>NC_092281.1:369822-711072 GCF_036320965.1 Panulirus ornatus
CACCAAAATCTGCTTATGTCTTAGCTGTGTGATTTCATCCATGATGTTGTTCATGCTTGCCTGAAGATTTTTAGCATGCTCTTCCTGATACCTACAAGAAAGTAATACCTAATGAATAGAGAAACAGTCAGAGAAATTTTGAATTCCCAGAGTAATAAAACTACTGTATGTATTTCAATAATTGTGGTGTTTGTTAGAAAATCATTCAATACCATATCAAAGCAATAACATATATAAGTTGGACAAAGGATGTTAAACACTTGTAACCAAAAATCTCTAATGATGTCTGAAAAGCTACTAATGCCTATATATCATCTTCAAAATAGATTACAGGAAATGAGGGTAAAAGTGTAACATATTAAGAAATACTGCAGTGTTGAAAAAGCATGAAACAACTTTTATGAAAAGTTAAACACTGTAATTAATGCTCTGTGAATATACGATGTCTCAACTTTCTTAATTTTCTTACAACATATTCTAAATGTAACAAATGATATGAATTTCAGGTTTTTTACCAGTGTTTGGTTTATCATATATAAAATCCCACTAGAGAATCTGCACAAATCAAAAAATTGAGATTAAGATAATGAAATATGAACTAAACATCTGCAAGTTAAAAGGCTTCTTTTCTACATGTATTTTAAGGACGGTGTTAACTCCTGGAATTCCTGAATAATTGTGAAAATGAATATGAAGCTGGTGGATGCTCATTTACATGGACTTAACAACTAAAGAGTAACCAAAACTGACATATGAAGTCACATTTTCATTTCTTTTATACTTGACTGCCATTTCCCACATTAGTGAGGTAACATCAGGAACAGATGAAGAAATGCCACATCCATGTACGTCCATTCTCTATCTGTCCTGTGTAATGCACCGTAACCACAGCTTCCAATCCACAACCAGGCCCAACAGAACCTATCCATGGTTTACCCCAGAACTTCACATGCTCGGATTCAGTACATTGCCAGCACACCAATCAAAGTATACCACATCCTTCTAATTTACTCTATCCCATGCACACCTTTCATTTTTCTGAATGTTGAGGCCCTAGCCACTCAAAATCTTTCTCACTCCATCCTTCCATCCCTAATTCGGTCTCCCCATTCTACTTGTTCCATCTACTTCTGAAACATGTATCCTTTTTGTCAATATCACCTCAATCATTCTCTTCATATGTCCAAACCATTTTAGACACCTTCTTCAGCTCTCTCAACTGCACTCTTTATATTACCACACACCTACTCTTACCCTTTCATTACTTACTAGATCACATCATCTCACATCACAAGTTATCCTCTTACATTTCATTTCCAACACATCCACTCTCCACACAGCCTTATCTGTGCTGATGCCTTGCATCCATGTAATATTGTTAGGGCTACTATTCCCTCAAACACATCCATTTTTGCCCTTCCAGATAACATATCTCATTTCACTCATTCTTCAGTGCACCCAGAACCTTCACCATCTTACCCAGTGACTCACTTCTGCTTCCATGATTCCATTTTCTGCCATGTCCACTCCCAGGTAACTAAAACACTTTACTTCTTGCAACTTTTCACCATTTAAACTCACATTCCAACTAAACTGTGCCTCAACTCCACTAAACCTAATCACCACGCTTTTATTCACATTCAATCTCAACTTTCTCCTTTCAAACACTCATCCAAACTAAGTCACTAACTTCTTGTTGTGTTGAAAGTTCCAGTCATGGACAAAAGTCCACATCAAGGCTAGGCCTTACTTGATATATAGAGAGAATTATGAAATGGAAAAAGAAAAGACAAGGCAAAGTATTTACGAATTTTGGAGGAAGTAAAATACCTGTTTTTTGAAATGTTCCAGGTCATATTATGAGGAAAAACATGAGAAGGCAGCAAGCTCCAAATCTTCAACATGTAGGGTAAGAAGCAGGTATCAAAACCGCTCACCCTTGAGTTGCTGATGGCCAAACAACAATTATGTGATGCAGCAGCTTGCCAAGTACAGATGCTCCCAACATACGTCTGAGTTCCATTCTGGCAAGTAGAATTCACATTCCCGTACAACATTCTTTTATCCTATTCAATTTTTATCGTGATGATCTCATTTTTATCAACAGCTTTATTATACGATTCTGTAATTTCTTTTTACCTTTTATCTACGATCCTTTAGTTCATGGACTGATTCATCCAAACATTCAATGAACATTATGGCAGCTCCTTCATCAGCACTTGCTGCTTCAACTGTGACTTGAACTTTGTGCAAACTATATCATCTTTAAAATCTACTGAACCAACCATGACTTAATGTAAAGTTCTTGATGTAATCCTTTCCCGCTTGCTCCTTCAAAGTCTCAGAAAGACTTCTAGCCTTCACTTAAACTGTTAGTAAGCTTAGTGGTACATGTTTTTGAATTTGATCTTTTATCCACAGCATCAACAACTTTTCCATTTCATGAATGGGCCCTTGTTGTTGCTTTATCATCATAAACTTCATACTTGGCAAACTTCTCACTGCTTCACGTATTTTTTCTTTGTCCTTTACAACTGTGGAGACAGTCAAATAAGACAACTGTAGATCACATGCAATCACATTTTTTTTTTCCTCCTTCATACTGGGTGATTACCTTCATTTTCAATTCCAAATTGAGCATCCTCCTCAGCTTCTAGCCAGATCTATCAACATGTGATGGGTTTTTCCTCTTGCTCATCATCTTCTTTGGGGTTTAATACAAAATTGGTTTAATCCAGCATGAAAATTCATTAGATTCACTTGATCAATGTACGTTTACTGAATGGTGATTGAAAGTGAGAACTGAGAGATGCTGTGATGTACACAATGCTGGGATCCTCTGACATTCACTATCATATGCATGGCCATTAGCACTGGTGGCCATATGACCAGGTGTAATTTATATATTTACATGGATCTTTTCATTTATTTTTTTTCCATTCATACATATGGATGGTCAAGTTGGGGAGCATATGTATTGCGTGGTCTAGCTAGTGATGTAGGCACACAAGCAGCCTGCTCTCAAGAGCAGAAGCCAAATTAATACCTACAGAAGAGGAAAAGTGAGCTGATATTGTGGCTCAGAGCAAAAGGATCAAGTCTGGAAGTTATTGAACATACCAAGTTTGTTCACTGAGTCAAGAGGTGGAATTACAGAACCATCACAGGAACTACAAGTTGTAAGTATTTTTCGATAGAGAGAGGGGTAGAAATTGGGTCTTGGAGGCAGTTAACTTAACAACATTTGTCTACCCCACTGAGATATCCTATCCAAGTCTGAGTTTATTAAGGAAGCTGTGTCAAGCTGTGAGAAAAGGGGGGATGCTGAGCCACCAACAACTACAGAGATAGATCTGCCAGAGATGAAGCTACATATGAAGGAGCAAAGTGAGGGACGGAAACCAAAAGAGGGGAGCTTAAGGTGAGACCCCCATGCCACACCCTGTCAAAAACCTTAGATATGTTTAGGGCAACTAAACATGACTCCCCAAAATCTTTCAAGAATGATGACCATACATTTGTAAGACAGGAGAGAGTACCAACAGTGGATCTCACCTTATGGAAACAATACTGGTAATCAGAGAGTACACTGTGATTTTCAAGGTGTTTAACGATATGGAAGCTGAGGAGGGATTCAAAGAATTTGGAAATGGTAATGTAAAAGCAGTAGGACGACAGTTAAAAGGGTTGGAAAAGTCATCCTTCTTAGGGATGGGATGTATCAATGCATGTTTCCAAGGAGAATAAAAAGTTTTGGTTTTTAAGAAGAAATGGGACAGACAAGCAAGTACAGGTACAAGTTCAGAGGCACACTCTTTCAGTACAAGGGGATGGATGCCATCAGACCCATAAGCCTTGCTTGTGTCCACAGAGAGAAGTGCTTTTTGGATAGTCCAAAAAGAGATTATGAGAAGAGGCATAAGATTAGGAAGAAAAGCATCAAGGGGTGAAAGAATGTTAAAGTCATCCAAGGCGGAGTTAGATGAGAAACAGGAACCAAAGAGAGTTGCTTTGTCTATGGGAGAGACAGCTATAGTGCTGTCAGAACAGAAAAGTGAAGGAAAGGTAGAGTGACAGAAGTTGTTAGAGATGCCCATAGCTAAAAACCAGAATAACCTATCAGTTGATAAAGAGGAGAGGTTATCGCACTTCCTTTGAATGCAGGAATGCTTTGCCTCATGGATAACGTGCTTGCAGCAATACAGGCAGTGATAAAAGCTGAATGGGAACCAGAGGTAGGAAAGTTTTCCCAAGCCCATTATACCTGATCCCTTGTCTGAATGGCCACAGAACAGGAACGGTTAAACCACTGATTGGATGAAGAGATCATCTTGGAGGAAGAGGGGATAAATGCTTCCATTCCCACAAGAATAATCTCTGCTATGCATTTGGCAGAGACAGAGGCATCATCACATAAGAGATGGTAATTTACCCAAAGAAAGTCAGAAAAGAAATCATGTAAGCTATTCCAGTCAGCTTCGCTGAGGTACCAGAATTAATGCTTAGAAGGGGTTGCTGGAGAGGGAGGTGCTGTTAGAATAGATACATTTATGAGAGTGGGATTAGATGAACTTATTTGGGGTGATATTGTGTACTTACAGCAGGATGGACAAGAGGTGAAAAACAATTCCAGAATATTAGGAGAGTGGTCACAGCAGTCAGGAATATGGGTAAGGTGGGAGATAATTTGCTTTAAGTTATTGAGAATGGGGAATGTGAGGGCTTCAATCCCTCCACCATCCATATGGGAGGAATTCATTCATTCCTTATGGTGAACGTTGAAATCGCTGATATAGAAGATCCCACCTTGCAAGTGAGAGGATGCCACAGTCTCATGGCAGGAGTTTAGTTAGTCAAAGAAGGATATAAAATTTGTAGAATTAGGAGAACAATAGGTGAAACAGAGGAAAAGCATGGTGGTATGGAGACAGACCTTGAGCCAAATAATATCGAAGCTTAGGGACTCAAGGTCCTTGAGGTGTGCAACAGGGATGTTGTTGTTGGAATGAGCACAAACACCACTTTTGAATTGGAAATGTGAATGGAGGTCATAGTTTGATATGAAAAAAGGACTATCGAGAATATCATTTGACAAAAGCAGTTTCTCACTCATATCTGCCACCAGTCCTGTATCATCAACAAAAAACAACTCATTCACTTCCCAGGCCCCTCTCCTCCCCCTTCTCCTCCTCACAGTCTGCATACTTGCCCCTCTCTCTAAGACTCTAGCATTTACTTCCCTAAGCATCCCATCCATAAACATATCAAACAGGCATGGTGATATGCTGCCAATCCTGAGGCACCTCATCATGATCCATACATACACTGAAAGTCCTACCTAACCAACTACCAACACAGTAACTTCTTTTTTTCAGGAATTCAACTGCAATACCATCCACTCCAGCTTCCTTGCCATGATTCAACTTACAGAAGGCCTTCCCCACCTCCTCTCTTCACCAAACCTCTTACCTTGATTTCTTCACTTTGCATAACACCCTAAACCAAACTTCCTACATCTGCCATCCCAACATCAATTTCATTAAGCAGCCCTTCAAAATACTTACTCCATCTCCTCACTTCATCACCACCTCTTAGCACTTCCCCATTTGCCCCTTCATTGATGTTCCCATTTGTTCTATTGTTTTTCACACACAATTTACCTCCTTCCAAGACATCTTTCTTACTTTCCCTGAAGTTTACTGATACTCACCCACACCAACTCTCAATTAACCTCTTTTCCAACCACTGCACCTTCCTCTTGATCTCCAACCACTTTCTCTTATACATCTCCCAATCACTGCCAATCCTTCCCTGTAAGCACCATCCATTTACCTCTCTTTTCTCTTTCATTTGCAATTCTAATTCATCATCCCACCACTCCCCATCCTTTCTGTCTGCCCACATCCCACTTTACACATGCCACATGCTTCTCTCACACATGCCAGCACAACCTCCCATTCCTAATCCACTCCCCTATCTTCATTCACTTTTACCTTTTGTCATTCTGCACTCAATCTCTCCTGGCATTTCCTCATCCAAGTCTCTTTTCCAAGCTCACTTATTGTTACCTCTCTCTTCTCACCCATAACGAACCTTTTTTTTTCCTGAAAATCTCTACGAATCTTCACCATTGCCTCCACAAGGTAATGATCTGATGTTCCACCAGCAGTCTCATCACATTCACATCCACAAGTCTCTCTTTTGAATACCTATCATTTAGTATGCAATCCAGTAATGCCTAGTGACCATCTTTTCTACTCACAGACATGTCCTTATGTATGTCTCTCTTTTTACATAAAGTATTCACAATCACCGCTGCTTTCTCATGAGGATGCATGCAGAAGGGTGGAAGAGTTGGAAATGAGATATCTGAAAACAACATATGATATGAGGTGGTTTGTCAAGTAAGTAATGAAAGGGTAAAAGAGAGGTGTGGTAATAAGAAGAGTGCAGATGAGAAAGCTGAAGAGGATGTGTTGAAATGGTTTGGACATTTGGAGAGCATGAGTGAGGAGAGGTTAACAAAGAAGATATGTGTGTCAGAAGTGGAGAGGACAAGGAGAAGGGTGAAACTAAATTGAAAATGGAAGGAAGGCATGACAAAGATTTTTTGTACTATGGGTTTAAACAAGCAGGTGGGAGAAAGATGTACATGTGGAGAGTAAATTGATGTAATGTGGCACACGGGGTGACAAGCAGTCAGTGGGCTGAACCACAGCATATGAAGTAGTTCAGGAAAATCACAGAAAGATCTATGAGGCCTGACACCGGATGGGTACCTGTGGTTTCAGTGTATTACACATGACAGCTAGAGAATGGATGTGAACACATGAGGCCATTTTTCGTACGTTCCTGATGTTACACTGATAATGTCGGAATGATGAAGAAACATAAAAAAAAAATGCAACATCCTACCAATGAATGAACACCTAAGCCTCCACATATAAAAATACATTTTCTTCCCAGCTGTCTACAGTCTGGATGAATACCGTACTTTCATCAGTATAATCAAATTCATGTATATTATACAAATACAAATATAACAAGTTCTGGGTGTAATTCATATGGGTACTCCTACATTATGTAGCCACTTGGGCTACATGAAAACATGATGACCAAAGCATTCCTTGAAAACCAACTTGGAGACTACATAAAGTGGAGATTCTACTCCAGTTTTAAAACTGTCCATATTTGATTTTCTTATTCTGCAAAAATATCTAAACTATCCTGAAAAACTATCCTGAAACATTTCATTTCCAGCAATTCACCACCTACCATACTTTTTAATGTTTGGTCAATGGCTCACAACCAAACAACAATGTCAGAAGTAATACATCATCAAACATACCTATCTTTACCCTCACAGACAGCGACCTCTCTTTCCACACACACTACTCTGTGTATCTAGAACCTCTGACTCCTCACCCACCTTATGGCATATTTTGGCTCTCATTGTTCTGTCTGCTGCCATGTCCACTACCAGGTATCTTAAACATTACACTTCCTCTAGGATCTCTCCATTCAAAGTCACACTTCAACCAACTTGTTTCTTTCACTTTATTTTTTTTTGTTATACTTTGTCGCTGTCTCCTGCGTTTGCGAGGTAGCGCAAGGAAACAGACGAAAGAAATGGCCCAACCCCCCCCATACACATGTATATACATACGTCCACACACGCAAATATACATACCTACACAGCTTTCCATGGTTTACCCCAGTCGCTTCACATGCCTTGATTCAATCCACTGACAGCACGTCAACCCCGGTATACCACATCGCTCCAATTCACTCTATTCCTTGCCCTCCTTTCACCCTCCTGCATGTTCAGGCCCCGATCACACAAAATCTTTTTCACTCCATCTTTCCACCTCCAATTTGGTCTCCCTCTTCTCCTCGTTCCCTCCACCTCCGACACATATATCCTCTTGGTCAATCTTTCCTCACTCATTCTCTCCATGTGCCCAAACCACTTCAAAACACCCTCTTCTGCTCTCTCAACCACGCTCTTTTTATTTCCACACATCATTCTTACCCTTACGTTACTCACTCGATCAAACCACCTCACACCACACATTGTCCTCAAACATCTCATTTCCAGCACCTCCATCCTCCTGCGCACAACTCTATCCATAGCCCACACCTCGCAACCATACAACATTGTTGGAACCACTATTCCTTCAAACATACCCATTTTTGCTTTCCGAGATAATGTTCTCGACTTCCACACATTCTTCAAGGCCCCCAGAATTTTCGCCCCCTCCCCCACCCTATGATCCACTTCCGCTTCCATGGTTCCATCCGCTGCCAGATCCACTCCCAGATATCTAAAACACTTCACTTCCTCCAGTTTTTCTCCATTCAAACTCACCTCCCAATTGACTTGACCCTCAACCCTACTGTACCTAATAACCTTGCTCTTATTCACATTTACTCTTAACTTTCTTCTTCCACACACTTTACCAAACTCAGTCACCAGCTTCTGCAGTTTCTCACATGAATCAGCCACCAGCGCTGTATCATCAGCGAACAACAACTGACTCACTTCCCAAGCTCTCTCATCCCCAACAGACTTCATACTTGCCCCTCTTTCCAAAACTCTTGCTTTACCTCCCAAACAACCCCATCCATAAACAAATTAAACAACCATGGAGACATCACACACCCCTGCCGCAAACCTACATTCACTGAGAACCAATCACTTTCCTCTTTTCCTACATGTACACATGCCTTACATCCTCGATAAAAACTTTTCACTGCTTCTAACAACTTTCCTCCCACACCATATATTCTTAATACCTTCCACAGAGCATCTCTATCAACTCTATCATATGCCTTCTCCAGATCCATAAATGCTACATACAAATCCATTTGCTTTTCTAAGTATTTCTCACATACATTCTTCAAAGCAAACACCTGATCCACACATCCTCTACCACTTCTGAAACCACACTGCTCTTCCCCGATCTGATGCTCTGTACATGCCTTCACCCTCTCAATCAATACCCTCCCATATAATTTACCAGGAATACTCAACAAACTTATACCTCTGTAATTTGAGCACTCACTCTTATCCCCTTTGCCTTTGTACAATGGCACTATGCACGCATTCCGCCAATCCTCAGGCACCTCACCATGAGTCATACATACATTAAATAACCTTACCTCTTTCACTTACTATACTTAATAATCTTACTTTTATCAATAAAAACTCTCAATTTTCCCCTTTCACACACTCTCCAAAATTCAGAAACCAGCCTCTGCAGTTTTTTTGTTTCTTTTTTATGTTGAAGACTCTAATCACAGACAACAGTCCACAGCAAGGTTGGGCCTTAATTGAAATATAGAGAGAATTATGAAATGGAAAAAGAAAAGACAAAGGAGAATAAGAATATTTGAGAAAGTGAAAAGCCTGTCTTTTGAAATGTGCTAAGTCAAAGTTGTTCTGCTTCAAGCCAGTAATCTTTGGTTACCTATCCAAAATGGCTGTGTAATGTTTACATCAAAAATCAATTACAGCTTTAGATCCCTCAGGAAAATATCCCACCAAAAAGAAAAAACAAACCCATACCGCAGACACCTGTACAACTTAAATTGTCCTCAGTTCAACCACTAAAGAGCCAACATGACTAACTGATCCAGGGGCCAATGAACAATTGGGTTAAATAAACTGATTTCAGGGTTGGCTAAAGATACTGAAGTTTAGGTTTGGTGCTGTATTTTGCACTTGTCTCAAGAGGACCATCAAAAGAAATGAACACGAATGGCATATAAGTGTACAAAATTACATAGGTGCATCTACAACAAGAAATACCTGGTTAATGACAGAACTTGAGAAAGATTAGAAATGCCATGCAAATTTGTAGAACATTATACAGGGCTACTGGAATAGATTTAAAGTGCTGGAAATAGCCCTGAGGTGTATGTGAATTAATAAGAAAATAGAAAATGTGTAAGACAAATCAAGTTCGAGTTCACAAAACTGGTGAGGCTTTTTGGAAAGTAAGCTGCTTGCCACATTACAGTACTGTGCTGAAAAGGTTTTTGGTACAGAAAGGAAAATGGCAATAAGGTGCAACTGGTTAACACAAGATAGAAAGGGGAGAGCGGCAGCTACTTGACAAGAAAGAACTGTTGTGGAAGATGAAGATTCATCAAGCAAACAAACAATAAAGGATGTGTACTGAGAAAATAGTTAAAAAGAATGGATAAGAAAGGCATACATTTGCAAGCCTGTTGCAATTAAGTTAGGTTTGGTGAGAATAAGCATCTGATGGATGGGGGAAGGACCACCTGTACATGGTAAACAGATGTGTCCCATCACTACCTCATAAAACAATGCATATCATGATTGAAAATATGCAGCTGTGAGAAGTTATGAAAAGGGTACTCACTTGAATTGTTTCTGTAGTTCCTGAAAGCCAACTTTAACAACAGGAAAATACTTCTTAGGGTCTGGATTCTCTCTCTTGCCTTGCTCCCATAATGCTGGGTCAATCCCTAGAATAAAACATTTACTGAACCATAAGTAGCAATGTAATAATAAGATATTGTAGGTGATCAAGATGTTTGAGCAAGATTTGGCAAGAAGCAATGTATTAATACAATATAGTAGGTGCTCAAGATGTCTCAGCAAGATCTGGGAAAAAGCAATATGTAATAATACAATATAGTGGGTGATCAAGATGTTCGAGTAAGATTTGACAAGAAGCACCGTAATAATACAATATAGTGGGTGATCAAGATGTCTGAGCAAGATTTGGGAAGAAGCGATATGTAATAATACAATATAATGGGTGGTCAAGATGTCTGAGTAAAATTTGGCAAGAAGCAATGTAATAATACAATATAGTGGGTGATCAAGATGTCTGAGTAAGATTTGACAAGAATCAGTGTAAAAATAAAATACAGAGGGTGATCAGAATGTCTGAGTAAGGTTTGGCAAGAAACAATGTAATAATACAATATAATGGGTGATCATGATGTTTGAGTGAGATTTGGCAAGAAACAATAAGTAATAATACAATATAGTGGGCGATCAAGATGTCTGAGTAAGATTTGGCAAGAAACAATATGTAATAATACAGTATAGTGTTCAAGATATCTGAGTAAGATTTGGCAAGAAGCAATGTAATAATACAATATATTTGGTGATCAAGATGTTTGAGTAAGATTTGACAAGAATCAATGTAATAATAAAATACAGTGGGTGATCAGAATGTTTGAGTAAGGTCTGGCAAGAAACAATGTAATAATACAATATATTGGGTGATCAAGATGTTTGAGTAAGATTTGGCAAGAAACAATATGTAATAATACAATATAGTGTTCAAGATGTCTGAGTAAGATTTGGCAAGAAGCAATGTAATAATACAATATAGTGGGTGATCAAGATGTTTGAGTAAGATTTGGCAAGAAACAATATGCAATAAGACAATATAATGGGTGATCAAGATATCTGAGTAAGATTTGGCAAGAAGCAATGTAATAATATAGTGGGTGATCATTATGCAAGAAACAATATGTAATAATACAATATAGTAGGTGATCAAGATGTTTGAGTAAGATTTGACAAGAAGCAATGAAATAATACAATGAAATAATACAATGGAATAATACAATATGCTGTTTACTCTAATATCAATGGAGAACTTACCTCTCTGGGGTGTATCCAGGTATTCCTTTAACTGAGTCTCTGTTAACATCAACAATGGAATAACATCCTGAATGCATAAATTCTGAAATGGATACATCTGAATTACATGAAGTTGATAGAGCACAAAAAAGTTGTATTTGATAGACATACAACAGGATATAGATGGATCTACAGAAGGTTCCACCTTCCTGAGACAATAATATTTCTTTGGTCATAATCACATCACTGTGCTCTTTAGTGCAGTATTATGAAACAACCCTTTCTTAGGTAGAGCATGTTTTTAAAACTATTCTTGACTGTCAATGCTTTCTAATTCTAGAATCTGTGTTATTCTTTACTTCATCTTGGTTACCTGGGTTGCCTTACCTATGTGAGCAACTCTTCTTGCCTTCATATTTCAAGAGCATATTTTCATAGGAGCAAAAAGATTATGCATCCTTTATATTTCATGGGTGATCTGATCAATATTTGTTTCCATCTACTTCCTACATGTAGCTCTCTGATGTAACAACCCACTGTCAAAATATCATAAAAGCTATAAGAAAATGTGCAAAAATAATGAAAAAGAAGCATTCAGTGGGAGAGCCCTTATCAGACAAGAAAACTTCTCAGTCCCTATGAGTTCATATGCCATTAACTACATCAAATATTTCTAACAGAAATTTCTTCAGTGATGGTTACTTGGCTTCACTATGGCAATTAAAAACATTCTACAAAATAGATAAAACATTGCATTTCCCTCTACACATGATAATATAAAATATCCAGCAATTAACCTTTACCAGCAAAACTGCCTCATGGATTATTCCCATAAAAAAATCTTGTCTCCTTACAGAAAATACACAAGAAACAAATATACTTTCTTCTATGTCTGTGTGGGAGGGCGCTGAGTGCATGGGAGATGGCCTGTGCTCGTGGTATGGATGCCCTATATCCAAGCAAGTATATCATAACCATAGTATTTCCAGATGAAATTGCATTTTATATACACCTAATCACATTAAACAATTTATGATTCTTTTAAAGGTATGATCTCAAACTAAACAACATATTACTTACTTATCCTTTACAGACATTAGTTAACAAACTTTTTCATACATTTTTAATTCATTCACAGACATAACTATATTCACATAAATAAATGAACAAATAACTTTATTTTCACTAAAAAATATAAACTCTTATCCCCACATTTCTTTTAACTCTAATACTAATTTAATAAGAGCATACATCTGGCAATGCACCAAGTATCAGGCATCAAACACTGATGATGTATACTGTATCCTCTCTCTTCATATTCTGTGGATGACTACAATGCGAGATATCTTTTCCAGCTGTAGCAGTAGGCTGCTTGTGACCTCTTAGGATAACTAGTGGAGGCAACCATCAGCTGTGACTTTACAAAGAAAGAGGCAACTTAAAATTGTCACTTGATGATGGGAAAAGTTCTATAACTGTTGTCAAAAGATGGTAAGAGGTAACACTTTACTTAACCTTCAAAAAGTTCCTATAATTTACCTTGATGCCCATGTTGGAATTAATTTTTTGGGTAAAATTTCATTTTCACAAAAATACATCATCTATAAATCCAAAGACAGAAAGTTGTTAACAGTAAGGAATGAACCTTAAAAAGTTATGGGGATAAGCTACATAGAGCCCTACACTCTCTGTAAGTGAGTTTTGGCGAACTTACACAAAATCCTTAAATTGCTGCTGACAGAAAACCTGGCTTTTGCTCTATGCCCAAAAACACTATAAAGTCTTTAAAAACAAATTCTGCTTACATGAAATTAAATATATCTTATGTTAATGCTAGCTGTGATGCACATACATACATTGTAAATTTCATTATACTTGATAGCCATTTCCTGTGTCAGCAAGATGCTCTGTGGATGGTATTAAGAATATATGGAGTGGGAGGCAAGTTGTTAGAAGCAGTGAAAAGTTTTTATCGAGGATGTAAGGCATGTGTACGTGTAGGAAGAGAGGAAAGTGATTGGTTCTCAGTGAATGTAGGTTTGCGGCAGGGGTGTGTGATGTCTCCATGGTTGTTTAATTTGTTTATGGATGGGGTTGTTTGGGAGGTAAATGCAAGAGTTTTGGAAAGAGGGGCAAGTATGAAGTCTGTTGGGGATGAGAGAGCTTGGGAAGTGAGTCAGTTGTTGTTCGCTGATGATACAGCGCTGGTGGCTGATTCATGTAAGAAACTGAAGAAGCTGGTAACTGAGTTTGGTAAAGTGTGAAAGAAGAAAGTTAAGAGTAAATGTGAATAAGAGCAAGGTAATTAGGTACAGTAGGGTTGAGGGTCAAGTCAATTGGGAGGTAAGTTTGAATGGAGAAAAACTGGAGGAAGTAAAGTGTTTTAGATATCTGGGAATGGATCTGGCAGCGGATGGAACCATGGAAGCGGAAGTAGATCATAGGGTGGGGGAGGGGGCGAAAATCCTGGGAGCCTTGAAGAATGTGTGGAAGTCGAGAACATTATCTCGGAAAGCAAAAATGGGTATGTTTGAAGGAATAGTGGTTCCAACAATGTTGTATGGTTGCGAGGCGTGGGCTATGGATAGAGTTGTGCGCAGGAGGATGGATGTGCTGGAAATGAGATGTTTGAGGACAATGTGTGGTGTGAGGTGGTTTGATCGAGTAAGTAACGTAAGGGTAAGAGAGATGTGTGGAAATAAAAAGAGCGTGGTTGAGAGAGCAGAAGAGGGTGTTTTGAAATGGTTTGGGCACATGGAGAGAATGAGTGAGGAAAGACTGACAAAGAGGATATATGTGTCGGAGGTGGAGGGAACGAGGAGAAGAGGGAGACCAAATTGGAGGTGGAAAGATGGAGTGAAAAAGATTTTGTGTGATCGGGGCCTGAACATGCAGGAGGGTGAAAGGAGGGCAAGGAATAGAGTGAATTGGAGCGATGTGGTATACCGAGGTTGACGTGCTGTCAGTGGATTGAATCAAGGCATGTGAAACGTCTGGGGTAAACCATGGAAAGCTGTGTAGGTATGTATATTTGCGTGTGTGGACGTATGTATATACATGTGTATGGGGGGGGGGGTTGGGCCATTTCTTTCGTCTGTTTCCTTGCGCTACCTCGCAAACGCGGGAGACAGCGACAAAGTATAATAAAAATATATATATATATATATATATATATATATATATATATATATATATATATTATCCCTGGGGATAGGGGAGAAAGAATACTTCCCACGTATTCCCTACGTGTCGTAGAAGGCGACTAAAAGGGGAGGGAGTGGGTGGCTGGAAATCCTCCCCTCTCGTTTTTTTTTAATTTTCCAAAAGAAGGAACAGAGAAGGGGGCCAGGTGAGGAGTTTCCCTCTAAGGCCCAGTCCTCTGTTCTTAACGCTACCTCGCAAATGCGGGAAATGGCGAATAGTATGAAAATAGTATAAAAATAGTATAAAAAAAAAAAAAAAAAAAAATATATACATATATTTATCTATTCATTCTATTTTGCTTTGGCGCTGTCTCCCGCATTAGCGAGGTAGTGCAAGGAAACAGATGAAAGAATGGCCCAACCCACCCACATACACATGCATATACATACACGTCCACACACACAAATATACATACCTATACATCTCAACGTATACATATATATACACACACACAGACATATACATATATACACATGTACATAATTCATACTGTCTGCCTTTATTCATTCCCATCGTCACCCCGCCACACATGAAATAACAGCCCCCTCCCCCCTCATGTGTGCGAGGTAGCGCTAGGAAAAGACAACAAAGGTCACATTCATTCACACTCAGTCTCTAGCTGTCATGTAATAATGCACTGAAACCACAGCTCCCTTTCCACATCCAGGCCCCACAGAATTTTCCATGGCTTACCCCAGACGCTTCACATGCCCTGGTTCAATCCATTGACAGCACGTCGACCCCGGTATACCACATCGTTCCAATTCACTCTATTCCTTGCCCTCCTTTCACCATCCTGCATATTCAGGCCCCGATCACTCAAAATCTTTTTCACTCCATCTTTCCACCTCCAATTTGGTCTCCCACTTCTCGTTCTCTCCACCTCTAACACATATATCCTCTTGGTCAATCTTTCCTCACTCATTCTCTCCATGTGCCCAAACCATTTCAAAACACCCTCTTCTGCTCTCTCAACCACGCTCTTTTTATTTCCACACATCTCTCTTACCCTTACATTACTTACTCGATCAAACCACCTCACACAACATATTGTCCTCAAACATCTCATTTCCAGCACATCCACCCTCCTGCGCACAACTCTAACCATAGCCCACGCCTCGCAACCTCGCTAACGTGGGAGATGGCGGTTAAGTATAATGAATAATAAGTATACAATTTCCCAGGAATACTCAACAGACTTATGCCTCTGTAGTTTGAACACTCACCTTTATCCCCTATACCTTTGTACAATGGCACTATGCATGCATTCTGCAATCCTAAGGCACATCACCATGGTCCATACATACATTGAATATCCTTACCAACCAATCAACAACACAGTCACCCCCTTTTCAATAAATTCCAATGCAATACCATCAAAGACGCTGCCTTGCCAGACTTCATCTTTCACAAAGCTTTCACTACCTCTTCTCTCTTCACCAAATCATTTTCCCTGACCTTCTCACTTCGAACACCACCTAGACCAAAACACCCCATACCTGCCACTCTATCATCAAACACATTCAACAAACCTTCAAAATACTCCATCAATATATGTTATCACTTCCCCATTTGCTCCCTTCACTGATGTTCCCAATTGTTCTCTTGTCTTACGCACCTTATTTACCTCCTTCCAAAACATCTTTTTATTCTCCCAAAAATCTAATGATACTCTCTCACGCTAACCCTCATTTGCCCTCTTTTTCAACTCTTGCACCTTTCTCTTGACCTCTTGCCACTTTCTTTTATAAATTTCCCAGTCATTTGCACTACTTCCCTGCAAGTATTGTCCAAATGCCTCTCTTTTTTTCCTTTCACTAACAATCTTACTTCTTCATCCCACCAATCACTACCCTTTCTAATCTGCCCAACTTCCACCTTTCTCATACCACATGCACCTTCTATGCAAGCCATCACTGCTGCCCTAAATACATCCGATTCCTCACCCAATCCCCTCACATCATCTGCTCTCACCTTTTGCCATTCTACACTCAATCTCTCCTGATACTTCCTCACCCAAGTCTCCTTTCCAAGATCAAGCACTCTCACCACTCTCTTCTCCCTAACATTCTCTCTTCTTTTCTGAGAGCCTCTACAAATCTTCACCATCCGCCATCCAAATGAGCAACAACTGTCTATCTTACCTTCCAGAATTTTTTTGCAGTGCTCACAGGTGAAATGAGGTGCCTAGAATTTGTTCTGATATGCAACAAGCATGCTGAAATATGCCTTGTAAACCTTACACATCTTAGTTGATGCTGCTCTTGTTTTGATAAATTGGCCACAGACATCGCAAAATGCACTGCCAGATGCTTGCAGCCTCACGGTGTCATCTCAGAAAATGTATGTATATGTATCCACTTAGGCAGCTAAATTTAAACTGAACTAGTTGGCTTAAGGCCCTTATATTCATACTACTATTCATTTTACTGGTAACTTCTAGAAAGTTCTATATCAGTTATCAGTTACAAATCTATCTGGAATGTTCTGAAAAGTAGGTGAATTTCTAAATATCACTGTCCTGATCACAAAAGCAGAGTTTCATGTTAATAAAAGCTGTTTTCTATACTTTTTAGACTATTAAAAAAATAAACTTATTACCCAAGAACAAAAAAATAAAGGAAACATTTGTTACACAGTGTAATTACCTATCTCTTGCCATCCCCTTTCAGTTTTACATGCATCAATCTAGAATTTACTTCATTACACTCTATCAAACACTCCCACAACTCTTGCTTCAGGAGTAATGCTACTCCTTCCTTAGCTTTTGTCCTTTCACCAACCCCCGACTTTATTCCCATGATGTTTCCAAACCATTCTTCCCTTTACTCTTTCAGCTTCATTTCACTCAAAGCCAGAACATCCAGGTTTCTTTCCTGAAACTTACTAAAGATTGAGCATCTTTAATCCTGCAACCTTGGGACCTGGCCACTGCCTTACCACAACAAAGGCCAGAGAACAAAAAGTGGCCCCTAAGGGAACCCCTATGTAAATATATGCCCGACCCCTAGTCTTGCCAGCTCATTTCACAAACACACTGTTGTGATATCAAATGTAGAACAAAGCTTAAAATGGGAAATACTACAACCATTAATGCTTCCGAACAAGGTTTTTATTGTTACATCAGAATACCACAGATGGAGACTCCACAATATTTTGGGCAATGGTTTTTTTTTTTTTGTGGCAGACAACACAAATACAGGGTAGATTCGTCTGCATTATAAAATTTGTTCTGGGGATGTTTTACGCTGCTACTAACTATGCAAATTCGTCCACAAACTTTGTAGCAGCTTTGTGACAAATAGTTAATATAATGAACAACCAAAGGTTGGTAGTTGGCTTTGGTCGACTCTTCTTACTATTGTTGCTTTATTGTTACTGTCAGGTAGCCAGCTCATGCTGCAGTGTCAGTCCCAGCCAGGGAGGTGGCTTATACACTCTCTCTCACCTTGCAAATATGGCTATTGGTTGTTTTATAAAGAATTGGAGTTTTTATTGATTCTTTTGATATGACTGTAAACTACAAACTTCCATATCAGCACAACGCTTTTCACCGCACACAATATGTACTAAAATTCCATGTCTCCATTTAAACTTGTGTAACCATCCTTGCACATATTCAGTCATAGTTTAGTTATAGTTCTCTATGAAAAATTTTGGCCTGCTCAATAAGCATCTCCCTAGAAATGCTTACAGCTGCAATGCAAACACATTTTGGCACCTTAGCACAGCCAACAGTGCTGCCCTGGTGGCACATCCATGAACTGATGGTGGCAGATTCAAAACGCGCCATACCATGGGAGTTATCAGACCACACAGCTCCGAATTAGAGAGGTTCAACCTGTACCTATCTCTCCTTTCTTCTCATGTTGGTTACATACACACACATTCAGACACTCAGTCTGAGCCTTCAAGCTGGGTAAGCACTTCCCATTAGACTCCTTATTCTGTTTCTTCTCAAGAAATTGAAATAAGAAGAGGAAGGTTTCCAGGCCCCTGCTCCTGCCCCCTTTTGTCACCTTTTATGACACAGAGTATATGGAGGTAGAATTCTTTCTCCCCTACCCCAATTTTTCATACTTGATCGCAGTTTCCCACATCAGCGAGATAGTGCTGAAAAACAGATGAAGAAAGACACGTCCACTTATATGCACAAATATATACATACACTCACATACACGTATGTATATACATACATCTACTTATCTATTCACTATACTTGATCGCTGTTTTCCAAGTCAACGAGGTAGTGCCACAAAACAGACAAAGAAAGACCCATCCACTCATATACACATATGCACATATATGACCATACACACACATATACATAACAAAATATATATACATATATAGAGAAGGAGATGGAGTGAATATCTTGAAGGTTTGTTGAATGTGTTTGATGATAGAGTGCCAGATTTAAGGTGTTTTGGTTGAGGTGGAGTGCAAAGTGAGAGGGTAAGGGAGAATGATTTGGTAAACAGAGAAGAGGTAGTGAAAGCTTTGCGGAAGATGGAAGCCAGCAAGGCAGCGGGTTTGGATGGTACTGCGGTGGAATTTATTAAAAAAGGGGTGACTGTATTGTTGACTGGTTGGTAAGATTATTTAATGTATGTATGACTCATGGTGAGGTGCCTGAGGATTGGCGGAATGCTTGCATAGTGCCACTGTACAAAGGCAAGGGGGATAAAAGTGAGTGCTCAAATTACAGAGGTATAAGTCTGTTGAGTATTCCTGGGAAATTATATGGGAGGGTATTGATTGAGAGGGTGAAGGCATGTACAGAGCATCAGATTGGGGAAGAGCACTGTGGTTTCAGAGAAGGTAGAGGATGTGTGGATCAGCTGTTTGCTTTGAAGAATGTATGCGAGAAATACTTAGAAAAGCAAATGGATTTGTATGTAGCATTTATGGATCTAGAGAAGGCATATGATAGAGTTGATAGAGATGCTCTGTGGAAGGTATTAAGAATATATGGTGTGGGAGGCAAGTTGTCAGAAGCAGTGAAAAGTTTTTATTGAGGATGTAAGGCAAGTGTACGTGTAGGAAGAGAGGAAAATGATTGGTTCTCAGTGAATGTTGGTTTGCGGCAGGGGTGCGTGATGTCTCCATGGTTGTTTAATTTGTTTATAGATGGGGTTGTTAGGAAGGTGAATGCAAGAGTTTTGGAAAGAGGGGCAAGTATGCAGTCTGTTGTGGATGAGAGAGCTTAGGAAAAGAGTCAGTTGTTGTTTTCACTGATGATACAACGCTGGTGGCTGATTCGGGTGAGAAACTGCAGAAGCTGATGACGGAGTTTGGTAAAGTGTGTGAAAGAAGAAAGCTGAGAGTAAATGTGAATAAGAGCAAGGTTATTAGGTACAGTAGGGTTGAGGGACAAGTCAATTGGGAGGTAAGTTTGAATGGATAAAAACTGAAGGAAGTGAAGTGTTTTAGATATAAGGGAGTGGATTTGGCAGTGGATGGAAACATGGAAGTGGAAGTGAATCATAGGGTGGGGGAGCGGGCGAAAGTTCTGGGAGCGTTGAAGAATGTGTGGAAGTCGAGAACATTATCTTGGAAAGCAAAAATGGGTATGTTTGAAGGAATAGTGGTTCCAACAATGATATATGGTTGTGAGGCATGGGCTATAGATTGAGTTGTGCGGAGGAGGGTGGATGTGCTGGAAATGTGATGTTTGAGGACAATATGTGGTGTGAGGTGGTTTGACCGAGTAAGTAATGAAAGGGTAAGAGAGATGTGAGGTAATAAAAGGAGTGTGGTTGAGAGAGCAGAAGAGGGTCTTTTGAAATGGTTTGGTCACATGGAGAGAATGAGTGAGGAAAGATTGGCGAAGAGGATATATGTGTCAGAGGTGGAGGGAATGAGGAGAAGTGGGAGACCAAATTGGAGGCGGAAAGATGGAGTGAAAAAGATTTTGAGTGATCGGGGCCTGAACATGCAGGAGGGTGAAAGGCGTGCAAGGAATAGAGTGAATTGGAACGATGTGGATATACCAGGGTCAACATGCTTTCAATGGATTGAACCAGGGCATGTGAAGCATCTGGGGTGAACCATGGAAAGTTCTGTGGGGCCTGGTTGTGGAAAGGGAGCTGTGGTTTCAGTGCATTATACATGACAGCTAGAGACTGAGTGTGAACGAATGTGGCTTTTGTTGTCTTTTCCTAGCGCTATCTCATGCACATGTGGGGGGAGGGGGTTGTTATTTCATGTGTGGCGGGGTGGCGATGGGAATGAATAAAGGCAGACAGTATGAATTATGTACATGTGTATATATGTATATGTCTGTGTGTATATATATATGTGTACTTGAGATGTATAGGTATGTATATGTACGTGTGTGGACATGTATGTGTATACATGTGTATGTGGGTGGGTTGGGCCATTCTTTCATCTGTTTCCTTGCGCTACCTTGCTAACGCGGGAGACAGCGACAAAGTATAATAAATAAATAAATAACATATATACACATGTACATATTCATACTTATTTGTCTTCATCCATTCCTGGCACCACTGTGCCCCACAGGAAACAGCATTGCCACCCCATGTGCTACCACTTAGTCTCTAGCTGTCATGAGTAATGCATGAAAACCACAGCTCCCTATCCATATCCAGGCCCCACCAACCTTTCCACAGTTTACCACAGATGTTTCCCATGCTCTGGTTCAGTCCACTGACAGCACGTCGACTCCAGTATACCAAATAGTTTTTTTTTTTTTTTTATACTGTGTCGCTGTCTCCCGCGTTTGCGAGTTAGCGCAAGGAAACAGACGAAAGAAATGGCCCAACCCCCCCCATACACATGTATATACATATGTCCACACACGCAAATATACATACCTACACAGCTTTCCATGGTTTACCCCAGACGCTTCACATGCCTTGATTCAATCCACTGACAGCACGTCAACCCCGGTATACCACATCGCTCCAATTCACTCTATTCCTTGCCCTCCTTTCACCCTCCTGCATGTTCAGGCCCCAATCACACAAAATCTTTTTCACTCCATCTTTCCACCTCCAATTTGGTCTCCCTCTTCTCCTTGCTCCCTCCACCTCCGATACATATATCCTCTTGGTCAATCTTTCCTCACTCATCCTCTCCATGTGCCCAAACCACTTCAAAACACCCTCTTCTGCTCTCTCAACCACGCTCTTTTTATTTCCACACATCTCTCTTACCCTTACGTTACTCACTCGATCAAACCACCTCACACCACACATTGTCCTCAAACATCTCATTTCCAGCACATCCATCCTCCTGCGCACAACTCTATCCATAGCCCACGCCTCGCAACCATACAACATTGTTGGAACCACTATTCCTTCAAACATACCCATTTTTGCTCTCCGAGATAATGTTCTCGACTTCCACACATTCTTCAAGTTCACTCTATTCTGTGCACGCCTTTCACTCTCTTGCAAGTTCAGGCCCCAGTTACTCAAAAAAATTTTCACTCCATCCTTCTACCTACAATAAGGTCTCCCACTTCTTATTTCCTCCACCTCTGACATATATATCCTCTTTGTCAACCTTTCCTTACTTATTCTCTCCATATGTCTAAACCATTTTAACACACCCTCTTCTGCTCTCTCAACCACACTCTTACCTTCACATTACTTACTTGATCAAACCACATCACACCATGTATTGTCCTCAAACATTTCATTTCCAACACATCCACCCTCCTTCGCACAACCTATGTACAGTCCATGCCTCACAACCATATAATAGAGCTGGAACTACTATTCCTTCAAACATACCCATTTTTGCATTCCAAGATAATATTCTCTCCACACATTCTTCATCATTCCCAGAACCCTCACCCCCTCCTTACCATATGACAAACTTCCACTTCCATGGTTCCATTCACTGCCAAGTCCACTCCTAGATATCTAAAACACTTAATTTCCTCCAGTTTTTCTCCATTCAGACTTGCCTGAGGATAGGAGAGTAAGAATACTTCCCATGTATTCCCTGCATTTTGTGGAAGGCAAGTAAAAGTGGTGGGAACAAGGGCTAAAAATCCTCCCCTCCAGTTTTACTTTTCCAAAGAAGGAATATACAAGGGAGCTAAGAAAGGAGTTTTCTCTCTAAGGCTCACCCATCTGTTCCTGGATGCTACCTTACTAATGCAAGAAATGGCGAGTACATATGAAAAAAATCTGAGCCACTGTCATTGCTCTGCTTCTAGCTACCAAATAATATCAGCTCCTCTACATTCTTGAGGCAATACAGATACTAATTGTAACAAATAGACTCATAAAGTTAACATACAGTCCAAATATGCTGGAATATACAAGGGAGCTAAGAAAGGAGTTTTCTCTCTAAGGCTCACCCATCTGTTCCTGGATGCTACCTTACTAATGCAAGAAATGGCAAGTACATATGAAAAAAATCTGAAAGAGCATGTGTGACCTAAAAGTAATGTATAAGTGATATTTCTGAAAATTATACAATAAGCCATATGTAAAAACCCTATGCTTTACTGTGAAATATTCCATGTAATCACTATCATTTACTGGGCACCATGTTCCAAAAAGTCTCCAAATTATGTAAATGTGACATGACTAAAATGAAACAATCATTATGCGAGTTTTGGAAACTATGGAGTGTTGGTGGCTGGGCACATGATCAGTCATATTAGGAGCAATATTAGTAATTTCAGGAGTGCAAATCATATAGCATGCAAACTTTAAATGTCTACACAGCACCAAACAGGGAAAGGTTACTTGATTTCTTGTTTTAACTTTTCTTGAGATTTCCTTTTAATGATAAGAATAACATATCTCTATATATTTTGATAAAATACCACGCTGGAGCCCCCACATTTTGTGGGGTGGGTTGGGTTGGGGGGCTGGCTGGCTGGCTAGCTTAAAAGCTAATTTGTGCTGATTTCAGATAACAATTTTACTAAGCTTGTGTAGTAAAGAAATGCTTTACAATTTTATGTTGTGAGGCATAAAGCTTTTTTTCTTCCTCAAGGATGGGAGAATGTACAGCTAAACTGAGCTATGCAGTAAATGAGCTGTTATTAGCACTAACAAATGGCTAGTAAGTTGGGAAAATGAAGCCACTGTCGTTGCTCTGCTTCTAGCTACCAAATAATATCAGCTCCTCTACATTCTTGAGGCAATACAGATACTAATTGTAACAAATAGACTCATAAAGTTAACATACAGTCCAAATATGCTGGAAATGCCATATTCCCAAAAGAGGATTGCCAAGTATGGGAGTAAACTGCACACATGACTCATATCACTAACACAACAAGTCAATGAATCTTAATTACTTTTCTTTCCTCTTCCACACATCCAATTCAGTAGATCTGCAGCAAATGAAGGCTAACAAACTACTTTAATGTACTTTATATTAACCAAAATATAACAAATCAATATCAAATTCAATCCACACTCAAAATTTACAAATAAAGACCTGAAAGACAAGTATTCTATGGTGTTAACACCTCCCAATAACTCACCTTTAATGTCTGAGTATTTATTGGCCCCATCATGTAGCGAGAGACATCAGCAGCAGCTGCTCGTTGCTTCTCTCCTGTAACATTACTGTAAATTGGTACATGTATATTTCAAATCACATAAACAATTAGTGGTGATGTGAGAAGGAGATGGAGTGAGTATTTTGAAGGTTTGTTGAATGTGTTTGATGATAGAGTGGCAGATATAGGGTGTTTTGGTCGAGGTGGTGTGCAAAGTGAGAGGGTTAGGGAAAATGATTTGGTAAACAGAGAAGAGGTAGTGAAAGCTTTGCGGAAGATGAAAGCCGGCAAGGCAGCAGGTTTGGATGGTATTGCAGTGGAATTTATTAAAAAAGGGGGTGACTGTATTGTTGACTGGTTGGTAAGGTTATTTAATGTATGTATGACTCATGGTGAGGTGCCTGAGGATTGGCGGAATGCGTGCATAGTGCCATTGTACAAAGGCAAAGGGGATAAGAGTGAGTGCTCAAATTACAGAGGTATAAGTTTGTTGAGTATTCCTGGTAAATTATATGGGAGGGTATTGATTGAGAGGGTGAAGGCATGTACAGAGCATCAGATTGGGGAAGAGCAGTGTGGTTTCAGAAGTGGTAGAGGATGTGTGGATCAGGTGTTTGCTTTGACGAATGTATGTGAGAAATACTTAGAAAAGCAAATGGATTTGTATGTAGCATTTATGGATCTGGAGAAGGCATATGATAGAGTTGATAGAGATGCTCTGTGGAAGGTATTAAGAATATATGGTGTGGGAGGAAAGTTGTTAGAAGCAGTGAAAAGTTTTTATCGAGGATGTAAGGCATGTGTACGTGTAGGAAGAGAGGAAAGTGATTGGTTCTCAGTGAATGTAGGTTTGTGGCAGGGGTGTGTGATGTCTCCATGGTTGTTTAATTTGTTTATGGATGGGGTTGTTAGAGAGGTAAATGCAAGAGTTTTGGAAAGAGGGGCAAGTATGAAGTCTGTTGGGGATGAGAGAGCTTGGGAAGTGAGTCAGTTGTTGTTCGCTGATGATACAGCGCTGGTGGCTGATTCATGTGAGAAACTGCAGAAGCTGGTGACTGAGTTTGGTAAAGTGTGTGGAAGAAGAAAGTTAAGAGTAAATGTGAATAAGAGCAAGGTTATTAGGTACAGTAGGGTTGAGGGTCAAGTCAATTGGGAGGTGAGTTTGAATGGAGAAAAACTGGAGGAAGTGAAGTGTTTTAGATATCTGGGAGTGGATCTGGCAGCGGATGGAACCATGGAAGCAGAAGTGGATCATAGGGTGGGGGAGGGGGCGAAAATTCTGGGGGCCTTGAAGAATGTGTGGAAGTCGAGAACATTATCTCGGAAAGCAAAAATGGGTATGTTTGAAGGAATAGTGGTTCCAACAATGTTGTATGGTTGCGAGGCGTGGGCTATGGATAGAGTTGTGCGCAGGAGGATGGATGTGCTGGAAATGAGATGTTTGAGGACAATGTGTGGTGTGAGGTGGTTTGATCGAGTGAGTAACGTAAGGGTAAGAGAGATGTGTGGAAATAAAAAGAGCGTGGTTGAGAGAGCAGAAGAGGGTGTTTTGAAGTGGTTTGGGCACATGGAGAGAATGAGTGAGGAAAGATTGACCAAGAGGATATATGTGTCGGAGGTGGAGGGAACGAGGAGAAGAGGGAGACCAAATTGGAGGTGGAAAGATGGACTGAAACAGATTTTGTGTGATCGGGGCCTGAACATGCAGGAGGGTGAAAGGAGGGCAAGGAATAGAGTGAATTGGAGCGATGTGGTATACCGGGGTGGACGTGCTGTCAGTGGATTGAATCAGGGCATGTGAAGCGTCTGGGGTAAACCATGGAAAGCTGTGTAGGTATGTATATTTGCGTGTGTGGACGTATGTATATACATGTGTATGGGGGGGGTTGGGCCATTACTTTCGTCTGTTTCCTTGTGCTACCTCGCAAACGTGGGAGACAGCGACAAAGTATAATAAATAAAAAAAAATATAAACAATTTTGTCAATAACTTTTTAATCAATGAATTCTTGAGAAAATCTTTTTGCAGCAGGGATGTGTGAAGTCCCCATGGTTGTTTAATCTGTTTATGGATAGGGTGGTTAGGAGGTAAATGCAAAAATTATGAAGAGAGGGGCAAGTATGCAGTCTGTTGGGATGAGACAGCCTGGAAAGTGAGTCAGTTGTTGTTTGCCAATTATATGGCACTGATTCACTGATTCGAGTAAGAATCTGCAGAAGTTGGTAACCGAGTTTGGAAAAGCATGTCAAAGAAGAAAGTTGAGAGTAAATGTGAATAAGTGCAAGGCCATTAGGTTCAGCAGGGCTGAGGGACAAGTCAGTTGGGATGAGAGTCAGAAAGGAGAAAAAATTGGAGGAAGTGAGGTGTTTTAGAAATCTGAGAGTGGACTTAGCAACAAATAGAACCAGAGAAGTGGAAGTGAATCACAGGGTGGGGAGGGGAAATGTTCTGGAAGCAATGAAGAATGTGAGGAAAGAGAGAACATTATCTTGCACAGCAAAAATGGGTGTGCTTGAAGGAATAGTAGTTCCAACAATATTCTATGATTGCAAGGCATGGGCTATATATAGGGTTGTATGGTGGATGTGCTGGAACTGAGAAGTTTGAGGAAAATATATGGAGTGAGGTAGTTTGATCGAGTAAGTAATGAAACGGTACGAGAGATGTGTGGATATAAAAAGCATGTGGGTGAGAGAGCAGAAAGGGGTGTGCTGAAATGGTTTGGACATATGGAAAGAATAGGAGAGGAAAGGTTGACAAAAGAAGAGATAAGTGTCAAACGTGGAGGGAACAAGAACAAGGAGACCAATTTAGATGGAAGGATGGAGCAAAAAGATTCAGAGGGACTGGGGCCTGAACATGCAGGAGGCTGAAAGGCATGCACAGGATAGAATGAATTGGAACAATGTGGTATACTGGGGTCAACGTGCTGTCAATGGATTGAACCTGGGCATGAGAAGCATCCAGGGTAACCAATGGAAAAGTCAATGGGGCCTGGTTGTGGATAGGGAGCTGTGGTTTCAGTACATTACACATGACAGCTAGAGACTGGATGTGGCATTTCTTCATCTACTCATGGCACTACCTCATTTACATGAGAAATGACAATCAAGCATGAAAAAAATTAATGACCTGAATAGAGAGTAATGAAATTGTTAGGGCATATGGAGAGAATGATTTTGGAAAGGCTGAAAAAGAGAGTACAAAGGTCCATTGCCTGCCACACTTCTGAGTAAAAACACTTTGAATAATGTATTGAGTATAAACATTTAAAATAATGTATATCATTTTAACAACCATGGCATCAGGATTTAAGTATCCACAGTTTCCATAGCACCACCAACAGACTATCATTTTTAGGGAGAGGTCAGAGAAGTGTCATAACTGAGATGCAGGCTTTTGTGCAGCATGTTTGGTTGGGTACTTTGTACAAGTATGGTGGTGCAGCATCACTAGTGACATATTGCCATTATATGAATATGTTACAGTTTTGTGTATATTTCTTATAGAATAAACATATTTTTGAAGTAAACCATGCTTATTCTTAACCAGAGGTCCTCAAAGAACTTAATATATATTTCTCTAGGGTTCTTACCCTAACCTCCATTTCACATAAACTCTGTACCCTGCCAAACACAATTTTGCCAACCACAGGTTTTTCCTATGTACAGAGCATCAGACTGGGGAAGAGCAGTGTGGTTTCAGCAGTGGAAGAGGATGTGTGGATCAGGTGTTTGCTTTCAAGAATGTATGTGAGAAATACTTAGGAAAACATATAGATTTGTATGTAGCATTTATGGATCTGGAGAAGGCATATGATAGGGTTGATAGAGATGCATTGTGGAAGGTTTTAAGAGTATATGGTGTGGGAGGCAAGTTGCTAGAAGAAGTGAAAATTTTTTACCAAGGATGTAAGGCATGTGTACGATTAGAAAGAGAGAGTGAATGGTTCCCAGTGAATGTCGGTCTGTGGCAGGTGGTGTGTCATGTCCCTATGGTTGTTTAACTTGTTAATGGATGGGGTGGTTAGGGAGGTAAATGGAAGAGTTTTGGAGAGAGGGGCAAGTATGCAGTCTCTTGTGGATGAGAGGGCCTGGGAAGTGAGTCAGTTGTTGTTCGCTGATGATACAGTTGGTGGTGATTCCCGGGTGAAAAACTGCAGAGGTTTGGGGGCTGAGTTTGGAAAAGTGGGTGAAAGGAGAAGTTGAGGTAAAAGTGAATAAGGGGAAGGTTTTTAGATTCAGGAGGGTTTGGACAAGAAATGGGGGTGTAAGTATGTATGGAGAAAAATCGGAGGAAGTGGGAAATGTTTTAGATTTTGGGAGGGAACTTGGGGAGGGAGAGGAACATGGGGAAACAGAAAATGAGTCACAAGGTGGGGGGGCAAAGGTTCTAGAGCCATAAAAAATGTTGCGGGAGGGGAGAACATTATCTCACAGAGCAAAAATCAGTCGTTTGAAGGGAGTAGTGTTCCATCAATGTTATATGGTTGCAGGTGATGTATTGGGGAAAAGGAAAAGATTGAGGGCCAAATTTTGTGGTGGAGTAGTTTGACGGAAATATGGAAGGGTAAAGAGATGTGTGGTAAAAAAAAAAGAGTGTGGGTTTAGAGTGTACAAGGGTGTATTGAAATGGTTGGTTCATGAGAGAATGAGAGGGAAAGATTCACAAAAGAGAGAGGAAAAAATTCAAAGAGGATTTTTTATTTTCGAGGTGGAGGGAACGAAGTGGGCCAATTGAGTGGGAAAGAGGAAATGAAAAGGGTTTGGGGCATTTTTCGATTTTATATATTTTATTAATATATATTATATATATATATTATATAATATATTTATAAAAAAGGGGTTGGACTGTTTTTGTTGGGTGGTGGTTTTAAAGGGTTTTTTTAAAGTATGTATGACTTTATGGGGGAGGTGCCCCGAGGATTGGCGGATGGTGCCCTAGTGCCATTGTACAAAGGCAAAGGGGATAAGAGGGGAGTGCTCAAATTACAGAGGTATAAGTTTGTTGAGTATTCCTGGTAAATTGTATGGGAGGGTTTTGATTGAGAGGGTGAAGGCATGTACAGAGCATACAGATTGGGGAAGAGCAGTGTGGTTTCAGAAGTGGTAGTAGAGGATGTGTGGATCAGGTGTTTGCTTTGAAGAATGTATGTGAGAAATACTTAGAAAAGCAAATGGATTTGTATGTAGCATTTATGGATCTGGAGAAGGCATATGATAGAGTTGATAGAGATGCTCTGTGGAAGGTATTAAGAATATATGGTGTGGGAGGCAAGTTGTTAGAAGCAGTGAAAAGTTTTTATCGAGGATGTAAGGCATGTGTACGTGTAGGAAGAGAGGAAAGTGATTGGTTCTCAGTGAATGTAGGTTTGCGGCAGGGGTGTGTGATGTCTCCATGGTTGTTTAATTTGTTTATGGATGGGGTTGTAAGGGAGGTAAATGCAAGAGTCCTGGAAAGAGGGGCAAGTATGAAGTCTGTTGGGGATGAGAGAGCTTGGGAAGTGAGTCAGTTGTTGTTCGCTGATGATACAGCGCTGGTGGCTGATTCATGTGAGAAACTGCAGAAGCTGGTGACTGAGTTTGGTAAAGTGTGTGGAAGAAGAAAGTTGAGAGTAAATGTGAATAAGAGCAAGGTTATTAGGTACAGTAGGGGTGAGGGTCAAGTCAATTGGGAGGTGAGTTTGAATGGAGAAAAACTGGAGGAAGTGAAGTGTTTTAGATATCTGGGAGTGGATCTGTCAGCGGATGGAACCATGGAAGCGGAAGTGGATCATAGGGTGGGGGAGGGGGCGAAAATTTGGGAGCCTTGAAGAAATGTGTGGAAGTCGAGAACATTATCTCGGAAAGCAAAAATGGGTATGTTTGAAGGGAATAGTGGTTCCAACAATGTTGTATGGTTGCGAGGCGTGGGCTATGGATAGAGATGTGCGCAGGAGGATGGATGTGCTGGAAATGAGATGTTTGAGGACAATGTGTGGTGTGAGGTGGTTTGATCGAGTAAGTAACGTAAGGGTAAGAGAGATGTGTGGAAATAAAAAGAGCGTGGTTGAGAGAGCAGAAGAGGGTGTTTTGAAAGTGGTTTGGGCACATGGAGAGAATGAGTGAGGAGAGATTTGACCAAGGGATATATGTGTCGGAGGTGGAGGGAACGAGGAGAAGAGGGAGACCAAATTGGAGGTGGAAAGATGGACTGAAACAAAATTTTGTATTGTATCGGGGCCTGACATGCAGGAGGGTGAAAGGAGGGCAAGGAAATAGAGTTGAATTGGAGCGATGTGGTATACCGGGTGGACGTGCTGTCAGTGGATTGAATCAGGCATGTGAAGCGTCTGGGGTTAAACCATGGAAAGCTGTGTAGGTATGTTATTTGCTGTGTGTGGACGTGGTATTACATGTGTATGGGGGGGGGTTGGGCCATTACTTTCGTCTGTTTCCTTGGCTACCTCGCAAACGTCGGGATGACAGCGACAAAGTATAATAAATAAAAAAAATATAAAAAATATTTTGTCAATAACTTTTAATCAATGAATTCTTGAGAAAAATCTTTTTGCAGCAGGATGTGTGAAGTCCCCATGGTTGTTTAATCTGTTTATGGATAGGGTGGTTAGGGAGGTAAATGCAAAAATTTGAGAGAGAGGGGCAGAGTATGAAGTCTGTTGGGATGAGACAGCCTGGAGAAGTGAGTCAGTGGTTGTTTGCCAATTATATGGCACTGATTCATGATTCGAGTAGAATCTGCAGAAGTGGTACTGAGTTTGGAAAAGCATGTCAAAGAAGAAAGTTGAAGAGTAAATGTGAATAAGGCAGGCCATTAGGTTCAGCAGGTCTGAGGGACAAGTCAGTTGGATGAGAGTCGAATGGAGAAAAATTGGTGGAAGTGAGGTGTTTTAGAAATATTGAGAGTGGACTTAGCAACAAATAGAAACCATGGAAGTGGAAGTGGAATCACAGGGTGGGGATGGGAAGGAAATGTTCTGGAAGCAATGAAAAAATGTGAGGAAAGACGAGAACATTTATCTCGCACAGCAAAAATGGGTATGCTTGAAGGAATAGTAGTTCAACAATATTCTATGATTGCAGGCATGGGCTATATATAGGGTTGTTATGGTGGATGTGCTGGAACTGAGAAGTTTGAGGAAAATATATGGAGTGAGGTAGTTTGATCGAGTAAGTAATGAAACGGTACGAGAGATGTGTGGATATAAAAAGCATGTGGGTGAGAGAGCAGAAAGGGGTGTGCTGAAATGGTTTGGACATATGGAAAGAATAGGAGAGGAAAGGTTGACAAAAGAAGAGATAAGTGTCAAACGTGGAGGGAACAAGAACAAGGAGACCAATTTAGATGGAAGGATGGAGCAAAAAGATCCAGAGGGACTGGGGCCTGAACATGCAGGAGGCTGAAAGGCATGCACAGGATAGAATGAATTTGGAACAATGTGGTATACTGGGGTCAACGTGCTGTCAATGGATTGAACCTGGGCATGAGAAGCATCCAGGGTAACCAATGGAAAAGTCAATGGGGCCTGGTTGTGGATAGGGAGCTGTGGTTTCAGTACATTATACATGACAGCTAGAGACTGGATGTGGCATTTCTTCATCTACTCATGGCACTACCTCATTTACATGAGAAATGACAATCAAGCATGAAAAAAATTAATGACCTGAATAGAGAGTAATGAAATTGTTAGGGCATATGGAGAGAATGACTTTGGAAAGGCTGAAAAAGAGAGTACAAAGGTCCATTGCCTGCCACACTTCTGAGTAAAAACACTTTGAATAATGTATTGAGTATAAACATTTAAAATATGGTATATCATTTTAACAACCATGGCATCAGGATTTAAGTATCCACAGTTTCCATAGCACCACCAACAGACTATAATCTTTAGGGAGAGGTCAGAGAAGTGTCATAACTGAGATGCAGGCTTTTGTGCAGCATGTTTGGTTGGGTACTTTGTACAAGTATGGTGGTGCAGCATCACTAGTGACATATTGCCATTATATGAATATGTTACAGTTTTGTGTATATTTCTTATAGAATAAACATATTTTTGAAGTAAACCATGCTTATTCTTAACCAGAGGTCCTCAAAGAACTTAATATATATTTCTCTAGGGTTCTTACCCTAACCTCCATTTCACATAAACTCTGTACCCTGCCAAACACAATTTTGCCAACCACAGGTTTTTCCTATGTACAGAGCATCAGACTGGGGAAGAGCAGTGTGGTTTCAGAAGTGGAAGAGGATGTGTGGATCAGGTGTTTGCTTTCAAGAATGTATGTGAGAAATACTTAGAAAAACATATAGATTTGTATGTAGCATTTATGGATCTGGAGAAGGCATATGATAGGGTTGATAGAGATGTATTGTGGAAGGTTTTAAGAGTATATGGTGCGGGAGGCAAGTTGCTAGAAGAAGTGAAAATTTTTTACCAAGGATGTAAGGCATGTGTACGATTAGAAAGAGAGAGTGAATGGTTCCCACTGAATGTCGGTCTGTGGCAGGTGGTGTGTCATGTCCCTATGGTTGTTTAACTTGTTAATGGATGGGGTGGTTAGGGAGGTAAATGGAAGAGTTTTGGAGAGAGGGGCAAGTATGCAGTCTCTTGTGGATGAGAGGGCCTGGGAAGTGAGTCAGTTGTTGTTCGCTGATGATACAGTTCTGGTGGTTGATTCGGGTGAGAAACTGCAGAGGTTGGTGACTGAGTTTGGAAAAGTGTGTGAAAGGAGCAAGTTGAGAGTAAAAGTGAATAAGAGCAAGGTTATTAGGTTCAGGAGGGTTGAGGGACAAGTAAATTGGGATGTAAGTATGAATGGAGAAAAATCGGAGGAAGTGAAGTGTTTTAGATATCTGGGAGTGGACTTGGCAGCAGATGGAACCATGGAAGCAGAAGTGAGTCACAAGGTGGGGGAGGGGCAAAGGTTCTGAGAGCCATAAAAAATGTGCGGAAGGGGAGAACATTATCTCACAGAGCAAAAATCAGTACGTTTGAAGGAGTAGTAGTTCCAACAATGTTATATGGTTGCAAGGTGGATGTATTGGAAATGAAATGATTGATGCCAATATGTGGTGTGAGGTAGTTTGATCGAGAAAGTAATGAAAGGGTAAAAGAGATGTGTGGTAATAAAAAGAGTGTGGTTGAGAGAGTACAAGAGGGTGTATTGAAATGGTTTGGTTACATAGAGAGAATGAGAGAGGAAAGATTCACAAATGAGAGAGGAAAGATTCACAAAGAGGATATATATGTCAGAGGTGGAGGGAACGAGAAGTGGGAGACCAAATTGGAGGTGGAACGATGGAGTGAAAAAGATTTTGAGCATTATTTCGATATATATATATATATATATATATATATATATATATATATATATATATATATATATATTTATTAAAAAAAGGGGGTGACTGTATTGTTGACTGGTTGGTAAGGTTATTTAATGTATGTATGACTCATGGTGAGGTGCCTGAGGATTGGCGGAATGCGTGCATAGTGCCATTGTACAAAGGCAAAGGGGATAAGAGTGAGTGCTCAAATTACAGAGGTATAAGTTTGTTGAGTATTCCTGGTAAATTGTATGGGAGGGTATTGATTGAGAGGGTGAAGGCATGTACAGAGCATCAGATTGGGGAAGAGCAGTGTGGTTTCAGAAGTGGTAGAGGATGTGTGGATCAGGTGTTTGCTTTGAAGAATGTATGTGAGAAATACTTAGAAAAGCAAATGGATTTGTATGTAGCATTTATGGATCTGGAGAAGGCATATGATAGAGTTGATAGAGATGCTCTGTGGAAGGTATTAAGAATATATGGTGTGGGAGGCAAGTTGTTAGAAGCAGTGAAAAGTTTTTATCGAGGATGTAAGGCATGTGTACGTGTAGGAAGAGAGGAAAGTGATTGGTTCTCAGTGAATGTAGGTTTGCGGCAGGGGTGTGTGATGTCTCCATGGTTGTTTAATTTGTTTATGGATGGGGTTGTAAGGGAGGTAAATGCAAGAGTCCTGGAAAGAGGGGCAAGTATGAAGTCTGTTGGGGATGAGAGAGCTTGGGAAGTGAGTCAGTTGTTGTTCGCTGATGATACAGCGCTGGTGGCTGATTCATGTGAGAAACTGCAGAAGCTGGTGACTGAGTTTGGTAAAGTGTGTGGAAGAAGAAAGTTGAGAGTAAATGTGAATAAGAGCAAGGTTATTAGGTACAGTAGGGGTGAGGGTCAAGTCAATTGGGAGGTGAGTTTGAATGGAGAAAAACTGGAGGAAGTGAAGTGTTTTAGATATCTGGGAGTGGATCTGTCAGCGGATGGAACCATGGAAGCGGAAGTGGATCATAGGGTGGGGGAGGGGGCGAAAATTTTGGGAGCCTTGAAAAATGTGTGGAAGTCGAGAACATTATCTCGGAAAGCAAAAATGGGTATGTTTGAGGGAATAGTAGTTCCAACAATGTTGTATGGTTGCGAGGCGTGGGCTATGGATAGAGATGTGCGCAGGAGGATGGATGTGCTGGAAATGAGATGTTTGAGGACAATGTGTGGTGTGAGGTGGTTTGATCGAGTAAGTAACGTAAGGGTAAGAGAGATGTGTGGAAATAAAAAGAGCGTGGTTGAGAGAGCAGAAGAGGGTGTTTTGAAATGGTTTGGGCACATGGAGAGAATGAGTGAGGAGAGATTGACCAAGAGGATATATGTGTCGGAGGTGGAGGGAACGAGGAGAAGAGGGAGACCAAATTGGAGGTGGAAAGATGGAGTGAAAAAGATTTTGTGTGATCGGGGCCTGAACATGCAGGAGGGTGAAAGGAGGGCAAGAAATAGAGTGAATTGGATTCATGTGGTATACCGGGGTTGACGTGCTGTCAGTGGATTGAAGCAAGGCATGTGAAGCGTCTGGGGTAAACCATGGAAAGCTGTGTAGGTATGTATATTTGCGTGTGTGGACGTGTGTATGTACATGTGTATGGGGGGGGGGTTGGGCCATTTCTTTCGTCTGTTTCCTTGCGCTACCTCGCAAACGCGGGAGACAGCGACAAAGTATAAAAAAAAAAAAAAAAAAAAAAAAAAAAAAAAATATATGTATGTATATATATATCGAGGATGTAAGGCATGTGTACGTGTAGGAAGAGAGGAAAGTGATTGGTTCTCAGTGAATGTAGGTTTGCGGCAGGGGTGTGTGATGTCTCCATGGTTGTTTAATTTGTTTATGGATGGGGTTGTTAGGGAGGTGAATGCAAGAGTTTTGGAAAGAGGGGCAAGTATGAAGTCTGTTGGGGATGAGAGAGCTTGGGAAGTGAGTCAGTTGTTGTTCGCTGATGATACAGCACTGGTGGCTGATTCATGTGAGAAACTGCAGAAGCTGGTGACTGAGTTTGGTAAAGTGTGTGAAAGAAGAAAGTTAAGAGTAAATGTGAATAAGAGCAAGGTTATTAGGTACAGTAGGGTTGAGGGTCAAGTCAATTGGGAGGTGAGTTTGAATGGAGAAAAACTGGAGGAAGTGAAGTGTTTTAGATGTCTGGGAGTGGATCTGGCAGCGGATGGAACCATGGAAGCGGAAGTGGATCATAGGGTGGGGGAGGGGGCGAAAATTCTGGGAGCCTTGAAGAATGTGTGGAAGTCGAGAACATTATCTCGGAAAGCAAAAATGGGTATGTTTGAAGGAATAGTGGTTCCAACAATGTTGTATGGTTGCGAGGCGTGGGCTATGGATAGAGTTGTGCGCAGGAGGATGGATGTGCTGGAAATGAGATGTTTGAGGACAATGTGTGGTGTGAGGTGGTTTGATCGAGTAAGTAACGTAAGGGTAAGACAGATGTGTGGAAATAAAAAGAGCGTGGTTGAGAGAGCAGAAGAGGGTGTTTTGAAATGGTTTGGGCACATGGAGAGAATGAGTGAGGAAAGACTGACCAAGAGGATATATGTGTCGGAGGTGGAGGGAACGAGGAGAAGAGGGAGACCAAATTGGAGGTGGAAAGATGGAGTGAAAAAGATTTTGTGTGATCGGGGCCTGAACATGCAGGAGGGTGAAAGGAGGGCAAGGAATAGAGTGAATTGGAGCGATGTGGTATACCGGGGTGGACGTGCTGTCAGTGGATTGAATTGGGGCATGTGAAGCGTCTGGGGTAAACCATGGAAAGCTGTGTAGGTATGTATATTTTGCGTGTGTGGACGTATGTATATACATGTGTATGGGGGTGGGTTGGGCCATTTCTTTCGTCTGTTTCCTTGTGCTGCCTCGCAAACGTGGGAGACAGCGACAAAGCAAAAAAAAAAAAAAATATATATGTATACGTTGAAATGTATAGGTATGTACATGTGTGGATGTGTATGTATATGCATGTGTATGTGGGTGGGTTGGGCCATTCTTTCGTCTGTTTCCTTGCGCTACCTTGCTAATGCGGGAAGCGACAAAGGATGATGAATAAAAAGAATAAATGTCTGCATATGTATATGTTGATATGTGTATATGAGTGGATGGGCCATTCTTCGTCTGTTTCATGGCACTACCTTGCTGATGCAGGAAACAGCAATTAAGTATAATAAATAAATAAATAAACAAATAAGTTTTTCCAGTAACATAACTTCACTCATTGGCAAGGGACATCTGTATAAGTGTCAAAAATGGAGGGGACAAGGAGACAAACAAGAACAAATTTGACATGGAAGGATGGACTGCAAAAGGTTCTAAGTGCTTGGAGCCAAAACATGGATGAGGGTGTAAGAACTGCACAGGATAAAGTGAATGAGAAGTGGTGTGGTTTATAAGGAGCAATGTGCTGTCAATGGATGGAATCGGAGTTTATGACATGGTCAGAGGAAACCACAGAAAGATCCATGGAACCTGATTGGAGATATGGTGCTGCAGTTTCAGTGAATCATACATGTCAACCAGAGAGTGGATGAGTGAATGAGGCCATTTCTTTATCTGTTCTCAGTGCTGCCTAGTTTACCAATGCAAGAAATGGTGAACAAGTATGAAAAAAAAAGATATATAAGAAAAAATACATTTTTTCATACATACCTGCCATTTCCTGCTTTAGTGAGGTAACATAAAGAGGGAAAACCCTCACTTAGCCCCCTCCTCTGTTCCTTCTTTCGGAAAAGCAAAAACTGGAGGAAAGGATTTCCAGCTCCCGCTCCCACCCCTTTAAGCTGCCTTCTGTGACACGCAGGGAATACATGGGAAGTACTCTTTCTCCCCTATCCCCATAGGTAAAAGTTAAGTATAATAAAATAGATATAGATATATATAGACTATACCTGCAAATGATATTTCATTACCATTAGGGAGAGTCTGCTGAACATACAGCCGAATATTTGTTTTATCAGGGACTTCAGCAGCAAAGATTTCATCAACAACTACCTCAGCACCACCAAACATTGGAGTCAAGGTTGACACAATTTGTTGCTTGTGGGGCCTGAAAGAAATGAATATTGACAAAGAACAGTGATTACTAAAACTGGTAATCACACAACAAAGTAAAAACATTCAAAACCTACAGTATTATCCAGTTGTGTGTAAGCCAGATCTTACCTTCCTTTTGCACATGCCTATAAAGAAAAAAATCAAATGAGAAGTGGACTTAACAAATGAGTTTGGGGTGAAGTGTATCCATTCTACAAAAACAAAATTGTAGTTTAAAATACTTTCTAAGGAAATCAAATACCATATTTTGTAACCTTGTAGGTCTTTTGAGCAAGGAAAGTAGTAAAACAGTATTTTCATTTTTCATTGGTGAAATAGGATCAATATGGAAAGCCCATAAAATCATAATGCACATCAAAGGGGTTAACTAGCATGTGGGTGGAAAGGTCTGTTAGGGAAAGTGTCTGTTAGGGCAAAGGTAAGTATGCCTAAAGGAATAATAGTTTTGAGAGTGTTTTATGGATGTGAGTCTCGAGCCTTGAATGTAAATGATAGGAAAAGGTGGATCAGCTGGAAATGAAATGCTTGAGGACTATTTGTGGTGTTGGCAGGATGATTTAAGAACTGACAGCATAAAATAGGGGTGTAGTAGTAAGTGCAGTCTGACTTAGAGCTCACTATGATGTGCTGAAATAGTCTGGACATATGAAAGACTTATCAGTGAATGAAGAGAATGTGTTGCACTTCCTTTGGTTGAAAAGAATGCTTTCCCTCACTGACACTATACTTGCAATGATTTCAAGAACAAATGGAAGATGACTGCAAGCTGGGAGGAGGTGAGTTTTCCCACATCTGATATGCCAAGTTCCCTTGCCTGAATGTCCATCCTTAGAATAGCAAAGGTTGAACCAAAAATCAGAGGAGAAACAGTAATTCAGAAAGGAAAAGTCAAAGAAGAAAAGTCACAAACACAGTTATCTTTTCTACTACTTAATACATAACTGTTTTCTGAGACTTGTACACTTGCAAAAACAGGAAATATCTAAAGTTCCTTTAATAAATATATGCTTCAATTAATTCCAACTATTTTCAATATGACAGATACAAGGACACGTACATTAGTTTCCCTTATCAACAAAACAAAGGACTGAATAGCCTACTTCTAAAACCTAATGCTGAGGGACAAAATCAAGACAAATAAATTACAATAGATCAACTTATAGAGGTATTCAAGTTTTATGGAAATTCTGTATAAAGTCTCCAGTAACAACTCACAATTGGCAATAGGCTGGGATACCCAGTTTCTGAGGATAACATTGCTCCCTTATGGGCACATAACAACAAGATGATGAGCAAACACGGTTCTTGAGATTCTATCTTAAACAGAATGTGAGTACAACAGTTATACAAGTCAGAGTACTCCGAACCTCCATCATGTACTGAGGTCACATGCAGCAAAAATGAATTACTGTAGTGTTGATGGGTCATACCCCAACTGAAAACAGTTTATTCCCAAACAGTGACCATAACCTGTATATCTACTCTACCCCCTGAAGCAGATATAAAGATAACAATCATAACAGTCAGAAAAATTGAAAAAAGTAGTATTTATTGCAAATCAATTATTACTTACTTTACTTCTGAAGGGGGCTTTCCAATAATGATTTGTACAATACCATTTTCATTACGGTAGTTTGGAATCCTAGCATAACACACTACCTTGAAGCGGCAGTATGGATTTTCTGGTGTGAACTCTACGGGAGGCATATTGGGAGCATAGTAACCTGAAAGGCAGACTCGTCATCAAAAGATTGATTTACCACAACAACTCAGATTATATCAAAACAGTAATGCCAGACAATTATTCTATGAAGCAATATCCATGGATATCTTTTCTTTCTCAATTAAAAGAAAAAAGATGAAAGCAATTAAGGTCTTGAATGATGGGTATCAGTGAAAGCATATTCATTAGCAGTTAAGAGAAGAATGAAAGAGCAGAGAAGTTTAAGGATGTTAAAAAGGAGATCTAAAAGGATGACAATGAAGTTACAGTAGTAAAAAGTTTATCCAAGAATGAAGATAGTCTTATCCAGTTCAGTGATAAATAAAACCCAAAACGGAAAGCTGAAAAATTCATGTAAAGAGTAACAATTTTAGTGAAAGTACCAAACTGAAATGGTAAGGTGTCATGTGAACTGTGTAAAATAAGATATAATAGGAATAAGTACTTTGATAATTCACCACTTAAAAAGACTGTAAACTATTCTTCTACATAAATTTGCAGGTAAAAAATAATACTACTAATTACTGTTAAAAGATATTAGTACTGGAATTGTACTGGTAAAAGCAAGAAAAATAAAATTAGGTACTGAGAACACCCTAAAAAGATTCATGTTAAAACCAACGAGTAGCAGAATTAATCAAAGCTTTTATACTTTACATAACAGTGTTCAAAATGAGAGCATACACTCAAAAGACTGGAAAGATGGTATTGCAATTAAATTTATCAAGAAAAGGGGTGACTGTGTTGTTGATTGGTTGGTAAGGATATTCATTGTATGTATGGATCATGATGAAGTATGTGAGGACTGGCAGAATGCATGTATAGTGCCACTGTATAAAGGCAAAGAGTATAAATGTGAGTGTTCAAACTACAGAGGTATAAGTTTATTAAGCATACCCAGTATGTTGTATGATATGGCATTGATCAAGAGGGTAAAGGCATGTACAGAGAATCAGAGATAGAAAAACTGTGGTTTTAGAAGTGGTAGAGGATGTATGGATCAGGTGTTTACTTTGAAGAATGTATGTGAGACATCCTTAGAAAAAGATATTTTGTACATGGCATTTATGGATCTGGATAGGGCATATGATAGGGTTGATAGAGATGCTCTGTGGAAGGTCTTAAGAATATGAGTTGGAGGTAAGCTGTGAGAAGCAGAGAAGTTCTTATCAAGGGCATAAGACATATGTACAAGTAGGAAGAGGGGATAGTTGCTGGTTCCCTGTGAAGGTCAATCTGTGACAAGGGTGTGTGACGTCACCATGGCTGTTCACTTCGTTTATGGATTGGGTGGTTGGGAAGATAAATGCAAGAGATTTGGAGAGAGGGGTGAGTATGCAGTTTGTTGGGGATGAGAGGGCTTGGGAAATGAGGCAATCATTGTTCACTAATGATACAGTTAGAGAGTGCAGAACTTTGTGACAGAGTTTGGTTTCGTTGCATTACATATGACAGCTAGAGACTGAGTGTGAACGAATGTGGCCTTTGCTGTCATTTCCTAGCGCTACCTCACGCATGTGTGGGGGAAGGGGGTTGTCATTTCATGTGTGGCAGAGTGGCGATGGGCAGACAGTATGAATTATGTACATGTGTATATATGTGTGTCTGTGTGTGTGTGTATATATATATATATATATATATATATATATATATATATATATATATATATATATATATATATTTTTTTTTTTTTTTTTATACTTTGTCGCTGTCTCCCGCGTTTGCGAGGTAGCGCAAGGAAACAGACGAAAGAAATGCCCCCCCCCATACACATGTACATACACACGTCCACACACGCAAATATACATACCTACACAGCTTTCCATGGTTTACCCCAGACGCTTCACATGCCTTGATTCAATCCACTGACAGCACGTCAACCCCTGTATACCACATCGCTCCAATTCACTCTATTCCTTGCCCTCCTTTCACCCTCCTGCATGTTCAGGCCCCGATCACACAAAATCTTTTTCACTCCATCTTTCCACCTCCAATTTGGTCTCCCTCTTCTCCTCGTTCCCTCCACCTCCGACACATATATCCTCTTGGTCAATCTTTCCTCACTCATTCTCTCCATGTGACCAAACCATTTCAAAACACCCTCTTCTGCTCTCTCAACCACGCTCTTGTTATTTCCACACATCTCTCTTACCCTTACGTTACTTACTCGATCAAACCACCTCACACCACACATTGTCCTCAAACATCTCATTTCCAGCACATCCATCCTCCTGCGCACAACTCTATCCATAGCCCACGCCTCGCAACCATACAACATTGCTGGAACCACTATTCCTTCAAACATACCCATTTTTGCTTTCCGAGATAATGTTCTCGACTTCCACACATTCTTCAAGGCTCCCAAATTTTCGCCCCCTCCCCCACCCTATGATCCACTTCCGCTTCCATGGTTCCATCCGCTGACAGATCCACTCCCAGATATCTAAAACACTTCACTTCCTCCAGTTCTTCTCCATTCAAACTCACCTCCCAATTGACTTGACCCTCAACCCTACTGTACCTAATAACCTTGCTCTTATTCACATTTACTCTTAACTTTCTTCTTCCACACACTTTACCAAACTCAGTCACCAGCTTCTGCAGTTTCTCACATGAATCAGCCACCAGCGCTGTATCATCAGCGAACAACAACTGACTCACTTCCCAAGCTCTCTCATCCCCAACAGACTTTATACTTGCCCCTCTTTCCAGGACTCTTGCATTTACCTCCCTAACAACCCCATCCATAAACAAATTAAACAACCATGGAGACATCACACACCCCTGCCGCAAACCTACATTCACTGAGAACCAATCACTTTCCTCTCTTCCTACACGTACACATGCCTTACATCCTCGATAAAAACTTTTCACTGCTTCTAACAACTTGCCTCCCACACCATATATTCTTAATACCTTCCACAGAGCATCTCTATCAACTCTATCATATGCCTTCTCCAGATCCATAAATGCTACATACAAATCCATTTGCTTTTCTAAGTATTTCTCACATACATTCTTCAAAGCAAACACCTGATCGACACATCCTCTACCACTTCTGAAACCACACTGCTCTTCCCCAATCTGATGCTCTGTACATGCCTTCACCCTCTCAATCAATACCCTCCCATATAATTTACCAGGAATACTCAACAAACTTATACCTCTGTAATTTGAGCACTCACTCTTATCCCCTTTGCCTTTGTACAATGGCACTATGCACGCATTCCGCCAATCCTCAGGCACCTCACCATGAGTCATACATACATTAAATAACCTTACCAACCAGTCAACAATACAGTCACCCCCTTTTTTAATAAATTCCACTGCAATACCATCCAAACCTGCTGCCTTGCCGGCTTTCATCTTCCGCAAAGCTTTTACTACCTCTTCTCTGGTATTGATTGAGAGGGTAAAGGCATGTACAGAGCATCAGATTGGGGAAGAGCAGTGTGGTTTCAGAAGTGGTAAAGGATGTGTGGATCAGGTGTTTGCTTTGAAGAATGTATGTGAGAAATACTTAGAAAAAGCAAATGGATTTGTATGTAGCATTTATGGATCTGGAGAAGGCATATGATAGAGTTGATAGAGATGCTCTGTGGAAGGTATTATGAATATATGGTGTGGGTGGCAAGTTGTTAGAAGCAGTGAAAAGTTTTTATCGAGGATGTAAGGCATGTGTACGTGTAGGAAGAGAGGAAAGTGACTGGTTCTCAGTGAATGTAGGTTTGTGGCAGGGGTGTGTGATGTCTCCATGGTTGTTTAATTTGTTTATGGATGGGGTTGTTAGGGAGGTGAATGCAAGAGTTTTGGAAAGAGGGGCAAGAATGCAGTCTGTTGTGGATGAGAGAGCTTGGGAAGTGAGTCAGTTGTTGTTCGCTGATGATACAGTGCTGGTGGCTGATTCATGTGAGAAACTGCAGAAGCTGGTGACTGAGTTTGGTAAAGTGTGTGAAAGAAGAAAGTTGAGAGTAAATGTGAATAACAGTAAGGTTATTAGGTACAGTAGGGTTGAGGGTCAAGTCAATTGGTGGTAAGTTTGAATGGAGAAAAACTGTAGGAAGTGAAGTGTTTTAGATATCTGGGAGTGGATTTGGCAGCGGATGGAACAATTTAAGCGGAAGTGAATCATAGGGTGGGGGAGGGGGCGAAAATCCTGGGAGCCTTGAAGAATGTGTGGAAGTAGAAAACATTATCTTGGAAAGCAAAAATGGGTATGTTTGAAGGAATAGTGGTTCCAACAATGTTGTATGGTTGCAAGGCGTGGGCTATGGATAGAGTTGTGCGCAGGAGGGTGGATGTGCTGGAAATGAGATGTTTGAGGACAATATGTGGTGTGAGGTGGTTTGATCGAGTAAGTAATAATGGGGTAAGAGAGATGTGTGGTAATAAAAAGAGTGTGGTTGAGAGAGCAGAAGAGGGTGTTTTAAAATGGTTTGGTCACATGGAGAGAATGAGTGAGGAAAGATTGACCAAGAGGATATATGTGTCAGAGGTGGAGGGAACGAGGAGAAGTGGGAGACCAAATTGGAGGTGGAAAGATGGAGTGAAAAAGATTTTGAGTGATCGGGGCCTGAACATGCACGAGGGTGAAAGGCGTGCAAGGAATAGAGTAAATTGGATCGATGTGGTATACCGGGGTCGACGTGCTGTCAATGGATTAAACCAGGGCATGTGAAGCGTCTGGCATAAACCATGGAAAGTTCTGTGGGGCCTGGATGTGGAAAGGGAGCTGTGGTTTCGGTGCATTATTACATGACAGCTAGAGACTGAGTGTGAACGAATGTGGCTTTTGTTGTCTTTTCCTAGCGCTACCCCGCACACATGAGGGGGGAGGGTGCTGTTATTCTATGTGTAGCGGGGTGGCGATGAGAATGAATAAAGGCTGACAGAATGAAATATGTACATGGGTATATATGTATATGTCTGTGTGGGTATATATATGTATACATTGAGATGTATAGGTATGTATATTTGCGGGTGTGGACGTGTATGTATATACATGTGTATGTGGGTGGGTAGGGCCATTCTTTTGTCTGTTTCCTTGCGCTACCTTGCTAACGCGGAAGACAGCGACAAAGCAAAATAAATAAATACATATAAGTCTGTGTGTGTATATATATGTATACGTTGAGATGTATAGGTATGTATATGTGCGTGTGGACGTGTATGTATATATGTGGGTGGGTTTTGCCATTCTTTCGTCTGTTTCCTTGCGCTACCTCGCTGATGCGGGAGATAGCGACAAAGTATAATAAATAATAAATAATAGTGAGTGGTGGAATGAAGAAGTAAGATTATTAGTGAAAGAGAAGAGACATTTGGACGATTTTTGCAGGGAAATAATGCAAATGACCGGGAAATGTATAAAAGAAAGAGGTAGGAGGTCAAGAGAAAGGTGCAACAGGTGAAAAAGAGGGCAAATGAGAGTTAGGGTGAGAGAGTATCATTAAATTTTAGGGAGAATAAACAGATGTTTTGGAAGGAGGAAATAAAGTGTGTAAGACAAGAGAACAAATGGGAACATCAGTGAAGGGGGCCAATGGGGAGGTAATAACAAGTAGTGGTGATGTGAGAAGGAGATGGAGTGAGTATTTTGAAGGTTTGTTGAATGTGTTAGATGATAAGAGTGGCAGATATAAGGTGTTTTAGGTCGGGGTAGTGTGTGAAGACTTGTGTGAAGAAATACCAGCAGAGACTGAGTGTAGAATGGCAAGAGGTTAGAGGAAATGACATGAGGGGAGTGGTTGAGGAATAAGATGTATTTAAGGATGCAGTGATGGCATGTGCAAGATATGCATGTGGCATGACCAAAAGTGGGAGGTGGGCACATGAGAAAGGGTAGTGAGTGGTGTGATGATAAAGTAAAGTTGTTAGTGATAGAGAAAAGAGGCATTTGGATGATATTTACAAGGAAGGAGTGCAAATGACTGGGAAAGTTATAAGAGAAAGTGGCAGGAGGTCAAGAGAAAGGTGCAAGGGTTGAAAAAGAGGGTAAATGAGAGTTGAGGTGAGAAAGAAGTATATCACCATATGTACCAGGAAAATCCTTTTAAAAGGTATGGTCTGCACATTACTGGCACAACAGGCAAGGAAGACTTTTAAATTACTACCCCTGAAATCCCAAGGTGTCATGAGCACAAAAAGAGAAAACATCTTAAACATCCAGGGCCCAAGACTTCAACAACTTGCCATCTACAACCAGAAACCGCACGTGATGCACGGTAAAGAAGTACAAGAGTGCACTGGACACATACCTATATAGTGTACCAGAACAGCCAGGCTGTGAGGGCTAGGTGGGCCTGAGGGTTACAGCTTCCAACAGATTTGGTTGACTAACAACCCAATCCAGGAGCCTAGGCCCTGCCCAGGCTGTGAATGTGAAGATCCCCAAAGACTTCATGATCATCCAAGAGGACGCTTGGCTAAGTTTAAAGTAGCTCTAATACATGGTTGCTGTTCATCCCATTGCAAAGTAATGAGGAGGGATCACACTGAAAGGTCTTGACATGATTATACTCTCACAAGAAACAAGCTACAGGAATGTGTGAGTGTGAAAGACTTGAGAGTCAACACTTTCTCTAACGAGTTGCCAATGTCCTACTAAAGAAGAGTTAAGGAGACTAAGTGTTTGCTAGCAAATATAAGAATAGCATTCAATTTCATGGATAAGAAATTATGAAACGAGATATTCTCATGTTTGGTCAATGCACCTGTTACGAACCTGTGCGTTCGTTATCACGAACCTGCGTATTCATTGTGTTTATGATAGAGAATTTGTAAGCTTAGGTAAGCCATATGGTGACCTGGGAGGTCCCAAGAGATTCCTCTACCAGTCCCATATGTACCTGCGATCTCACACACCTCAAGTCAGGTGGCCAAGATTAGCAATGAATGTCACGACCGGTCACTAACTATTTCTCAGATCCCATGGTTAAGTGACCCGGGGTCAGCCACAAGGTCATATCTGGGAGAGTTCACCCACCTATCCTGGTTGTGTCATCAAAGATGCAGGGCTGGGCTGTTAGACAGTATGAAGGCTGGACCTTAGGCATCCTCCAGCCAATCATGTCAGGATGAGGGCGTGACAATCAGTCTTTTGACCAATCAAGGGTAATTGTGGTCATTCCGACCTATCAGAGCCGTAGGTGGCGGGTAAAGGCATGGTTAGCTGTTCCTGTCTGGCTGTTCCTTCAGATAAAAGGATCAGATGACAGTCTAGCAGCCGATTCCTTCAGCAGTCCCATGCCCAGAAAGGTAATGTAGGCTTCCCTTGTCTCAAACCCCGTAGCCACCGCTACCCTAGATTGTATGATGTTATACTGTGTCGTGTCAGGTCTGATTGTAAAAATGTATCATAAGTTTGCATAGAATTGCCCAACAAATAAGTGTCTTGTATCAAGCTTTCATAGTCAATTTGTCATAAAGGAAAGAGATCTCCTGGTCTGAAATCTTACCCGGAATGAAAAAATTGGAATAATGAATGTTAAGTGTTGACGAAAGTGTTTGTACCCAACTAATGTGCTTTGTTATCTTGTATCATTATTTCTTGTATTATATGTAGATTTAACCCTGGTGTTTGCCTTCATCCCATAACATTAAGATAGCCTGACCAGTGAGCATAACATATAATTGACGTTCCTGCCAGGAGTTTGTAAATCACCTAAATAAACATGAACGGCAGAGACTCTACAGGTGGACAGACGAGTATCTCAGTAGAAGGGAATGGAGTATACAAGCCAGGGGAGTCTTTGCTAAATGGGTGAAGGTCACCAGTGGAGTGCCTCAGGTTTCTACTCTAGAACTGTCACTCTTTATGATTTATATGAATGACCTGCCAGAATGTATGGATTCCTACCTATATTACTTTTGCAGATAATAAAAATGTCATCCAAGAAGTGATTGCATGTACGTACAAGGGGACCTTGGCAGTCTTCACAGATGCTCTAGTGTATGGGTGATGAAATTCAACCTGAGCAAATAAAAGATAATTTGGATGGGACACAGTGAAAGAGGAGACCTTGATCAGATTATCATCTAAGAGGAAATAACCTTCAAGAGTCCATGTGAGAGAGGTACAGGGAGTTGACAATGCCCTTAACATGTTGCTAGAGTCCTACATTAGGAGAATAATAAAGGATACAAACTGTTTGCTGGCAAACATGAGAACAGCTTTCAAGTATACTGTTAAAGGAGGTATTTACAAACTGCTCATATCCTATATAAAGCCAAAACTAGAATATGCTTCTCAAGTTTGGTCACCACATCTGAAGAAGCACAAAAAGCAAAAAGAGATGGTTCAAAGAAGGGCAACAAAGATACCAAAATTAAGACAAATGAGTTACAGGGGAAAAAGAGAAGAGTGAAAGGTGACCTGATCACAACTTTTTAGTTTTTAAGGCAGACTGAAAATGTAGACGGTAGACAGTTCTTCAAAAGTTGTAAGAATAGGACAACTGAAGTATATAACATGAAATCAAACTAGAAACTTATCAAAAAAGATGTAAGTTCTTTCACTGGATAAGAGTGGTGAATGAATGAAAATAATGGCTAAATGTATGGTTAATGCAGAAAGCATACAGAAATTTTAGACATTGAAAGATAGAGAATATTCAAGAGATGGGGACCCACTGGTGTCAAACTCCCTCCCAGTACAGCACAAGCAGATAATTACAATGGGCTAAGAGATAAGGTCCAGATAAAAGCAACAAAGATGGTACCCGAAATAAGAGACAAATTACAGGGAAAGGCTACAAGCTATATATCTGCACACCTAAAAAGAGTGTAGGGTGATCTGACTGCAACCTTTAAGTTTTTATTTATAAAAAAGATCAATGATGTAGAAAGTGAACAATTCTTTGAGAAATGTAAAAGCAGAACAACAACTGGATGTAACATGAAATTAAGCATGAAACTTGTTAAAAACAATTTGAAGAAGTACTTTTACTGTATGATATATGGATGAGTGTAATACACTAATCAAGGACATGTTTAGCACAGACAGTATGTAGAAAATCAAGAAGTTGTATTAAAGATAATGTTTAGGGAATGGAGCCCTGTCAGCATAAAATTCCCTCCCTGTATGGTATAAATAATCATACACACACACACACACACACACACACACACACACACACACACACACACACACACACACACACTCACACACACACACAAACATCTGCACTGAAGAAGTGTGTGGATATGCTTGATAGGCCTCTTGAAATATTAAGATACAGCTCAAAAGTGTCAGGTCAATGGAAGGGTGTAAATGTCTTTAAGAAAGGAGACCAGGAATTTGTGTAGACTTACAGACCATCTCTCTGGTTAGCAAGTTCTATACAATACAGGCAAAAATAATTTGAAGAATACAGATGAATACTTGAAAAAGAAAAAATACCCGAGTGAAAACATGGTTTCAAAGAAACAAGGCCATACATAGCAAACATCTTAGAAATCTGTGAGAGAATGAGCTCTGCTTTATACAGTAGAGAAAGATGGGTAGACTGTGTGCATCTGTACTCCCAAAAAGTATCTGAGACGACCAAACATGAGGCTAGTAAAGAAGCAGGATTTTCAAGTAGGAACAGGGGAGAGACTCCTTTAATGGAGAGATAATTACATTAATTGAAGGAAATAAAAGATTCAGGATCTATGTAAATGACATGCTAATGGAATGAGACTCATACTTGAATATGTTTTTGGGATCATGCTAAGGTCATGAAGGAAATAAAGAGTGATGAAGAGTCCATCAATTTGCAGTAAGACCTAGACAAACTCTTAAGTTGCTCTGATACAGGGTTACTGAAATTCCACCAAAGTAAATACTAAGTAATGAGGATGGGGCATAAAGAAAGCAGGCTTCAATATGAATATAATCTAGCAGAAAATAAGCTGCAGGTATCTATATGAAAAGGACTTGGGAGTCAACACTGTACCTAACCTATCCCTAGAGTCCAACCTAAAGAGAAATGTAAAGGAGACAGTATCTGCAAACAGATATATATCAAAATTGTATTAACTGCACTCAAAAGGAAATACTCAGCAAACTGTTCACTTTGTAAATTAGGCCAACAAAGAACAATGAATGGTTCTTCATGAAATGCAATGGCAAAGGTCATAACAAGAAGCATGGCAAAATGCTCATCAGGAATGTAAAGAAGTGATGTTTCAGCGTTAGGCTGATTGATGGATGGAACAAACTAAGTAATTTAAATGTCAATCCCTGCAGTAAATGAATATCTAAAAAGCCACCTAATGGCAAAGAAATTTCAAGAGATAAAGCCCCTATGAGTGTATATCTCTCTCCCTATATAGGTCATATACATAATTACTAACTGATAAATACATTCATGATAATTTTTGTATAAATTTCAATGCTTTACCTTTCCCAGCACCCCAGAAGGCCTGTAGTTGGTTCCACTTGCGTAAAACTTCATCATTTTCATTATTAAAGACTGAGGGTGTGCATATAGCAAGATGTAATGCCAACGAGGGATCTGGTTGTACTACTGCCGCCTGTTGTAACTGAAGCTGCTGAGAACCATCTGAAAAATGGGAAAAATGTTCTTAAAAAATGCTTTCACTATACATAACTTCTTAAAGAAAGTGTGATAGGCATACACAATAATTATCAATCATTTTCTATATCCTAATTTTTCATTTATCTATCATGCAACTGCACATGTTAAAAGGTAGAGCTTGAATTTCTAATTACTTTTTGGCAGCCATGACAACACAAGCAAATGTAGTTCTCGAACATAGCTATCTTGTCATCACTGGACTTTGTCTGCATATGGGTTACATTGTGGATGAAAAGTCAGCGAATGAAAAAGAGTATATTCTTATCAACAAACTTCTCTATGAAGGAATAGACGTCTATCATTTCCCTGCTGCAGGAGTCCTATCAAAGGGGTCATGATGTTACATAATTTATTCATGCTAACTGGATTTGCCAAATACAATTAAACACACTGTCTTTCTTTTTCATATTTGTTCAGTAATTTCTAAATAACAAAGTAGCAATTGGAACAGATGAAGAAATGGTCCCTTTCATTCATATCCAATCTCTAGCTGTCAAGTATAATGCACAAATCTTTACTGTACAAGGTTTCCCCAGACCACTGAATGAGCCCTGGTTCAGCCCACTGGCAACATGTCCCACATTGTATACCACACTGCGCCAATTTGCTCTAACCCATACATGCCTCACACCAATCTACATGTTCAAGTCTTGATATCTCCAAGCATTTCTTCCTTCATCCTCCCATCTTTGGCAAGGCTGTACAACTGAAAGTATAGTGTTGTTCAAGAAACTTTCATGAAAAACACTGCTGCATTGAGCTGCAGTTGCCTCTAGAAAGTGATCCTGGTGACATGAGAACTCTCTCTTCAAAAAACCAAAACTAGGGTAATCATATATAAATAAATAAATATGTAGAGTGCCAGAAATAGGTGAAGAAAGACCACATCTGCTCACATCCAACTTTTAGCTGTCTTGTGTAATGCACCAAAACTCTGGTGCATTATGCACAGCTCCCTATCCACATCCACGCCCTACAGACATTTCCATGGTATACCTTAGATGCTTCACATGTCCTGGTTCAATCAGCTGACAGTATGTCGACCCCAGGATACCACATCATCCCAATTCATTCTACCCCATGTATGCCTTTCACCCTCCTGCATGTTCAGGTCCCAACTGCTCAAAAAAATTTTCATTCCATCCTTCTATCTCCAACTTAGTCTCACCATTCTCCTTGTTCCCTTTATTTCTGATGCAAATATCCTCTTTGTCAACCTTTCCCTGCTCATTCTCTCCTAAGTCCAACCCATTTCAGCACACCCTCTTCAGCTCTCTCAACCAAACCTTTTATATTACCACATATCTCTCATACTCTTCCATTACTTACTTAATCAAACCACCTCACACTACATATTGGCCTCAAACATTTCATTTTCAAAACATCCACCATCCTCCGCATAATCTTATCTAAAGCCCTGCCTCGCATCCCTACAACAAGGTTGGGATGGGAATGCTATTCCCTCAAACATAACCCTAGATAACATAACATAACATAACCCTAGACAACATTCTCTCTTTCCACACATTCTTCATCGCCCTAGAACTTTTGTGCCCTTACTCACCCTCTAGCACCTTTACTCACCCCATAATTCACTTCGCTTCCATATGCTGCATTGTCCACCTCTAGGTATCTTCAAACACTCCATATCTTCCAATATGTCTCTATTCAAACTCACACCCCAACTAACCTGTTCCTCAACCCTGCTAAACCTTATAACTTTGTTTTATTCTCATTTACTCAAAACTTTATTTCACAAACTCATCCAAACTGTCACCAATTTCTGCAGTTTCTCACTCAAATCTGCCATCAGTGCTGTGAGTAAGAAGAAACGTCGAGTGCTAAAACAATTATACCACAGAGACATTTCTCCAAAACTGGCCTAACAGAAAAGTGTATTAGCACATACCTGTAGTCTGAGTCCCAAATCCTGATGTCGGTTTTCTTCTGAAAAAAGAAATATGAGTTACATTCCAATATGTAGTGTTTCAAAAACATAATTACTCTGAGAATGTCAGTAAAAATATAAGCCCTTTTCTCTCTACATTTAATTATACAATGACTCAGTCTATGGTAGGATGGCTTGTACAGAATCTTGCTAAAACTAAATAAAACACAGTGCAACATCATTTATTCAAGATGGGTAGGACCACAGGCAGTGTTTAAGAGCAAAAGTCATTTCCCAATATATTTCTTATTTTTTATTTTGCTCTGTCGCTGTCTCCCGCATTAGCGAGGTAGCGCAAGGAAACAGACGAAAGAATGGCCCAACCCATCCACATACACATGTATATACATACACGTCCACACACGCAAATATACATACCTATACATCTCAACATATACATATATATACACACACAGACATATACATATATACACATGTACATAATTCATACTGTCTGCCCTTATTCATTCCCATCGCCACCTCACCAAACATGAACTAACAACCCCCTCCCCCCTCATGTGTACGAGGTAGCACTAGGAAAAGACAATGAAGGCCACATTCGTTCACACTCAGTCTCTAGCTGTCATGTAATAATGCACCGAAACCACAGCTCCCTTTCCACATCCAGGCCCCACACAAGCTTTCCATGGTTTACCCCAGACGCTTCACATGCCCTGGTTCAATCCATTAACAGCACGTTGACCCAGGTATACCACATAATTCCAATTCACTCTATTCCATGCACGCCTTTCACCCTCCTGCATATTCAGGCCCCGATCACTCAAAATCTTTTCCACTTCATCTTTCCACCTCCAATTTGGTCTCCCACTTCTCCTCATTCCCTCCACCTCTGACACATATATCCTCTTGGTCAATCTTTCCTCACTCATTCTCTCCATGTGACCAAATCATTTCAAAACAACCTCTTCTGCTCTCTCAACCACACTCTTTTTGTTACCACACATCTCTCTTACCCTATCATTACTTACTCGATCAAACCACCTCACACCACATATTGTCCTCAAGCATCTCATCCAGCACATCCACCCTCCTGCTCACAACTCTATCCATAGCCCATGCCTCGCAACCATACAACATTACTGGAACCACTATTCCTTCAAACATACCCATTTTTGGGTATCTGGGTATTTTTTCTAATTTCTTTATCATACTTTGTCGCTGTCTCCCGCATTAGCGAGATAGCGTAAGGAAACAGACGAATTAATGGCCTAATCAGCCCGCATACACATGTATATACATACACGCCCACACACTCGCATATACCTACCTATACATTTCAAATGTATACATACATATACATACAAAGACAAATAAATATATACACATGTACATATTCATACTTGCTGCCCTCAGCCATTCCTGTCGCCACTCCAACACACATGAAATGGCACCCCCCCTCCCCCCACATGCATGCAAGGTAGCACTAGAAAAAGACAACAAAGGCCACATTTGTTCACATTCAGTCTCTAGCTGTCATGTGTAATGCACCGAAACCACAAAACTTTCCATGGTTTACCCCAGACACTTAACATGCCCTGTTTCAATCCACTGACAGTACATCGACCCTGGTATACCACACTGTTCCAATTCATTCTATTCCTTGCACGCCTTTAACTCTCCTACATGTTCAGGCCCTGATCACTCAAAATCTTTTCCACTTCATCCTTCCACCTCTAATTTGGTCTCCCACTTCTCGTTCCCTCCACCTCTGACACATATATCCTCTATGTCAATCTTTCCTCACTCATTCTCTCCATGTGACCAAACCATTTTAATACCCCTCCTCTGCTCTCTCAACCACACTCTTTTTATTAACACACACCTCTCTTACCCTCTCATTACTTTCTAAATCAAACCACCTCACACCACATATTTTCCTCAAACATCTCATTTCCAACACATCCACCCTTCTCCGCACAACCCTATCTATAGCCCATGCCTCACGTTAACCATACAACATTATTGGAACCACCACTCCTTCAAACTTACCCATTTTTGCTTTCCAAGATAATGTCCTTGCCTTCCACACATTCTTCAACGCTCCCAGAACCTTCACCCCCTTCCCCACCCTGTGACTCACTTCTGCTTCCATGGTTCCATCCACTGTTAAATCCACTCCCAGATACCTAAATCACTTCACTTCCTCCAATTTTTCTCCACTCAAACAGGAGAAAAACTGGAGGAAGTGAAGCATTTTAGTTACCTGGGAGTGGATTTAACAGTGGATGGAACCATGGAAGTGGAAGTGAGTCACAGGGTGGGGGAGGGGTGAAGGTTCTAGGAGCGTTGAAGAGTGTGTGGAAGGCGAGAACATTATCTCGGAAAGGAAAAATAAATACAGTTTATCAATCCCCAAGTAATGACTCAGCAACAAAGTTATTTTATTTAGATAGAGAAAAACACATCAATGATTCAACAACAAAGTTATTTTCTTTAGATAGAGAAAAACACATCAATGATTCAGCAACAAAGTTATTTTCTTTAGATAGAGAAAAACACATCAATCAAAAGTGCAATGAACCCTAAATCTAAATGGAAAATCAAAATTACTTATTTTATGCTCTTTCGTCAAAGTACCAAACTGATAAACTGTGTATATATATTGCAATGTATGCATTTTACAGAAAGTTAACTATAAATAAAGAAGAAAAGCAGACAAGAAGAACAAGGAGAAGAACTCACAGCACTCGTCCAACAAATCATACCTTGCTTCAACAACAATGACATCTCAGAGCAACTCAGAAAAACAGTAATACTCTAGAAATACAGTCCATGAAATAAAATTTCACAGTACCTCCTCCAACATACAGACCTACAGCACCTACATACTATGCCCCTTAACATGACCCCCTAAATAAACTCCCCAAGTGCAGAATCTCATCAGCATACTCAACAACTTCTGTGGAGATTTCAGTGCTGACTATTCCACTTAACACTCACCTATGATCCCCATGGTGAACTATTAACAATCCAACTGCAGCCTCTCAATATCCCCAACCTATGCAATCAGCCAACCAGACTCCCAGCCCACCATCCCCAGCAGTAGACCTCACCAGACATCACATTCTGCTAACAAGCACTGCACATGAGGAGAAACTAGAGCATACTATGCAAACTATCCTGTGACACTTCCCATCCTGACAGTACTCCATCTACCCCAAACAATGAACATAACTACCAAAAATCTTGGATAAATCAGAGGAAAGCAGAATGGTTAGCCTTTACAGAGTACACAGAAAAAAAAACTCCAAAATTTTAAAACGAAGATTATTTCTCATCCCCATATCTGGCAATCTCACACTTCAACATCTACAAAGCTAACAAAAAGTACATACCACAAGGAAACAGAGACAGGTATCTATCATGATATCTATATGGTATACTTCATCGCCGTTTCCCATGTTAGCGAGGCAGTGCCAGGAAACAAAGAAAGAAAGACCAATCCACATAAATTTAGCGAAGGAGCAGTCTGTTGTGGATGAAAGGGCCTGGGAAGTGAGTCAGTTGTTGCTCGCTGATGATATAGCGCTGGTGGCTGATTCGAGTGAGAAACAGCAAAGGTTGGTGACTGAGTTTGAGGAACAAGTTAATTGGGATGTAACTTTGAAAGGAGAAAAACTGAAGGAAGTGAAGTTTTAGATATCTGAGAGTGGACTTAGCAGCAGATGGAACCATGGAAGCAGAAGTGAGTCACAGGGTGGGGGAGAGGACGAAGGTTCTGGGAGTGAAGAAGAATGTGTAGAAGCAGAGAGTGTTATCTAGGAGGGCAGAATTGGGTATGTTTGAAGGAATGGTACTTCCAACAATGTCATATGGTTGCGATGCATGGGCCTATCATAGATAGGGTTGTACAGAGGAGGGTGGATGTGTTGAAAATGATGTTTGAGGACAATATGTGGTGTGAGGTGGTTTGATCGAGTAAGTAGTGAAAGAGTAAGAGAGATGTGTGGAAATAAAAAGAGTGTGGTTGAGAGAGCAGAAGGTGTGTTGAAATAGTTTAGATATATGGAGAGTATGAGTGAAGAAAAATTGATAAAGAGGATATGTGTGTCAGAGGTGGAGGGAACAAAGAGAAGCAGGAGACCAAATTTGAGGTGGAAGGATGGAGTGAAAGTGAGTGATTGGGGCCTGAACATACAGGGGGTGAAAGGCGTGCAAGGAATAGAGTGAATTGGAACTACATGGTATACTGGGGTCAACATGCTGTCAATGGACTGAACCAGGGCATGTGAAAAGTCTGGAGTAAACCACAGAAAGGTCTATAGGGCCTGGATGTAGATAGGGAGCTGTGGTTTCAGTGCATTACACATGACAGCTAAAAACTGAGTGTGAGCGAATGTGGCCTTTTTCTCTTTTCCTAGTGCTACCTTGATGAATGGGGGGAGGAGATGCTATTTCCTGATTGGTGGGGTAACAACAGGAATGGATGAAGGCAAGCAATTATGAATATGTACATGTGTATATATATATTTTTTTTTCATACTATTCTACGACACGTAGGGAATACGTGGGAAGTATTCTTTCTCCCCTATCCCCATAAAAGATGCTTGCGGCATGAGAAGCGTGGGAGGTGGGCAGATCAGAAAGAGTAGGGAGTGGTGAGATGAAGAAATAAGATTATTAAAGAAAGAGAAGAGAGAGGCATTTCGACAAGTTTTGCAGGGAAATAGTGCAAATGACTGGGAGATGTATAAAAGAAAGAGGCAAGAGATCACAAGAAAGGTACAAGAGGTGAAAAAGAGGGCAAATGAGAGTTGGGGTGGGAGAGTATCATTAGATTTTTGGGAGACTAAAAAGATGTTTTGGAAGGAGGCAAATAAGTGCGTAAGACAAGGGAAAAATGGGAACATATATATATATATATATATATATATGCTCTGTGGAAGGTATTAAGAATATATGGTGTGGGAGGCAAGTTGTTAGAAGCAGTGAAAAGTTTTTATCGAGGATGTAAGGCATGTGTACGTGTAGGAAGAGAGGAAAGTGATTGGTTCTCAGTGAATGTAGGTTTGCGGCAGGGGTGTGTGATGTCTCCATGGTTGTTTAATTTGTTTATGGATGGGGTTGTTAGGGAGGTAAATGCAAGAGTTTTGGAAAGAGGGGCAAGTATGAAGTCTGTTGGGGATGAGAGAGCTTGGGAAGCGAGTCAGTTGTTGTTCGCTGATGATACAGCGCTGGTGGCTGATTCATGTGAGAAACTGCAGAAGCTGGTGACTGAGTTTGTTAAAGTGTGTGAAAGAAGAAAGTTAAGAGTAAATGTGAATAAGAGCAAGGTTATTGGGTACAGTAGGGTTGAGGGTCAAGTCAATTGGGAGGTAAGTTTGAATGGAGCAAAACTGGAGGAAGTAAAGTGTTTTAGATATCTGGGAGTGGATCTGGCAGCGGATGGAACTGTGGAAGCGGAAGTGGATCATAGGGTGGGGGAGGGGGCGAAAATCCTGGGAGCCTTGAAGAATGTGTGGAAGTCGAGAACATTATCTCGGAAAGCAAAAATGGGTATGTTTGAAGGAATAGTGGTTCCAACAATGTTGTATGGTTGCGAGGCGTGGGCTATGGATAGAGTTGTGCGCAGGAGGGTGGATGTGCTGGAAATGAGATGTTTGAGGACAATGTGTGGTGTGAGGTGGTTTGATCGAGTAAGTAACGTAAGGGTAAGAGAGATGTGTGGAAATAAAAAGAGCGTGGTTGAGAGAGCAGAAGAGGGTGTTTTGAAATGGTTTGGGCACATGGAGAGAATGAGTGAGGAAAGATTGACCAAGAGGATATATGTGTCGGAGGTGGAGGGAACGAGGAGAAGTGGGGGACCAAATTGGAGGTGGAAAGATGGAGTGAAAAAGATTTTGTGTGATCGGGGCCTGAACATGCAGGAGGGTGAAAGGAGGGCAAGGAATAGAGTGAATTGGATCGATGTGGTATACCGGGGTTGACGTGCTGTCAGTGGATTGAATCAGGGCATGTGAAGCGTCTCGGTAAACCATGGAAAGCTGTGTGGGGCCTGGATGTGGAAAGGGAGTGTGGTTTCGGGCATTATTGCATGACAGCTAGAGACTGAGTGTGAATGAATGGGGCCTTTGTTGTCTTTTCCTAGTGCTACCTCGCACACATGAGGGGGAGGGGGATGGTATTCCATGTGTGGCGAGGTGGCGATGGGAGTGAATAAAGGCAGACAGTGTGAATTATGTGCATGGGTATATATGTATGTGTCTATGTGTGTATATATATGTGTACATTGAGATGTATAGGTATGTATATTTGCGTGTGTGGACGTGTATGTATATAAATTGTGTATGGGGGTGGGATGGGCCATCTCTTTCGTCTGTTTCCTTTGCGCTACCTCGCAAACGCAGGAGACAGCGACAAAGCAAAAAAAAAAAAAAAAAAAAAAAAAAAAGGTGCTTGAGGATTGGCAGAGTCAATACATAGTGCAGTTGTGCAGGGGCAAGGGGGATAAGGGTGAGTGCTCAAATTACAGAGGTACGAGTTTGTTGAGTATTCCTGGGAAATTGTATGGGAGGGTATTGATTGAGAGGGTGAAGGCATATACGGAGCATCAGACTGGGGAGGAGCAGTGTGGTTTCGGAAGTGGTAGAGGATGTGTGGATCAGGTGTTTGCTTTGGAGAATGTATGTGAGAAATACTCAGAAAAGAAAATGGATTTGTATGTAGCATTTATGGATCTGGAGAAGGAATATGATGGAGTTGATGGAGATGCTCTGTGGAATGTGTAGAGGGAGGAAAATTGCTAGAAGGAGTGAGGGGTTTTTATCGAGGATGTGGGGCATTTATATGAGTGGGAAGAGAGGAAAGTGATTGGTTCTCAGTGAATGTTTGTTTGCGGCAGGGGTGCGTGATGTCTCCATGGTTGTTTGATTTGTTTATGGATGGGGTTGTCGGGAAGGTGAATGCAGGAGTTTTGGAGAGAGGGGCGAGTATGCAGTCTGTTGTGGATGAGTGGGCTTGGGAAGTGGGTCAGTTGTTGTTCACTGATGATACAACACTGGTGGTTGATTCGGGTGAGAAACTGCAGAAGCTGGTGACGGAGTTTGGTAAAGTGCGTGAAAGAAGAAAGCTGGGAGTAAATGTGAATGAGAGCATGTTCATTATGTACAGTAGGGTTGAGTGACATGTCAATTGGGAGGCAAGTTTGAATGGAAAAAAATTGGAGGAAGTGAAGTGTTTTAGATATCTGGGAGTGGATTTGGCAGCGGATGGAACCATAGAAGTGGAAGTGAGTCACAGGGTGGGGGAGGGGGCGAAAGTTCTGGGAGCATTGAAGAATGTGTGAAAGGCGAGAACATTACCTTAGAAAGCAAAAATGGGTATGTCTGAAGGAATAGTGGTTCCAACAATGTTATATGGTTACGAGGTGTGGGCTATAGATAGGGTTGTGAGGAGAAGGGTGGATGTGTTGGAAATGAGATGTTTGAGAACAATATGTGGTGTGAGGTGGTTTGATCGAGTAAGTAATAATAGGGTAAGAGAGATGTGTGGTAATAAAAAGAGTGTGGTTGAGAGAGCAGAAGAGGGTATTTTGAAGTGGTTTGGTCACATGGAGAGAATGAGTGGGGAAAAATTGACAGGGAGGATGTATGTGTCAGAGGTGAAGGGAACAAGAAGTGGGAGACCAGATTGGAGGTGGAAAGATGGAGTGAAAAAGATTTTGAGCGATCGGGGCTTGAACATGCAGGATGGTGAAAGGCTTGCGAGGAATAGAGTGAATTGGAAAGATGTGGTATACCAGGGTCGACGTGCTGTCATTGGAGTGAACCAGGGCATGTGAAGCGTCTGGGGTGAACCATGGAAAGTTTTGTGGGGCCTGGATGTGGAAAGGAAGCTGTGGTTTTGGTGCATTATACATGACAACTAGAGACTGAGTGTGAACAAATGTGGTCTTTGTTGTCTTTTCCTAGTACTATCTCGCACACGTATGGGGGGAGGGGGTTGTCATTTCATGTGTGGCGGGGTGGTGACAAAAATAAATAAAGGCAGCAAGTATGAATTATGTACATGTGTATATATACATTTATTTATTTATTTATTCATTTTGCTTTGTCGCTGTCTCCTGCGTTTGCGAGGTAGCGCAAGGAAACAGACGAAAGAAATGGCCCAACCCACCCCCATACACATGCATATACATACACATCCACACAAGCAAATATACATACCTATACATCTCAATGTACACATATACATATACACACAGACACATACATATATACCATGCACACAATTCACGTATATATATATATATATATATATATATATATATATATATATATATATATATATATATATATTTTTTTTTTCTTCTTTTAAACTATTCGCCATTTCCCGCATTAGCGAGGTAGCGTTAAGAACAGAGGACTGGCCCTTTGTGGAATATCCTCACCTGGCCCCCACTCTGTTCCTTCTTTTGGAAAATTAAAAAAAAACGAGAGGAGAGGATTTCTAGCCCCCCACTCCCTCCCCTTTTAGTCGCCTTCTATGACACGCAGGGAATACGTGGGAAGTATTCTTAATCCCCTATTACCAGGGATATATATATATATATATATATATATATATATATATATATATATATATATATATATATATATATATATATATATTTTTTTTTTTTGCTTTGTCGCTGTCTCCCGTGTTTGCGAGGTAGCGCAAGGAAACAGACGAAAGAAATGGCCCAACCCACCCCCATACACATGCCTTGATTCAATCCACTGACAGCACGTCAACCCCGGTATACCACATCGCTGCAATTCACTCTATTCTTTGCCCTCCTTTCACCCTCCTGCATGTTCAGGCCCCGATCACACAAAATCTTTTTCACTCCATCTTTCCACCTCCAATTTGGTCTCCCTCTTCTCCTCGTTCCCTCCACCTCCGACACATATATCCTCTTGGTCAATCTTTCCTCACTCATTCTCTCCATGTGACCAAACCATTTCAAAACACCCTCTTCTGCTCTCTCAACCACGCTCTTTTTATTTCCACACATCTCTCTTACCCTTACGTTACTTACTCGATCAAACCACCTCACACCACACATTGTCCTCAAACATCTCATTTCCAGCACATCCATCCTCCTGCGCACAACTCTATCCATAGTCCACGCCTCGCAACCATACAACATTGTTGGAACCACTATTCCTTCAAACATACCCATTTTTGCTTTCCGAGATAATGTTCTCGACTTCCACACATTCTTCAAGGCTCCCAGAATTTTCGCCCCCTCCCCCACCCTATGATCCACTTCCGCTTCCATGGTTCCATCCGCTGCCAGATCCACTCCCAGATATCTAAAACACTTCACTTCCTCCAGTTTTTCTCCATTCAAACTCACCTCCCAATTGAATTGACCCTCAACCCTACTGTACCTAATAACCTTGTTCTTATTCACATTTACTCTTAACTTTCTTCTTTCACACACTTTACCAAACTCAGTCACCAGCTTCTGCAGTTTCTCACATGAATCAGCCACCAGCGCTGTATCATCAGCGAACAACAACTGACTCACTTCCCAAGCTCTATCATCCCCAACAGACTTCATACTTGCCCCTCTTTCCAAAACTCTTGCATTCACCTCCCTAACAACCCCATCCATAAACAAATTTTTTTTTTTTTTTTTTTTTTTTTTTCCCCAAAAGAAGGAACAGAGAATTGGGCCAGGTGAGGGTATTCCCTCAAAGGCCCAGTCCTCTGTTCTTAACGCTACCTCGCTAATGCGGGAAATGGCGAATAGTTTGAAAGAAAAGAAAGATATATATATATATATGTGTGTATTATCCCTGGGGATAGGGGATTAAGAATACTTCCCACGTATTCCCTGCGTGTCGTAGAAGGCGACTAAAAGGGGAGGGAGCGGGGGGCTGGAAATCCTCCCCTCTCGTTTTTTTTTTAATTTTCCAAAAGAAGGAACGGGGGGGCCAGGTGAGGATATTCCGAAAAAGGCCTAGTCCTCTGTTCTTAGCACTACCTCGCTGATGCGGGAAATGGCGAATGGTTTGAAAAGGAAAGGAAAAAAAAAAATATGTGTGTGTGTACGTTGAAATGTATAGGTATGTATATGTGCGTGTGTGGACGTGTATGTATGTACATGTGTATGCGGGTGGGTTAGGCCATTCTTTTGTCTGTTTCCTTGCGCCACCTCACTAACGCGGGAGACAGTGACAAAGTATATTAATATTATTAGGTACAGTAGGGGTGAGGGTCAAGTCAGTTGGGAGGTGAGTTTGAATGGAGAAAAACTGGAGGAAGTGAAGTGTTTTAGATATCTGGGAGTGGATCTGTCAGCGGATGGAACCATGGAAGCGGAAGTGGATCATAGGGTGGGGGAGGGGGCGAAAATTTTGGGAGCCTTGAAAAATGTGTGGAAGTCGAGAACATTATCTCGGAAAGCAAAAATGGGTATGTTTGAGGGAATAGTGGTTCCAACAATGCTGTATGGTTGCGAGGCGTGGGCTATGGATAGAGATGTGCGCAGGAGGATGGATGTGCTGGAAATGAGATGTTTGAGGACAATGTGTGGTGTGAGGTGGTTTGATCGAGTAAGTAACGTAAGGGTAAGAGAGATGTGTGGAAATAAAAAGAGCGTGGTTGAGAGAGCAGAAGAGGGTGTTTTGAAATGGTTTGGGCACATGGAGAGAATGAGTGAGGAGAGATTGACCAAGAGGATATATGTGTCGGAGGTGGAGGGAACGAGGAGAAGAGGGAGACCAAATTGGAGGTGGAAAGATGGAGTGAAAAAGATTTTGTGTGATCGGGGCCTGAACATGCAGGAGGGTGAAAGGAGGGCAAGAAATAGAGTGAATTGGAGTCATGTGGTATACAGGGGTTGACGTGCTGTCAGTGGATTGAAGCAAGGCATGTGAAGCGTCTGGGGTAAACCATGGAAAGCTGTGTAGGTATGTATATTTGCGTGTGTGGACGTGTGTATGTACATGTGTATGGGGGGGGGGGGGGGTTGGGCCATTTCTTTCGTCTGTTTCCTTGCGCTACCTCGCAAACGCGGGAGACAGCGACAAAGTATAAAAAAAAAAAAAAAAAAAAATAAATAAATATTCATTATACTTTGTCGGTCTCCCACGTTAGCAAGGTAGTGCAAGGAAACAGACGAAAGAACGGCCCAACCCACCTACATACACATGTATATACATACACGCCCACACACGCACATATACATACCTATACATTTCAACGTATACATACATATACATACACAAACATATACATATATACACATGTACATATTCATACTTGCAGCCTGTTTCATTCCTGTCACCATTCCGCCACACATGAAATAGCATCCCCCCTCCCCCCACGAGGTAGTGCTAGGAAGAGACAAAAAGGCAATATTCATTCACACTCAGTCTCTGGTTGTCATGTGTAAAGCACCAAAACCACAGCAAAGTATAATAAATATATAATAATATATATGAGTGTGGACGTGTATATATATACATGTGTATGTGGGTGGGTTGGGCCATTCTTTCGTCTGTTTCCTTGCGCTGCCTCGCAAATGCGGGAGACAGCAACAAAGCAAAATAAATAAATAAACATATATTAGGTATAGCAAACTCCACCTGAAATTTTAAATGTTACATAGGAGAAGTCACCTTCGATGCTACCATATCATAATCATCAGATGGAAAAGAGCACATAATCAGTAAAGATGTTTTTTCTCAAAAGGAGTATACCTAAAGTACACCTAAACCATAAACCAGCTCCTCATTGGAGTATGGTCTTGAAGCTGAAGGAGCCCAATAAAGGGAGTACTGTGGTTACATAAAAATAATCATAACATATATATGGGAGTTAGTGACATAATGGAAGATGAAAACTCTCTTATATAAAGGAAAAACTCTTCTGTAATCAGTTCAAGGTTTCAATTCACTTCTTCATTCTCCTACACCCAAGAACATGGAGAGGAACTTTAGGAGACAAAAAATGAGAATACAAGTGCTTACCCAAATCCTGAACCTATGAAAAACGTTCCTGATGTGTTACCAGTAGATGTTCCAAATCCACATGCAGGCTTGGCTTGCTGACTGGTCCCAAAGTTAAAGCCTACAGAGAATAGATAATACATAGTTAATATGAATAAATTCAAAATCTTCTACTCTTCCTTTCTTAGAGTTGATGGATTTAACTGATTCAATGAAAACTGTCCAAGTCTAAGAGGCATACATAAATGAAAATATAAAGTATCCTTTGTAATAACTAATCATACATATTGGCAAATGACATTGTATTTCAGAATGGACAGAACAGTCACAAAATAATTGATATTGCATGTTAAAAAAAAAATGAATCTGTCTATTACACATTCAATGTTTTTTCATAAACAAGCAACACTTTTTTATATCAATATATCAATTTTATTCTATTGTACTTGATCGGTGTTTCCCGTATCAGCGAGGTATCAACATGCAACAGACAAATAAAGACCCATCCACTCATATACACACTTATATACATAATAAATGCACAAACACATTCATACATATACATATATACACGTACAAAGTCATACTTGCTAGATTTCATCCATTCCCCATGTCATGCTACCCCACCCCACAGGAAACAGCATCACTACCCCCTGCATCAGCGAGGCAGCACCAGGAAATAGACTAAGCAATGCCACAATCACTCATACTCATTCTCTAGCTGTCATGTATAATGCAAAGAAACCACAGCTTCCTACTCACATCCGGCCCACAGACCTTTCCATAGTTTACCCCAGACATTTCACATGCCCTGGTTCAGTCCACTGACTTCAAGTCAACCAACCCCAGCACACCACATCATTCCAATTCATTCTATTCTATGCATGCCTTTCACACTCCTGCAAGTTCAGGCCCTGATTATTCAAATTTTCCCTCCATCCTTCCAGCTTCTGCTTCTCCATGTTTGCTCTATCTCTGGTACATATATCCTCTTTGTCAACTTTTCCCCACTCACTCTCTCCATATGTCCATACCATTTCAACACACCCACTTCTGCTCTCTCAACTACACACTGTTTATTACAACACATCTCCTTTGCCCTTTCATTATGTGCTCAAATCAAACCACCTCACACCACATATTGTCCTTACACATTTTATTTTCAACACATCCACACTCTTATGCACAACCCTATTTACAGCCCATGCCTTGCAAACATATAATATTGGTGGAACTACTACTCCTTCAAACAAACATTTTTGCTCTCCAAGATTTCGTTTTCTCTTTCCACACATTCTTCATCGCTCACAGAACCACTGCCCCTACCCCACCCTATGACTCATTTCGACTTCCATGGTTCCATATGCTGCCAAGTCCACTCCCAGATATCAAATACATCTCACTTCATCCATTTTTCTCCATTCAAACTTACATCCCAACTAATTTGTCCCACAACCCTGCTAAACCTAACAACTGCTCTTATTCACATTAATTCTCAACTTTCTCCTTTCACACACTTTTCCAAACTAAGTCACCAACTTCTGCAATTTCTCAATCAAATCAGCCACCACTGCTGTATCATCAGCGAAAAACAAATGACTCACTTCCCAGGCCCTCATATCCCAGCAGACTGCATACTTAACTCTCTCTCCAAAACTCTTGCATTTACCTCCCTAACCACTGCATCCATAAACAAATTAAATATCCATGGTGACATCATACAACCCTACTGCAGACCAACTTCCAATGGGAATCAATCACTCTTCTCTCTTCCTACTCATACACATGCCTTACACCCTTCATAAGAACTTCTCACTGCTAGGAGCTTACCTCACACACCATATATTCTTAATACCTCCATAAAGCATCTTTATCAAACCTATTATATGCATTCTCCAGATCCATAAATTACATATACAATTCAATTTGTATATTATCATCATTATATTATACTTTGTCGCTGTCTCCCACGTCAGCGAGGTAGCACAAGGAAACAGACAAAAAAAATGGCCCAACCCACCCACATACACATGTATGTACATACATGCCCACACAGGCACATATACATACCTATACATTTCAACATATACATACATATACATTATATTTTTTATTTTTTATTATACTTTGTCGCTGTCTCCCGCGTTTGCGAGGTAGCGCAAGGAAACAGACGAAAGAAATGGCCCAACCCCCCCCATACACATGTACATACATACGTCCACACACGCAAATATACATACCTACACAGCTTTCCATGGTTTACCCCAGACGCTTCACATGCCTTGATTCAATCCACTGACAGCACGTCAACCCCGGTATACCACATCGATCCAATTCACTCTATTCCTTGCCCTCCTTTCACCCTCCTGCATGTTCAGGCCCCGATCACACAAAATCTTTTTCACTCCATCTTTCCACCTCCAATTTGGTCTCCCTCTTCTCCTCGTTCCCTCCACCTCCGACACATATATCCTCTTGGTCAATCTTTCCTCACTCATTCTCTCCATGTGCCCAAACCACTTCAAAACACCCTTTCCTGCTCTCTCAACCACGCTCTTTTTATTTCCACACATCTCTCTTACCCTTATGTTACTCACTCGATCAAACCACCTCACACCACACATTGTCCTCAAACATCTCATTTCCAGCACATCCATCCTCATATTCATATTTGCTGCCCTCAGCCATTTCCGTCATCTAACCCACCACACATGAAGTGGCATCCCCCTCCCCCCGTGCACATGTAACGTAGTGCTAGGAAAAGACAACAAGACAACAGAGGCCACATTCGTTCACACTAAGTCTCTAGCTGTCGTGTGTAATGCACCGAAACCACAGCTCCCTTTTCACATCTATGCCCAAAAAAACTTTCAACAATTTACCTCAAGCACTTCACATGCCCTGGTTCAATCCAGTGACAGCACGTCGAACCCAGTATACCACATTGTTCCAATTTACTCTATTCCTTGCATGCCTTTCACCCCCCCTGCATGTTCAGGTCCCGATTGCTCACAATCTTTTCACTCCATCTTTCCACCTCCAATTTGGTCTCCAGCTTCTCATTCCCTCCACCTTCTGACACATATATCATCTTAGTCAATCTTTCCTCAATCATTCTCTCCATGTGACCAAACCATTTCAAAACACCCTCTTCTGCTCTCTAAAACCACACTCATTTCATTACTACACATCTCTCTTACTCTTTCATCACTTACTCGATCAAACCACCTCACACCACATATTGTCCTCAAACATCTCACTTTCCAAGACATCCACCCTCCTCTGCACAAATCTATCTAAAGGCCATGCCTCACAACTATATAACATTGTTGGAACCACTACTCCTTCAAACATACCCATTTTTGTTCTCCGAGATAACGTTCTCGCCTTCCACATATTCTTCAATGCTACCAGAACCTTCGCCCCTTCCCCCATCCTATGACTCACTTCAGCTTCCATGGTTCCATCCACTGCTAAATCCACTCCCAGATCTCTAAAACACTTCACTTCCTCCAGTTTTTCTCCATTCAAACTTACCTCCCAATTGACTTGTCCCTCAACCCTACTGAACCTAATAACCTTGCTCTTATTCACATCTACTCTCAGCTTTCTTCTTTCACACACTTTACCAAACTCAATCAGCAGATTCTGCAGTTGCTCACAGGAATCAGCCACAAGCCCTGTATCATCAGCGAACAACAACTGACTCACTTTCCAAGCCCTCTCATCCACAAGAGACTGCATACTTGCCCCTCTCTCCAAAACTCTTGCATTCACCTCCCTTACCACCCCATCAATAAACAAATTAAACAACAATGGAGACATTACACACCCCTGCTGCAAACCAATATTCACTGGGAACTAATCACTTTCCTCTCTTCCTACTTGTACACATGCCTCACATCCTCGATAAAAACTTTTCACTGCGTCAGGCAACTTACCTCCTATACCATATACTCAATACCTTCCATAAAGCAGCTCTATCAACTCTATCATATGCATTCTCCAGATCAATAAATGCTACATACAAATCCATGTTTTCTAAGCATTTCTCACGTACATTCTTCAAAGCAAACACCTGATCCACACATCCTCTAACACTTCTGAAACCACATTGCTCTTCCCGTCTGATGCTCTGTACATGCCTACAACCTCTCAATCAATACCCTCCCACATAATTTCCAAGGAATACTCAACAAACTTATATCTCTGTAATTTGAACACTCACCTTTATCTGCTTTGCCTTTATACAATGGCACTATGCATGCATTCGCCAATCCTCAGGCGCTTCACCGTGACCCATACATACACTGAATATTCTCACCAACCAGCCAACAACACAGTCAACCACTTTTTTAATAAATTCCACTGCAATACCATCCAAACCTGCCGCCTTGCTGGCTTTCATCTGCAAAGCTTTCACTGCCTCTTCTCTGTTTATCAAACCAATCTCCCTGACCCTCTCACTACATGCACCATCTCGACCAAAACACCCTGTATTTCCCCCCCTATCATCTAACACATTCAACAGACCTTCAAAATACTCACTTCATCTCCTTCTCCCTTCACCACTAGTTATTACCTCTGCATTTGCCCCCTTCACCATTCAAATTTGTTCTTTTGTCTTATGCACTTTATTTACCTCCTTCCAAAACATCTTTTTGTTCCCCCTAAAATATAATGATACTCTCTCACCCCAACTCTCATTTCCAGCCCCCCGCTCCCTTCCCTTTTAGTCCCTGGGGATAGGGGAGAAAGAATACTTCCCACGTATTCCCTGCGTGTCGTAGGAAAAAAAAAAAAAAAATATATATATATATATATATATATATATATATATATATATATATATATATAAGGGTAAAGGGGAAGAGTGGTTTGGGAATGTCTTAGGAGTAAAGTCAGGGGTTAGTGAGAGGACAAGAGCAAGGGAAGGAGTAGCAGTACTCCTGAAACAGGAGTTGTGGGAGTATGTGATAGAATGTAAGAAAGTAAATTCTCGATTAATATGGGTAAAACAGAAAGTTGATGGAGAGAGATGGGTGATTACTGGTGCATATGCACCTGGGCATGAGAAGAAAGATCATGAGAGGCAAGTGTTTTGGGAGCAGCTGAATGAGTGTGTTAGTGGTTTTGATGCACGAGACCGGGTTATAGTGATGGGTGATTTCAATGCAAAGGTGAGTAATGTGGCAGTTGAGGGAATAATTGGTATACAAGGGATGTTCAGTGTTGTAAATGGAAATGGTGAAGAGCTTGTAGATTTATGTGCTGAAAAAGGACTGGTGATTGGGAATACCTGGTTTAAAAAGCGAGATATACATAAGTATACGTATGTAAGTAGGAGAGATGGCCAGAGAGCGTTATTGGATTACGTGTTAATTGACAGGCGCACGAAAGAGAGACTTTTGGATGTTAATGTGCTGAGAGGTGCAACTGGAGGGATGTCTGATCATTATCTTGTGGAGGCTAAGGTGAAGGTTTGTATGGGTTTTCAGAAAAGAAGAGTGAATGTTGGGGTGAAGAGGGTGGTGAGAGTAAGTGAGCTTGGGAAGGAGACTTGTGTGAGGAAGTACCAGGAGAGACTGAGTACAGAATGGAAAAAGGTGAGAACAATGGAAGTAAGGGGAGTGGGGGAGGAATGGGATGTATTTAGGGAATCAGTGATGGATTGCGCAAAAGATGCTTGTGGCATGAGAAGAGTGGGAGGTGGGTTGATTAGAAAGGGTAGTGAGTGGTGGGATGAAGAAGTAAGATTATTAGTGAAAGAGAAGAGAGAGGCATTTGGACGATTTTTGCAGGGAAATAATGCAACTGAGTGGGAGATGTATAAAAGAAAGAGACAGGAGGTCAAGAGAAAAGTGCAAGAGGTGAAAAAGAAGGCAAATGAGAGTTGGGGTGAGAGAGTATCATTAAATTTTAGGGAGAATAAAAAGATGTTCTGGAAGGAGGTAAATAAAGTGCGTAAGACAAGGGAGCAAATGGGAACTTCAGTGAAGGGCGCAAATGGGGAGGTGAAAACAAGTAGTGGTGATGTGAGAAGGAGATGGAGTGAGTATTTTGAAGGTTTGTTGAATGTGTTTGATGATAGAGTGGCAGATATAGGGTGTTTTGGTCGAGGTGGTGTGCAAAGTGAGAAGGTTAGGGAAAATGATTTGGTAAACAGAGAGGAGGTAGTAAAAGCTTTGCGGAAGATGAAAGCCGGCAAGGCAGCAGGTTTGGATGGTACTGCAGTGGAATTTATTAAAAAAGGGGGTGACTGTATTGTTGACTGGTTGGTAAGGTTATTTAATGTATGTATCACTCATGGTGAGGTGCCTGAGGATTGGCGGAATGCGTGCATAGTGCCATTGTACAAAGGCAAAGGGGATAAGAGTGAGTGCTCAAATTACAGAGGTATAAGTTTGTTGAGTATTCCTGGTAAATTATATGGGAGGGTATTGATTGAGAGGGTGAAGGCATGTACAGAGCATCAGATTGGGGAAGAGCAGTGTGGTTTCAGAAGTGGTAGAGGATGTGTGGATCAGGTGTTTGCTTTGAAGAATGTATGAGAGAAATACTTAGAAAAGCAAATGGATTTGTATGTAGCATTTATGGATCTGGAAAAGGCATATGATAGAGTTGATAGAGATGCTCTGTGGAAGGTATTAAGAATATATGGTGTGGGAGGCAAGTTGTTAGAAGCAGTGAAAAGTTTTTATCGAGGATGTAAGGCATGTGTACGTGAAGGAAGAGAGGAAAGTGATTGGTTCTCAGTGAATGTAGGTTTGCGGCAGGGGTGTGTGATGTCTCCATGGATGTTTAATTTGTTTATGGATGGGGTTGTTAGGGAGGTGAATGCAAGAGTTTTGGAAAGAGGGGCAAGTATGAAGTCTGTTGGGGATGAGAGAGCTTGGGAAGTGAGTCAGTTGTTGTTTGCTGATGACACAGCGCTGGTGGCTGATTCATGTGAGAAACTGCAGAAGCTGGTGACTGAGTTTGGTAAAGTGTGTGAAAGAAGAAAGTTAAGAGTAAATGTGAATAAGAGCAAGGTAATTAGGTACAGTAGGGTTGAGGGTCAAGTCAACTGGGAGGTAAGTTTGAATGGAGAAAAACTGGAGGAAGTAAAGTGTTTTAGATATCTGGGAGTGGATCTGGCAGCGGATGGAACCATGGAAGCAGAAGTGGATCATAGGGTGGGGGAGGGGGCGAAAATCCTGGGAGCCTTGAAGAATGTGTGGAAGTCGAGAACATTATCTCGGAAAGCAAAAATGGGTATGTTTGAAGGAATAGTGGTTTCAACAATGTTGTATGGTTGCGAGGCGTGGGCTATGGATAGAGTTGTGCGCAGTAGGACTTTCACCCCCCCCACCCTGTAACTCACTTCCACTTCCATGGTTCCATCCACTGCCAAATCCAATCCCACATATCTAAAACACTTCTCTTCCTCCAGTTTTTCTCCATTCAAACTTACCTCCCAACTGACTTCTCCCTCAAACCTACTGCACCTAATAACCTTGCTCTTATTCACATTTACTCTCAGCTTTCTTTTTTCACACACTTTATCAATTTCAGTCGCCAGGTTCTGCAGTTTCTCACCTGAATCAGCCACCAGCGCTGTATCATCAGCGAACAAGAACTGGGGATAGGGGAGAAAGAATACTTCCCACGCATTCCTCACGTGTCGTTGAAGATGACTAAAGGGAACAGGAGCAGGGGGCTAGAAACCCTCCCCTCCTTGTATTTAAACTTTCTAAAAGGGGAAACAGAAGGAGTCATGCAGGGGAGTGCTCATCCTCCTCGAAGGCTCAGATTGGGGTGTTTAAATGTGTGTGGATGTAACCAAGATGAGAAAAAAGTATGCTGATATGTATATGTATGTATATGTGCGTATATGGACATTTATGTACATAAATATGTGTATATGGGTGGATGGGCCATTCTTTGTCTGTTTCCTGGCACTACTTTGCTGATGCAAGACACATGTAAAAAAAAAAAATAGTAAAAACCTTCCCATTAATGTCACTGTGCCTATAAGATCTGCATCTGGAAAGGTCATCTTCAATGGTGAAAATAAAAATATTACTTATGCCACTACATGTCACATGAATTCCTAGTTGGGTTAACATTTGTTTCACATAAACATAAAATTGGCTGGGCCATTCTTTGTCTGTTTCCTGGCACTACCTTGCTGATGCAGGACACATGTACATAAAAAATAGTAAAAACCTTCCCATTAATGTCACTGTGCCTCTAAGATCTGCATCTGGAAAGGTCATCTTCAATGGTGAAAATAAAAATATTACTTATGCCATTGCGTGTCACATGAATTCCTAATTGGGTTAACATTTGTTTCACATAAACATAAAATTGGCAGTGTTGTGATTGATGACTTTGCCTCCAAGACGCCTCGAAAATTTACATTCCAGAAGATGTACTAATGAATTTGATTAATCAATCAACTAGATATTAGCTGATGTCCCATTATGGTATCTTCATAATAGGTAGGAACGTTTTTTCTGCAAGTAACAGTAATTTTCTTTTTCTTGTGTTGGGAATAGAGTGTTAACATAATTTCATTATATAATATTCTAAACTCAAATTGCAAACACTAGAAATATTGTCAGTATTTACAATACTTTCATTGGAGCTTCATGGACTGGGTTAAGTTAAATTTAAATAAGAAATGCCCAAGTTACTAATATACTTATTCTAAGTAATCAAATTCAGACCTCTAAGGGGTCCAAATGACTCTCTTATCCAGGGCCCCAAGAACCCTATGGCTGCCCCTGATAAACTTAGGTATTGTCCCAATCATAAACTTGTGGTCAGCAGCTAAATTTCAAGACAAAACTATTAGTGTTCTTTTGTGTCATCAACTTTCATTTTCAAAACATAAATCTATTAGTGTTCTTTTGATTAATCAACTTCCATTTCCAAAGTCCTACGAATTATCAAAATAAGCATTCTAACAATGCCATGTAAAATCAAATGTAATTTAGAAAACTAGTGATCAGAGACAATAATACCGAAAGTGTTAACATATTAAAAAAAAAAATTGCTGTTTTTCCTTAACTTTCTACACCAAGCTAAGAAGTGATGACATGATTTCTCATCTACTCTAATTACAATCAAACATGATTCATAAAAGGTAGGCAAACCACTTTCTCTAGGGAATACATATGTGCATATGTTTCATATGCATACACAATTTTGTGCCATTTCTGAGCCTATGCTGAAGATCAGTGAATTGAATACCATCAAAGTTTATTGAAAATCAAATATGATTTTGTGAAGCCTGTGATCAAGAGCTAAATATAGTACATGCACATGGTTATACTTGCAAAGGATAAATGCAATTTGTCACTTTACATAAAGTGGGAGGCTAATAAAATAATTATTCCAGCAGAATTTCATTGAAATTCAGTATGATTAAGCAAAGCTTGTGATTACAAACTATGTATAAAGATATATGAATAAACATAAATGCAGGTGCTAAAATCACCTAAATATATGAAGCTGTGGATGACCATTTTGATGCAGGCCCCAGGTTCTGTGTGGGCCTGTTCTTTTAATTTTCTGAATTTGTAACTTAAGATTGTGCCCATTTCAGTGGCTTGGCAACAGAATTTGTCAGGGGCCACAAGCCTCACCCAGATGAAAGAATAAGAAGGCCTTAATGGCTTAGTTACCCTTTAGATGCCAGAGGAAGGAGTATGATCTTACACTGCCATAGCAGGGGAATGACCTCTAGAAGAGTTTAAGTGGAGTTTTTCATTCAAAATCTAATCAATTCATGCAAACAGATATCTGTGTGAACTAATAAATACAAACACAAACAATGAAAAGTGCTAACACAAACACTATCATTCTGATGTAACACGCCAGAAGAATACAACAGAATACTTATATGTCTGGCAGCATTAACTCAATAATATCAACACCCCAGTGACACCTATTACGGTGACAACATAACCAAAGTCTTTTATACAAACTGCACTCTACCAGAAAGAAGTACTCTATTCACTGGTACAGTTAAAATAAGAGATGTATATATAAAAAAAATTTTACTTCTTATTTTCATATCTTCTTAGCCACACTCAAGTAAGGGGGCTGTTACATCCTTTCCACAGTGAAATGGTTATAATGGATAAGATAATCATATCAGGTATATGAAGAATTCAACTTGTATCAAAACTTACAATCTGTAATTTCACATTGTTTAACTAAATTCTTATTTTGGCAAAGGCAATGATTTGAAACTAAAGTTGAAATGTGTGCATACTGATATAGACATGGATAAAGACAGTGGTAACAATGAAGCTCCCAAAGAATTGATGAGGTGTGATATGCAAAACAAAATATCTGGTCACAAAAATCCTAAGAATCATACTCAATACCAGAGTAAATAATCACTCTAGATTCTATGTGCATACCAAGCAATAATTTACTAGGCACATTTACGTCATGCAGTACTCACAACCCGCTCCTGGTACTGTATTAGTAATTCCTCCAAGACTCCCAAGACCAAAGGCTGGTGGCTTGGGGCCCCCTCCACCAAAGTTAGACAGAAAACCAAACCCTGGTAATTGTAAATTCATTAGTTGATACATGAATAAAACAATTTCTTATATATCCAAACAAAAGATCGATATTCAAATCTACTAATTCCACAGATGTTAGTAATTCTAAAAATCTATACAAGAACAATATAATAGTGTGAATGATGTAAAGGCAGCTTGAAGCACAAGAAAACAGGAGCTCCTTATTTGAATACAATAATAATATAACAAATGTTTACAGGGAATTTACATGTTACCTCAAACATGTGTATATCATTGGATCATATGGAAACACTAGTCTAACCTGAGGAAACTAGGTACTCGTGCCCTTTTCTAACATGCAGAACTTGGGCTTGGGACCCAATCTTTGTCAAATCAATTCCAACAAGCAGTGCACATATGCATTTGGTATGTCTCATGCAAATGAGAAGTTTAGGTTAAAAGACATAATAATCAGAAAAGACCATACTCTATGGGTGTATGCACAGAGTTGTAATCAATTATATGTACATACAGGGAGGGAGTTTTATACTTGTGAGAACCTATCTCATAGTATCTAATTTCCATCATAAAATAATTCTGATTCTTTAACCCTGAAGCCCCAAGATGCATACAAACCTGATTGCCTAGTGAGTGCTGGAATTCATGACAGTGGTACTAATCATTATTAAACTGGACTTTATTAAACTACAGCAAATATCATGATATTTGTACAGCTGCTAGTTGTGGCCTTAGTTTCATATGTGTAAGTATGTATGTACATATATATCATTTTATAACATCATACTTAATCACAGTTTCCCGTGTCAACGAGGTAGCACAAGGAAACAGACAAAGAATGGCCCAGCCACCCACATACACATATATACATAAACACCCATACACGCACATATGCATACATATACATTTCAATGTATACATACATATATATACACAGGCATATACATATATACACATGAACATATTCATACTTGCTGCCTTCATCCATTCCAGTCACCACCCCACCACACAATAAATAGCATTTCTAAAAGGGGAAACAGAAGAAGGAGTCAAGCAGGGAGTGCTCATCCTCCTCAAAAGCTCAGTGTGTCTAAATGTGTGTGGATGTTACAAAATGAGAATAAAGGAGAGATAGATTGTATGTTTGAGGAAAGGAACAAGGATGTTTTCGCTCTGAGTGAAACAAAGCTCAAGGGCAAAGGGGAAGAGTAGTTTGGGAATGTCTTGGGAGTAAAGCTAGGGGTTAGCAAGAGGCCAAGAGCAAAGGAAGGAGGAGAGGCACTACTCCTGAAGAAGGAGTTATGGGAGTATGAGATAGAGTGTAAGAAAGTAAACTCTAGGTTCGTGTGGGTAAAACTGAAAGTGAATGGAGAGAGATGGGTGATTATTGGTGCCAATGCACCTGGTCATGAGAAGAAAGATCATGACAGGCAAGTGTTTTGGGAACAGCTGAGTGAGTGTGTTAGCAGCTTTGATGCACGAGACCGGGTTATAGTGACGGGTGATTTGAATGCAAAGGTGAGTAATGTGGCAGTTCAGGGTATGACTGGTGTACATAGGGCGTTCGTTGCTGTAAATGGAGACAGTGAAGAACTTGTGGATTTTTGTGCTGAAAAAGAACGGGTGATTGGGAATACCTGGTTTAAAAAGAGAGATATACAGAAGTATACATATGTGAGTAGGGGAGATGGTCAAAGGGCGATATTGGATTACATGTTAATTGATAGGCGTGTACAAGAGAGACTTTTGGATGTAAATGTTCTGAGAGGGGCAGCTGGAGGGATGTCTGATCACTATCTTGTGGAGGCATAGGTGAAGATTTGTAGAGGTTTTCAAAAAAGAAAAGAGACTGTTGGGGTGAAGAGTGGTGAGAGTAGGTGAACTAAGAAAGGAGACTTACGAGAGGAAGTATCAGGAGAGATTGAGTATAGAATGGCAAAAGGTGAGAGCAAATGACGTGAGAGGAGTGGGGGAGAAATGAGATGTATTTAGGGAAGCAGTGATAGCTAGTGCAAAAGATGCATGTGGAATGAGAAAGGTGGGAGGTGGGCAGATTAGAAAGGGTAGTGAGTGGTGGGATAAAAAGTATGGTTGCTACTGAAGAAGAAGAGAAAGGCGCTCGGACAATTTTTGCAGAGAAGTAGTGCAAATGACTGGGAAATGTATAAAAGAAAGAGGCAAGAGGTCAAGAGAAAGGAGCAAGAGGTGAAAAAGAGGGTGAATGAGAGCTGGAGTGAGAGAGTATCATTAAATATTAGGGAAAATAAAAAGATGTTTTGAAAGGAGGTAAATACCATGAGTAAGACAAGAGTAAAAAATGGGAACATTGGTGAAGGGGTGAAGAATATATGGGGTGGGAGGCAAGTTGTTAGAAGCAGGGAAAAGTTTTTATCAAGGATGTAAGGCATGTGTACGAGTAGGAAGAGAGGAAAAAGATTGGTTCTCAGTGAATGCTGGTTTGCAGCAGGGGTGCATGATGTCTCCATGGTTGTTTAATCTGTTTATGAATAGGGCTGTTACGGAGGTGAATGCAAGAGTTTTGGAAAGAGGGGCAAGTATGCAGTCTGTTGTGGATGAGAGAGCTTGGGAAAAGAGTCAGTTGTTCGCTGAGGATAAAGCGCTGGTGGCTGATTCGGGTGAGAAACTGCAGAAGCTGGTGACTGAAACTGATAAAGTGTGTGAAAAAAGAAAGCTGAGAGTAAATGTGAATAAGAGCAAGGTTATTGGGTGCAGAAGGGTTGAGGGAGAAGTCAGTTGGGAGGTAAGTTTGAATGGAGAAAAACTGGAGGAAGAGAAGTGTTTTAGAGATCTGGGAGTGGATCTGGCAGCGGATGGAACCATGGAAGCAGAAGTGAGTTACAGGGTGGGGGAGGGGTTGAAAGTTCTGGGAGCGTTGAAAAATGTGTGGAGGCGAGAACATTATCTCGTAAAGCAAAAATGGGTATGTTTGAAGGTATAGTGGTTCCAACAATGTCATATATGTCATATGGTTGCGAGGCGTGGGCTACAGATAGAGTTGTGCGGAGGAGGGTGGATGTGTTGGAAATGAGATGTTTGAGGACAATATGTGGTGTGAGGTGGTTTGATTGAGTAAGTAATGAAAGGGTAAGAGAGATGTGTGGTAATAAGAAGAGTGTTGCTGAGAGAGCAGAAGAGGGTATTTTGAAAAGGTTTGGTCAGTGGGAGACCAAACTGGAGGTGGAAAGATGGAGTGGAAAAGATTTTGAGCGATTGGGGCCTGAACATGTAGTAGGGTGAAAGGCATGCAAGGAATAGAGTGAACTGGAACAATGTGGTATACCTGGGTCGACGTGCTGTCAGTGCATTGAACCAGGGCATGTGAAGCATCTAGGGTAAACCATGGAAAGTTCTGTGGGGTGCCTGAGGTTGGTGACTGAGTTTGGTAGTGTGTGAAAGAAGAAAGCTGAGAGTAAATGTGAATAAGAGCAAGGTTATTAGGTACAGGAAGGTTGAGGGACAAGTCAATTGGTAGGTAAGTTTGAATGGAGAAAAACTGGAGGAAGTGAAGTGTTTTAGATATCTATGAGAGGATTTGGCAGCAGATAGAAACATGGAAGCAGAAGTGAATCATAGGGTGGAGGAGGGGGCGAAAGTTCTGGGGTCATTGAAAAATGTGTGGAAGTCGAGAACGTTCTCCTGGAAAGCAAAAATGGGTATGTTTGAGGGACTAGTGGTTCCAACAATGTTATATGGTTGTGAGGTGTGGGCTATAGATAGAGTTGTGTGGAGGAGGGTGAATGTGCTGAAAATGAGATGTTTGAGGACAATATGTGGTGTGAAGTGGTTTGATCGAGTAAGTAATGAAAGGGTAAGAGTGATGTGTGGAAATAAAAAGTGTGTGGTTGAGAAAGCATTGACAAAGAGGATATATGTGTCAGAGGTGGAGGGAATGAGAAGTGGGAGACCAAATTGGAGGTGGAAATATGGAGTGAAAAAGATTCTGAGTGATCACGGCCTGAACATGCAGGAGGGTGAAAGGCGTGCAAGGAATAGAGTGAATTGGAACGATGTGGTATACCGGGGTCGACAGGCTGTCAATGGATTGAACCAGGGCATGTAAGGCGTCTGGGGTAAACCATGGAAAGTTTTAAGGGGCCTGAATATGGAAAGGGAACTATGGTTTCGGTGCATTATATATGACAGCTAGAGATTGAGTGTGAACGAACATGACCTTTGTTGTCTTTTCCTAGTGCTACCTCATGCACGTGCGGGGGTAGGGGGTTGTCATTTTCATGTGTAGCGGGGTGGCGACGGGAATGAATAAGGGCAGACAGTGTGAATTATGTACATGTGTATATATGTATATGTCTGTGTGTATATATATGCATACATTGAAATGTATAGGTATGTATATGTGCATGTGTTGACGTGTATGTATATACATGTGTATGTGGGTGGGTTGAGCCATTCTTTCATCCGTTTCCTTGTGCTACCTCGCTAACGTGGAAGACAGCAACAAAGTATAATAAATATAATAAATATAAATATCATTTATTTATTTATTCATTTTGCTTTGTCACTGTTTCCCGCGGCAGCGAGGTAGCGCAAGGAAACAGACGAAAGAATGGCCCAACCCACCCACATACACATGTATATACATACGCGTCCACACACGCAAATATACATACCTATACATCTCAATGTATACATATATATACACACAAAGACATATACATATATACACATGTAAATAATTCATACTGTCTGCCTTTATTCATTCCCATCGCCACCTCGCCACACATGAAATAACAACCCCCTTCCCCCTCATGTGTGCGAGGTAGCACCAGGAAAGACAACAAAGGCCCCATTCGTTCACACTCAGTGTCTAGCTGTCATATAATAATGCACCAAAACCACAGTTCCCTTTCCACATCCGGGCCCTACACAACTTTCCATGGTTTAGCCCAGACGCTTCACATGCCCTGGTTCAATCCATTGACAGCACGTCGACCCCAGTTCACCACATTGTTCCAATTCACTCTATTCCTTACACGCCTTTCACCCTCCTGCATGTTCAGGCCCCGATAACTCAAAATCTTTTTCACTCCATCTTTCCACCTCCAATTTGGTCTTCCACTTCTCCTCGTTCCCTCCACCTCTGACACATATATCCTCTTGGTCAATCTTTCCTCACTCATTCTCTCCATGTGACCAAACCATTTCAAAACACCCTCTTCTGCTCTCTCAACCACACTCTTTTTATTACCACACATCTCTCTTACCCTATTATTACTTACTCGATCAAACCACCTCACACCACATACTGTCCTTAAACATCTCATTTCCAGCACATCCACCCTCCTCCGCACAACTCTATCCATGGCCCATGCCTCGCAACCATATAACATTGTTGGAACCACTATTCCTTCAAACATACCCATTTTTGCTTTCCGAGGTAATGTTCTCGACTTCCACACATTCTTCAACGCTCCCAGAACTTTCACCCCCTCCCCCACCCTATGATTCACTTCCACTTACATGGTTCCATCTGCTGCCAAATCCACTCCCAGATATCTAAAACAATTCACTTCCTCCAGTTTTTCTCCATTCAAACTTACCTCCAAATTGACTTGACCCTCACCCTACTGTACCTAATAACCTTGCTCTTATTCACATTTACTCTTAGCTTTCCTCTTTCACACACTTTACCAAACTCAGTCACCAGCTTCTGCAGTTTCTCACATGAATCAGCCACCAGCGCTGTATCATCATCGAGCAACAACTGACTCACTTCCCAAGCTCTCTCATCCACAACAGACTTCATACTTGCCCCTCTCTCCAAAACTCTTGCATTCACCTCCCTAACAACCCCATCCATAAACATATTAAACAACCATGGAGACATCACACACCCCTGCCACAAACCTACATTCACTGAGAACCAATCACTTTCCTCTCTTCCTACACGTACACATGCCTTACATCCTCGATACAAACTTTTCACTGCTTCTAACAACTTGCCTCCCACACCATATATTCTTAATACCTTCCACAGAGCATCTCTATCAACTCTATCATATGCCTTCTCCAGATCCATAAATGCTACATACAAATCCATTTGCTTTTCGAAGAATTTCTCACATACATTCTTCAAAACAAACACCTGACCCACACATCCTCTACCACTTCTGGAACCACACTGCTCTTCCCCAATCTGATGCTCTGTACATGCCTTCACACTCTCAATCAATACCCTCCCATATAATTTACCAGGAATACTCAACAAATATATATATATATATATATATATATATATATATATATATATATATATATATATATATATATACTGAGTTTGGTAAAGTGTGTGAAAGAAGAAAGTTAAGAGTAAATGTGAATAAGAGCAAGGTTATTAGGTACAGTAGGGTTGAGGGTCAAGTCAATTGGGAGGTGAGTTTGAATGGAGAAAAACTGGAGGAAGTGAAGTGTTTTAGATATCTGGGAGTGGATCTGGCAGCGGATGGAACCATGGAAGCGGAAGTGGATCATAGGGTGGGGGAGGGGGCGAAAATTCTGGGAGCCTTGAAGAATGTGTGGAAGTCGAGAACATTATCCCGGAAAGCAAAAATGGGTATGTTTGAAGGAATAGTGGTTCCAACAATGTTGTATGGTTGCGAGGCGTGGGCTATGGATAGAGTTGTGCGCAGGAGGATGGATGTGCTGGAAATGAGATGTTTGAGGACAATGTGTGGTGTGAGGTGGTTTGATCGAGTAAGTAACGTAAGGGTAAGAGAGATGTGTGGAAATAAAAAGAGCGTGGTTGAGAGAGCAGAAGAGGGTGTTTTGAAATGGTTTGGGCACATGGAGAGAATGAGTGAGGAAAGATTGACCAAGAGGATATATGCGTTGGAGGTGGAGGGAACGAGGAGAAGAGGGAGACCAAATTGGAGGTGGAAAGATGGAGTGAAAAAGATTTTGTGTGATCGGGGCCTGAACATGCAGGAGGGTGAAAGGAGGGCAAGGAATAGAGTGAATTGGAGCGATGTGGTATACCGGGGTTGACGTGCTGTCAGTGGATTGAATCAAGGCATGTGAAGCGTCTGGGGTAAACCATGGAAAGCTATGTAGGTATGTATATTTGCATGTGTGGACGTATGTATATACATGTGTATGGGGGTGGGTTGGGCCATTTCTTTCGTCTGTTTCCTTGCGCTACCTCGCAAACGCGGGAGACAGCGACAAAACAAAAAAAAAACAAAAAAAAAATTGAGCACTCACCTTTGTCCCCTTTGCCTTTGTACAATGGCACTATGCAAGCATTCCGCTAATCCTCAGGCACCTCACCATGAATCATACATACATTAAATAACCTTACCAACCAGTCAACAACACAGTCACCCCCTTTTTTAATAAATTCCACTGCAATGCCATCCAAACCCGCTGCCTTGCCGGCTTTCATCTTCCGCAAAGCTTTTACTATCCCTGGGGATAAGATAGAAAAAATACTTCCCATGTATTCCCTGCGTCTCATAAAAGGCGACTAAAAAGGAAAGAAGCGGGGGGCTTAAATCCTCCCCTCCCATTTTTTTCTACTTTTCTGAAAGAAGGGACAATGAAAGAGGTCAAGTGAAGATATTCCCTCCAAGGCTCAGTGCTCTGTTTTCAACGCTACCTCACGGACACGGGAAATAGTGAATATGTATGAAAAAAAATTCATTCATTATACTTGATCATCGTTTCCCGCGTTAGCAAGGTAGCGACCGGAAACAGAATAAGAAAAACCCATCCACTTATATACACACATATATACATACACGCAAATACACGTACATATACATGTACTGTCAAAGGAGAGATGAGAGTTGTGAGGAGTTTTTGATAGAATGTCGGGTAGAAACTTGGTCTTGGAGGCATTAAACTTAACAAGATTTTGTCTACCCCATTGAGATATCCTATCCAAGGCCTAGTTTACTGAGGAAGCTGTGTCAAGACAAGATACAGATCAAGTGAGAGAGAGAGGGGAGCACAACTGAAGGATGAGGGTGAATGTAGTGTTAAGTCATCAGTAAATGAGTGCACTGGATTATTTGTGGAGGAGAGTAATTAAGGGGAAAAAGGTGTAGGGGACAGGACAGAACCTTGAGGAACACCAATGTTGATAGAGAAAAGGGGGAAGGCTGGTCAAATAACAACCACAGACACAGAGCAGGTGGAGAGGAAGCTAGATATGAAGAAGCAAAGCGAGGGAGGGAAGCCAAAAGAGGGGAGCTTAGAGATGAAACACTGATGCCTCACTGTCAAAAGCTCTGGATATGTTTAGGGCAAATATACGACCCCAAAATTTTTCAGGAATGATGACCAGACATTAGTAAGATAGGAAATAATATCACCGGTGGATCTCACCTTACAGACATCATACCGGTGATACGAGAGAAGAGTTTTGAGATGTTTAAGGATACAGGAGTTGAGGGAGGATTCAAAGAGACTGGAAATGGTAGATGTCAAAGCAACAGGACGATATCTATAGGGTCAGAACTATTACCCTTCCTAGGAATGGAATGTATCAATGCATGCTTCTAAGGAGAAGGAAAAGTTTTGGTTTTCAAGCAAAGACAGAGCAAATTAGCAAGTACACTCTTTCAGAACACAGGAAAGGATGCCATCAGGACCATAAGACTTGCTTGCATCCACAGAGAGAAGTGATTTTTGGACAGTCTGAAAAGAGATTACAGGAAGGGGCATAGGATTAGTAAGAGGAGCATCTGATGGAGTTAGAGGAGAATCAGAAACCAAAGAGAGATGCTTTGTCTATGAGAAAGACAGCTAAAGTACCATCACAACAGAAAAGTGAAGGAAAGGAAAAACAACAAAAGTTGTTAAAGATGGCCTTAGCTAAAGACCAGAAAGACTTATCAGTGGATGACAAGAAGAGGTTATCGCACTTACTCTCAATACAGGAACACTTTGCCTCATAGATAACATGCCTGCAAAGATTACAAGCAGTGATAAAAGCTGAATGGGGGCTAGAGGGAGGAGAGTGTTCCAAGCCCAATATGCCTGATCCCTTGTCTGAATGGCCTCAAAACAGGAGCAGTTGAACCATAGATTGGATAAAGAGGTCGTCTTGGAGGAAAAGGGGATAAATGCTTCCATTCCCAAAAGAATAACACCTGCTATGCATTTAGCAAAGTCAAAAGCATCGCCACATGTGACAGTAATTTACCCGAGGAAAGTCAGAAAAGAAGGGTGCCATTATCATAGATACATATATGAGGGTGTGATCAGATGAACCAACTGGGGCAATATTGCAAACTTACTGCAGGATGGACTAGAGATGGAAAACAAATCCAGAATGTTAGGAGAGTGGTCACAGTGGTCAGGAATATGGGTGGGATGGAAGATAATTTGCTCTAAATCATTGAGAATGGAAAACATGAGGACTTCAATCCCTCCACCATCCATATGGGAGGAATTCAACTATTCCCTATGGTGAACTCTGAAATCCCCGAGGTAAAGGATCTCAGCTTGTGGGTGAAGGGATGTCACAGTCTCATGGCAAAAGCTTACAGTTGTATATAAAATTTGTAGAATTAGGAGAGCGATATGCAAAACAGAGGAAAAGTGTGATAGCTGGGAGACGGATCTTGAGCCATATAACATCATAGCTTGAGGACTCAAAGTCCTTGAGACATAACAGCTGTGTTGATGTTGGAATAAGCACAAACACCATCTTTGAACCGGAACCAATTGGGCTGTCATACATTTTACCCTGACTTATTTCTGGTATGTTCAATGTCATTCTTGAAGACTTAACAACTCTGTATCTTCCCTTTTGAGAGACTTTAAGGCTTAAGACAATTTCTTTTATACTTTCAATTTGTTTCCATGCATAGATTATCATACTTCTTTCTCTTATTTCAAGGCTATAAAGCTGCTATTCAATGTGGTACATCCCCTTGATTTTGCTTGTGAAGTGCTTCCGAATTCTTTCCAATATGCTTATTCTTAAGCTTTTTGTAAGTGAACATACAACACAGACATATCTAATAGTATTCAATATGGTTTCTTATATACATCTAAATCCTTTTCATCAATATGATTCTATCACATGGAGAATGTTCTCAAAATCATATCACTTATAACTTGACATGATAGTGTTATCTTCTCAGTATGTTCACTGAAATCTAGTTTCTCATTTATGATGATACTCAAAATTTTTACATTTATCCCACTTTCTATCACTTTCCCTGTTGGGCCATTACATGGTACCATTAATGACTACTTCCTTGTTCTAAGTATAATTTCAACATTAATTTCTATTAATGTGTGTGCACTCAGTAAAAAAAGTATCAGTGCACAATATGAGTAAAACATTACGACACAGGACCAAAGGCTACAGAGAAATTTGTGTCTGACCTGCTATACACTGGTAGCCCTGATGATACCAGGGTGCCACATAAGATACTAGCAAAATATACTGTTAAATATTTAAGGAATGTCATCTGTAGCACCTGTTTCAGCACATCACTGAATCCACCATGCTGCTGTGCTTTGGTGAACACTAAGTAGCTGGGCAATATCACAAACACTGTAGCCCTCATTATGAAAGGCTACAGTAGCTTTGCAGATTGCATGTGAAGTTTCCATCATGACTGGCATGATCACAAGATTGGTTGCTGACAATGACTAAGATAACTGAAATGCTACAATGTGGTGTGTTCCAAGAGTTGAGTAACAAAACTGTGAACCTTGTCTCAGGTTTCACAATATTCGCTGTGTGGTTCAAATCTGATGAACCAATGACAGCCAGGCATACCAACTTTCACAAAACATTAGGAACTGGTTAAATCATCATGAAAGGAATTGGACCCATTGTGCAACAATACTTTTATTACCGACTGTACATATGTTTGTCTTATTTTTTTATTTTGATTTGTGTATTATGTACATAACACAGTAATGTTGTTTGTGCATTGTAGTATAAATATCACAGTATACAATATTCTAACAGATTCAGAAGCACTCATCTTCATTCCCTATAATGATACTGTTATTTTCTTTTCTTCTTCATACATTTCATATTAACAAAAGAAGCTTGAGCTGGACTCTCTTCACTATGATAGGATTTTCCTGGACTTACATTTGCAATGCTGAAGCAGATTTCTTTAAAATCTAATATAATGATAAAAGCTACAGGATAATTCATCAACAGTCTGTGTACTTTAGCATTGTAATATAAAGAAATGAAATTATTGTGATTAGTAAATTTCTGCGGTTCATTAGCAACCTTCTCTCACCATATCTCAATCACTTATGGGTTACATGGACAGGTCTGTGAACTGATAATTACTTCAATAATCTTCGATGTTATTGAGGTTATCAGGTATATCAAAATGCCATGATGGGACATATTAGAGCCAATCTTACCTAAAAAAATATACATCACAATGTAAGCCAATCTTACCTAAAGAAATATACATCACAATGTAAAATAAGAACATTACATTCATACTCACTTAGCAGTATCTGTACCCCTTCCAGTCCAAGTTTTTTCTCTCTCTCATTTCAACTGAATTTCTTTAACACATTAGAAAAAAGTTTATCTATATACAAAACATGCAAAAAAAATTGCTCTTTATCTTTTGATGACTGAATGTGCAGACAAACAAGCTTTTAGATGACACACAACACACCACTGCTGCACCTCTGTGGCCTAGAGCAAAACTATCCCACCTTGTAATGGACGAGACACAGATTTTGCCTGTTGTCATCTTGAAAAAAAAAAGCAACCTGGAAGTATGTTTGCCCAACTATATGGCAGAGAGTCATTGAATAATGATGGGTAAGAGAATCAGTGGTGCAGTCATCAGCACAGCTGAATAAGAATTACATAGACTCATTCCAAACCTAGTCAATGCAACTGATTTACAACCAACCTACTTGCTCATCCTCCTCTTGGAGCTAGTTTATAAATGGTTGAACAACATAATCTAAGGTCTGAATCTATGATGGCCATGACTGGATGTACAACTGTCTGACGCATGGGGTGGCGCCAGGAATGGATGAAGGCGAGCAAGTTGGAATATGTGCATGTGTATAAATGTATATGTATGTGTTTATGTATATATGGTTGCGAGGCATGAGCTATAGATAAGGTTGCATGGAGGAGGGTGGATGTTTTGGAAATGAAATCTTTGAGGACAATATGTGGTGTGATGTGGTTTGATCGAGTTAGTAATGAAAGGATAAGAAAAATGTGTGGAAATAAAAAGTGTGGTTGATACAGCAGAAGAGGATGTGTTGAAATGGTTTGGACATATGGAGAGAATGAGTGAGGAAAGATTGACAAAGAGGATATATGTGTCAGAGGTGGAGGGAAGAAGGAGACATGGAAGACCAAATTCAAGGTGGAAATGTGAAGTGAAAAAGATTTTAAGCACTCAGGCCCTGAACATACAGGAGGGTGAAAGGCATGCTAGAAACAGAGTGAATTGGAATGATGTGGTATACTGGGGTCGACGTGCTGTCAATGGATTTAACCAGGGTATGTGAAGCATCTGAGGTAAACCATGGAAAGGTTTGTGGGACCTGGATGTGGATAGGGATCTGTGGTTTCGGTGCATCACACATGACAGCTAGAGACCGAGTGTGAATGAGTGTGGCCTTTTTTTTTTTTTTGTCTTTTCCTTGTGCTACCTCGCTGAAAGGGTAAGTGGGATGCTATTTCCTGTGTGATGGGGTAGCGACATGAATGGATGAAGGCAAGCATGAATACGTGCATGTGGATATATGTATATGTCTGTGTATGTATATGTTGGTATGTATATGTTGATATGTATATGTATGTATATGGGCATGTATGGGCATTTAGGTATATATATGTGTATATGAGTAGTTGGGCCATTCTTTGTCTGTTCCCTTGTGGTACCTCGCTGACACAGGAAACTGATTAAATATAATAAATATAATGAATTAATATCTATACATATATACATATATGTATGTGTATGCATATATGTGTTTATATGAGTGGATGGGTCTTTCTTCGTCTGTTTCTGGGTGTTAACCTTCCTAACATGGGAAACAACAATCAATAAAATATATAAATGTCACATAAACGATAAGCCCTTTTTCAGGTTTTTAGGGCTTCATATCGGTCACATCTATCTCGTGAATAATTACAGTCAAGTGATTAAAATGCTTATTTTAAAGAGTAATGGAACAGTAGTATATCACCTGCCCTATTCCTAGCATTAGAGCCTCTTAAACTCACTGGATATTCTTATAAATGCATACAATCTGTTGTTTTCTTTCCATTTAAACAGGAAATACAGCAGAAAGAAAGCATACTTTACATCAACAAAAAATATAAAGAGCCATTCCTACTACATAAAAAAAATACTCTTATGCAACATAAAAGTAAAATCATAATTAGAGAATCCAGAAATGTAATCCTATATGCCAACAGATCATTCCACACAAACAATACTACAATAAACAACATTCTCATTATTTTCTTACCTGTTCCTGAATTGGTCACTGCTGGGTTGGTTGCACCAAAAGCTGACCCAAAAGCTGTAAAATCAATTGAAAGAAAAAATCTTAACACCTAATGATCAACAGAATTACAAGAATCAAGTGAGCAGTGATATTACAAACACAGCATCAGATATGCAATGAGATTATGCTTCTTAAACACCATAGCTTCTGACAAATACCAAATCATTCTGATTTATTTATCATTCTATTTATTATACTTTGTCACTATCTCCCGCACTAGTGAGGTAGTGCAAGGAAACAGATGAAAGAGTGACCCAACCCACCCACATACACATGTATATACATACACGTCCACACACGCACATATACATACCTATCCATTTCAATGTATACATATATATATACACACACACAGACATATACATATATACACATGTACATAACTCATACTGTCTGCCCTTATTCATTCCCGTCACCACCCCATCACACATGAAATGACAACCCCCTCCCCCGACATGTGTGCGAGGTAGCACTAAGAAAAGACACAAAAGCCACGTTTGTTCACACTCAGTCTCTAGCTGTCATGTATAATGCACTGAAACCACAGCTCCCTTTCCACATCCAGGCCCCACAGAACTTTCCATGGTTTACCCCAGATGCTTCACATGCCCTGGTTCAATACATTGACAGCATGTCAACCCCGGTTTACCACATCGTTCCAATTCACTCTATTCCTTACACGCCTTTCACCCTCCTGCATGTTAAGGCCCCAATCACTCAAAATCTTTTTTACTCCATCTTTCCACCTCCAATTTGGTCTCCCACTCCTCTCATTCCCTCCACCTCTGACACATTTATCCTCTCTGTCAATCTTTCCTCACTCATTCTCTCCATGTGACCAAACCATTTCAAAACACCCTCTTCTGCCCTCTCAACCACACTCTTTTTACCACCACACATCTTTCATTACTTACTCGATCAAACCACCTCACACCACATAGTGTGGTGAGATAATGAAATACATCTACCTACCTCATGATCATTTACCACTATCATAAAATTACTAGCCAAAATATATATACTCAATACAATATTCAGTTCTCCCTCACCTGTTCCTGAGCTGGTCACTGCTGGGTTGGTAGCACCAAAAGCTGATCCAAATGCTGTAAAATCAATAAGAAATACAAGAAAAAATGGAATAGTTAAAAATGGTGTATATAAGTAAAAGTTGCCTAGATGAGGTTCTAACAATTTACATTAATGAGTTTAAAGACTAATAAGCTTGTTAGCACATAAATCAATGCATAAGAGAAGTACACTTAAGAAGCTAAAGAGCTATCTCTGAGAGAACACTAGTAACAAAGCTTAAATTTTGCAAAATGTAGAATGAGTAAAGAATCCACTGGCAAAGATGGTGGAAAAGATGTGGCTTTTGCCAGAGTAAAGCTATAGGATAAGAGAGAAAGAAACATAGGAGAGAGAAATACAAAAAAACAATAAGCACCCTAGAAAATACTAGAGGACATCCAGATAATGTATCCAGATAACTCTGAATATTGTCTTGTGAATACTTGCTCTTCTGCATGATATATATTGAGATTCTTCGTGGTAGGTCTAAAGAATATATGGTGTGGGAAGTAAGCTGCAGGAAGCAGAGAAGTTTTTATCAGGGGTGTAAGGCATGTGTGCCAGTAGGAACAGAGGAGAGTGACTGGCTCACAATGAAGGTCAGTCTGCAGTAAGGGTGTTCAATGGCACCATGGATGTTTAATTTGTTCATGGTTGGGGTGGTGAGTAAGGTAAATGCAAGAACTTTGAACAAAGGGGTGAGTATGCAGTCTGTTGGGGTTAGGAGGCCTGGGAAGTGAGTCAGTTGTCAGTTATTGTTCGCTGATTACAAAGCACTTACAGCTGATATGAGAGAGAGAAACTGCAGAAGTTGATGACTGAGACTGGACGTGTGTGTGTGTGTAAGAAGAAAGCTGAGAGTAAATAAGAATAAAATCAAGGTAATTAGATTCAGCAGGATTGATGGACAAGTTAGTTGGGATGTAAGTTTGAATGGAGAAAAACTGGAGGAAGTGGAAGTGTTTTAGATATCTGGAAGTGGACTTGGCAGCAAATGGAATTAAGGAGGCAGAAGTGATTCAAGGAATGGGGGAGGGGTGAAGGTTCTGGGAGTGATGAAGAATGTCTGGAAAGAGTGAATGTTATCTCAGAAAGCAAAATTGGAAATTTTTGAAGCAATAGTAATTCCAGCAATATAATATGGTTGCAAGGCATGGGTTACAGGTTATAGACAGGCTCCTGCGGAGAAGGGTGGATGTGTTGGAAGTGATATGTTTGAGGACAGTACATGGTGTGAGGAGGCTTCACTGAGTAAGCAATGAAAGGGTAAGAGAGATGTGTGGTAACAAAAAGAGAGTGGCTGAGAGTGCAGAAATGGGTGTGTTCAAATGGTTTGGAGAGAATGAGTGAGTAAAGGTTGACAAAGAGGATATATGTGTCAAAAGTCAAGAAACAATGAGAAACAGAAGACCAAACTAGAAGAGGAAGGATGGAGTGAAAAAGATTTTGAGTGATTGGGGCCTGATCATGCAATTCACTCTTTTCCAAGAACGCCTTTCACCCTCTTGTACGTTAAGGCCCCGATCACTCAAAATCGTCACTCAATCCTTCCTCTTCCAGTCTGATCTCCTGTTTCTCTTTGTTCCCTGTTTGTCAACCTTTCCTTACTCACTCTCTCCATATGTCCACAACATTTCAACACACCCTCTTCTGCTCTCAACCACACTCTTTTCAGGGGATGGGGGAGAAAGAATACTTCCCGCATTTTCCCCGCGTCTCGTAGAAGGCTATTAAAAGAGGTGGGAATAGGGGCTTAAAACCCTTCCCTCCTTGTATTTCAATTTCTTAAAAGGGAAACATTCATTTTATCCATTTTTTTTTCTTTTTTTTCAAACTATTTGCCATTTCCCGCGTTAGCAAGGTAGCGTTAAGAACAGAGGACTGGGCCATTGAGGGAATATCCTCACCTGGCCCCCTTCTCTGTTCCCTCTTTTGGAAAATTAAAAAAAATTGAGAGGGGAGGATTTCCAGCCCCCCGCTCCCTCCCCTTTTAGTCGCCTTCTACGACACGCAGGGAATACTTTATTATACTTAATCGCCATCTGCCATGCTAGCAAGGTAGCGCAAGGAAACAGATGAAAGAATGGCGGAACCCACCCACATACACATGGATATACATATATGCCAACACATGCACATACATATACATACACAGACATATACATACATATATATACACATGTACATATTCATACTTACTGCCTTCATCCATTCCTGTCTCCACCCTGCCACAAATGAAATAGCAAACCCCCTTCCCTGCGCATGCATGCACGTGCACAGAGGGTAGTGCTGGGAAAAGACAAAAATGGCCACATTCGTTCACACTCAGTTTCTAGCTCTCATGTGTAATGCACTGAAACCATAGCTCCCTTTTCACATCCTGACCCCACGAAACTTTCCATGGTTTACCCCTAATCCTTCACATGCCCAAGCTCAATCCACTGACAGCACCTCGACCCTGGTATACCACATCATTACAATTCACTCTATTCCTTGCATGCCTTTCACCCTCCTGTATATTCAGGCCCTGATCGCTCAAAATCTTTTTCACTCCATCCTTCCACCTCCAATTTGGTCTCCCGCTTCTAACCATTCCCTACACCTCCGACATATACACCCTCTGTGTCAATCTTTCCTCACTCACTCTCTCCAAGTGACAAAACCATTTCAACGCATCCTCATCTGCTTTCTCAACCATACTCTTTTTATTACCACTATCTCTCTTACCCTTTCATTACTCACTCAATCAAACCACCTCACACCACATATTGTCCTCAAACATTATATTACCAACCCATCCACCCTCCTCAGCACAAACCAATCTATAGCCCATGCCTTGCAACCATACAACATTATTGGAACCACTATTCCTTTAAAGACATACCCATTTTTGCTCTCCAAGATAATGTTATCGCCTTCCACACATTCTTCAACGCTCTCAGAACCTTCGCCCCCTCCCCATGACTCACTTCCGCTTCCATGGTTCCATCCACTGCCAAATCCACTCCCACATATCTAAAACACTTCACTTCCTCCAGTTTTTCTCCATTCAAATTTACCTCCTAATTACCATGTCCCTCACTCAACCCTACTGAACCTAATAACCTTGCTTTTATTCACATTAATCTCAGCTTAGTTCTTTCACGAACTTTACCAAACTAAGTCACTAACTTCCGCAGTTACTCACCTGAATCAGCCACCAGCGCTGTATCATCAGCGAACAACAACCGATTCACTTCCCAAGCCCTTTCATCCACAACAGACTGCATACTTGCCCCTCTCTCCAAAACTCTTGCATTTACCTTCCTAACCACCCCATCCATACACGAATTAAACAACCATAGAAACATTATGCATCCCTGCCACAAACCAACATTCACTGGGAACCAATCAATTTCCTCTCTTCCTACTCGTACATATGCCTTACATCCTTGGTAAAAAACTTTTCACTGCTTCTAGCAACTTACCTCCCACATCATATACTGTTAATCTCTATCAACCCTATCACATGATTTCTCTAGATCCATAAATGCTACATACAAATCCATTTGTTTTGAAGCATCTCTACCAATCCTATCATATGTTTTCTCCATATCCATAAATGCTACATACACATCCATCTGTCTTTCTAAAAGTTTTTCGCATACATTCTTCAAAGCAAACAATTGATCCACACATCCTCTACCACTTCTGAAACCACACTGCTCTTCCCCAATCTGATGCTCTGTACATGCCTTCGCCCTCTCAATCAATACCCTCCCATATAATTTCCACGGGATACTCAACAAACTTATACCTCTGTAATTTAAACACTCACCTTTATCCCCTTTCCCTTTGTACAATGGCACTATGCATGCATTCCGCAAATCCTCAGGCACTTCACCATGAGCCATACATACAATGAATATCCTTACCAACAAATCAACAACACAGTCACCACCTTTTTTGATAAATTCCACAGCAATACCATCCAAACCATCCTCCCTCCCGGCTTTCATCTTCTACAAAGCTTTCACTACATCTTCTCTGTTCACCAAACCATTCTCCCTAACCCTCTCACTTTGCACACCACCTCGACCAAAACACCCTATATCTGCCACTCTATCATCTAACACATTCAACAAACCTTCAAAATATCACTCCATCTCCTTCTCACTTTATCACTATTTGTTATTACCCCCCCATTAGCCCCCTTCACCAATGTTCCCATTTTCGCTCTTATCTTATGCATTTTAGTTACCTCCTTCCAAAACATCATTTTATTCTCCCTAAAGTTTAATGATACTCTCTCACCCCAACTCTCACTTGCCCTCATTTTCACCTGTTACACCTTTCCCTTGACCTCCTGCCACTTTCTTTTATACATCTCCCAGTCACTAGCACTACTTCCCTAAAAAATCGTTCACACAATTCTCTCATCTCTTTCATTAACTATCTTACTTCATCTCACCACTCACTAACCTTCCTAATCTGCCCACCTCCCACCTTTCTCACGCCACAAGCATCGTTTGCACAAGCCATCACTGCTTCCCTAAATATATCCCATTCCTCCCCCATTCCCTTTACATCATTTGCTCTCACCTTTTTCCATTCAGTACTCAATCTCTCCTGGAACTTGCTTAAACAAGTCTTCTTTCCAAGCTCGCTCACTCTCACCACTCTCTTCACCCCAACATTTTTTGTTTTCTGAAAACCTCTACAAATTTTCACCTTTGCCTCCACAAGATAAGGATCAGACATCCCTCCAGTTGCCCCTCTCACACATAAACATCTAAAAGTCTCTCTATCACATGCCTATCAATTAACACGGAATCAAATAACTCTCTCTGGCCATCTCTCCTACTTACATACGAATACTTATATCTCTCTTATCAAACCAGGTATTCCCAATCAACAGTCCTTTTTCAGCACACAAATCTACAAGCTCTTCACTATTTCCATTTACAACACTGAACACCCCATGTACACCAATTATACCCTAGACTGCCACATTACTCATCTTCAAATCACCCATCACTATAACCAGGTCTCGTGCATCAAAGCTGCTAACACACTCACTCAGCTGCTCCCAAAACACTTGCCTCTCATGATCTTTCTTCTCATGACCTGGGGCATAGGCACTAATAATCATCCATCTCTCTTCATCCACTCTCAGTTTTACCCATATCAATCTAGAGTTTACTTTCTTACACTTTAACACATACTCCCATAACTCATGCTTCAAGAGTGGTGCTACTCCTTCCCCTGCTCTTGTCCTCTCACCAACCCCTGACTTTACTCCCAAGACATTCCCAAACCACTCTTTCCCTTTACCCTTGAGCTTCATTTCACTCAGAGCCAAAACATCCAGGTTCCTTTCCTCAAACACACTACCTATCTCTCATTTCTTCTTAACTTGGTTACATCCACACACATTCAGACACCCTAATCCGAGCCTTCATGGAGGATGAGCACTCCCCGAACGACTCCTTCTTCTGTTTCCCCTTTTAGAAAGATAAATACAAAGAGGAGAGGGCTTCTAGCCCCCCATTCCCACCCCCTTTAGTCACCTACAACACGAGGGAATACGTGGGGAGTATCCTTTCTCCCCTATATCCAGGGAAACATATGTTGGGGTGAAGAGAGTGGTGAGAGTAAGTGAGCTTGGAAAGGAGACTTGCATGAGGAAGTACCAGGAGAGATTGAGTGTAGAATGGAAAAAGGTGAGGACAAAGGATGTAAGGGGAGTGGGGAGGAATGGGATGTATTTAGGGAAGAAGTGCTGGCTTGCGCAAAAGATGCTTGTGGTATGAGAAGCATGGGAGGTGGGCAGATTAGAAAGGGTAGTGAGTGGTGGGATGAATAAGTAAGATGTGGCATTTGGACAATTTTTGCAAGGAAATAGTGCAAATGACTGGGAAATGTACAAAAGAAACAGGCTGGAGGTCAAGAGAAAGGTGCAAGAGGTGAAAAAGAGAGCAAATGAGAGTTGGGGGGAGAGAGTATCATTAAATTTTAGGGAGAATAAAAAGATATTTTGGAAGAAGGTAAATAAAATGTGTAAGACAAGAGAACAAATGGGAACATCGGTGAAGGAGGCTAATGGGGAGGTAATAACAAGTAGTGGTGATGTGAGAAGGAGACAGAGTGAGTATTTTGAAGGTTTGTTGAATGTGTTAGATGATAGAGTGGCATTTACAGGATGTTTTGGTTGAGGTGTTGCGCGAAGTGAGAGCGTTAGGGAGAATGATTTGGTGAACAGAGAAGAGGTAGTGAAAGCTTTGCGGAAGACGAAAGCCGGAAATGCTGTGGGTTTGGATCGTATTGCAGTGGTATTTATTAAAAAAGGGGGTGACTGTGTTTGCAAGGTAGTGCAAAGAAACAGATGAAAGAATGGCCCAACACACCCACATACACATGTATATACATAAACACCCACACAAGCACATGTACATACCTATACATTTCAACGTATACATACAGATACATACACAGACATATACATATATACACATGTACATAATCATACATGCTATCTTCATCCATTCCCGCCACTACCCCACCACACATGAAATGGCACCCCCCCTTCCCCCGCATGCGCGCAAGGTAGCACTAGGAAAAGACAACAAAGGCCACATTCATTCACATTCAGTCTCCAGCTGTGATGTATAATGCACCGAAACCACAGCTCCCTTTCCACATCCAGGCCCCACAAAACTTTCCATGGTTTACCCTAGACTCTTCACATGCCCTGGTTCAATCCATTGACAGCATGTCAACTACGGTATACCACATCGTTCAAATTCACTCTATTCCCTGCATGCTTTTCACCCTCCTGTATGTTCAGGCTCCGATCGCTCAAAATCTTTTTCACTCCATCCTTCCACCTCCAATTTGGTCTCCCACTTCTCGTTCCCTCTGACACATATATCCTCTTTGTCAATCTTTCCTAACTCATTCTCTCCATGTGACCAAACCATTTCAAGACACTCTCCTCTGCTCTCTCAACCACACTAATTTTATTACCCCACATCTCTCTTACCCTCTCATTATTCACTCGATCAAACCACCTCACACCACATATTGTCCTCAGACATCTCATTTCCAACACATCGACCCTCCTCCACACAACCCTATTTATCACCCATGCCTCACAACCATATGATATATGGCAGCAGTCATGTGTAATGCGCCGAAACCACAGCTCCCTTTCCACATCCAGGCCCCACAAAACTTTCCATGGTTTACCCTAGACTCTTCACATGCCCTGGTTCAATCCATTGACAGCATGTCGACCACAGTATACCACATCGTTCAAATTCACTCTATTCCCTGCACACCTTTCACCCTCCTGTATGTTCAGGCTCCGATCGCTCAAAATCTTTTTCACTCCATCCTTCCACCTCCAATTTGGTCTCCCACTTCTTGTTCCCTCCACCTCTGACAAATATATCCTCTTTGTCAATCTTTCCTAACTCATTCTCTCCATGTGACCAAACCATTTCAATACACCCTCCTCTGCTCTCTCAACCACACTAATTTTATTACCCCACATCTCTCTTACCCTCATTACTTACTCGATCAAACCACCTCACACCACATATTGTCCTCAAACATCTCATTTCCAACACATCGATCCTCCTCCACACAACCCTATTTATCGCCCATGCCTCACAACCATATAATATATGGTAGCAGTCATGTGTAATGCGCAGAAACCACAGCTCCCTTTCCACATCCAGGCCCCACAAAACTTTCCATGGTTTGCCCCAGACGCTTCAAATGCCCTGGTTCAATCCATTGACAGCACGTCAACGCCAGTATATCACATCATTTGAATTCACCCTACTCCTTGCATGCCTTTCACCCTCCTGTATGTTCGGGCCCCGATCAATCAAAATCTTTTTCACTCCATCCTTCCACCTCCAATTTGGTCTCCCACTTCTCTTTCCCTCCACCTCTGACATATATATCCTCTTTGTCAGTCTCCCCTCACTCATTCTCTTCATGAGACCAAACCATTTCAATACACCCTCTTCTGCTCTCTTAACCACACTCTTTTTATTACCAAGCATCTCTCTTACCCTTTCATAACTTACTCCATCAAACCACCTCACATCACATATTGTCCTCAAACATCTCATTTCCAACACATCCACCCTCCTCCACACAACCCTATCTATAGCCTATGCCTCAGAACCATAGAGCATGGTTGGAACCACTATTCCTTCAAACATACCCATTTTTGCTCTCCGAGATAACATTCTCACCTTCCACATAGTCTTCAATACTCCCAGAACCTTTGCCCCCCTCCCCCACCCTGTGACTCACTTCCACTTCCATGTTCCCATCTACTGCAAAATCCACCCCCACATATCTAAAACACTTCACCTCCTCAAGTTTTTCTTGATTCAAACTTACCTTCCAATTACCTTGTCCCTCAACCCTACTGAACCTAATAACCTTGCTCTTATTCACATTTACTCTCAACTTTTTTTCACAAACTTTACCAAACTCATTCACCAACATCTGTAGTTTCTCACCCAAATCAGCAACCAGAGCTGTAACATCAGCAAACAATAACTGGGAGCATTGAAGAATGCATGGAAGGCAAGAACATTATCTGGGAGAGCACATATGGGTATGTTTGACGGAATAGTGGTTCCAACCATGTTTCATGGTTGTAAGGCATGGGCTATAGATGAAGTTGTGCGGAGGAGGGTGGATGTGTTGGAAATTAAATGTTTAAGGACAATATGTGGTGTGAGGTGGTTTGATTAAGTAATGAAATGGTAGGAGAGATGTGCGGTAATAAAAAGAATGTGGTTGAGAGAGCAGAAGAGGGTGTGTTGAAATGTTATGGACACATGGAGAGAATGAGTGAGGAAAGATTAACAAAGAGGATATATGAGTTAGGGATGAAGGGAAGAAGGAGAAGCAAGAGACCAAATTGGAGGTGGAAAGATGGAGTGAAAAAGATTTCGAGCGATAGGGCCCTGAACATACAGGAGGGTGAAAGGCATGCATAGAATAGAGTGAATTGGAACAATGTGGTATTCAGGTGTCAATGGGCTGTCAGTGGATTGAACTAGGGCATGTGAAGCATCTGGGGTAAACCATGGAAAGGTCTATGGGGCCTGGATGTGGAAGGAGTGCATTACACATGACAGCTAGAGACTAAGTGCTGGAGGCGGAGGGGGGATGCTATTTTGTGTGGGGCGAGATGACAATGGGAATGGATGAGGACAGCAAGTATGAATATGTACATGTATATATGTGTATATGTCTGTGTATGTATAAGTATGTATACGATGAAATGTTATTTATTTATTTATATCTATTTTACTTTGTCACTGTCTCCCGCATTAGCGAGATAGCGCAAGAAAACAGATGAAAGAATGGCCCAACCCACCCACATACACATGTATATACATACATGTCCACACACGCAAACATACATACATATACATCTCAACGTATACATATATATACACACACAGACATATACATATATACACAGGTACATAATTCATACTGTCTGCCTTTATTCATTCCCATCGCCACCCCACCACACACAAAATAACAACCCCCTCCCCCCTCATGTGTACAAGGTAGCACTAGGAAAAGACAACAAAGGCCACATTTATTCACACTCAGTCTCTAGATGTCATGTAATAATGCACCGAAACCACAGCTCTCTTTCCACATCCAGGCCCCACAGAGCTTTCCATGGTTTACCCCAGACGCTTCACATGCCCTGGTTCAATCCATTGGCAGCACGTCGACCCCAGTATACCACATCGTTCCAATTCACTCTATTCCTTGCACACCTTTCACCCTCCTGCATGTTCAGGCCCCAATCACTCAAAATCTTTTTAACTCCATCTTTCCACCTCCAATTTGGTCTCCCACTTCTCCTTGTTCCCTCCACCTCTGACACATATATCCTCTTGGTCAATCTTTCCTCAGTCATTCTCTCCATGGGGGATGGGGGAAAAAGAATACTTCCCACGCATACTAAAGGGGATGGGAGCAGGGGGCTGGAAACTCTCCCCTCCTTGTATTTTCAACTTTCTAAAAGGAGAAACAATGAAATTTATATGTATGTATATGTGCAAGTGTGGGCATTTATGTATATACAAGTGTATGTGGGTGTCATGTATAATGCAACGAAACCACAGCTCCCTTTCCACATCCAGGCCCCACAAAACTTTCCATGGTTTACCCCAGACAGCTTCACATGCCCTGGTACAATCCACTGACAGCACGTCGACCCCAGTATACCACATCATTCCAATTAACTCTATTCCTTGCACGCCTTTCACCCTCCTGTACGTTTAGGCCCCAATTGCTAAAAATCTTTTTCACTCCATCCTTGCACCTCTCAAGTTGGTCTCCCACTTCCCCTAGTTCCCTCCACCTCTGACACATATATCCTCTTTGTCAATCTTTCCTCACGCATTCTCTCCATGTCACCAAACTATATCAATACATCCTCTTCTGCTCTCCCAACCACACTCTTTTTACAACCACACATCTCTCTTACTCTTTCATTACTTACTCGATCAAACCACCTCACACCACATGTCCCCAAACATCTCATTTCCAACACATCCACCCTCCTCCAAACAACACTATTTACAGCCCATGCCTCATAACCATATAACTTTGTTGGAACCACTATTCCTTCAAACATACCCATTATTGCTCTCCGAGATAACGTTCTCGCCTTCCACACATTCTTCAATGCTCCCAGAACCTTCACCCCCTCCCCCATCCTGTGACTCACTTCCACTTCCATGTTTCCCATCTACTGCAAAATCCACCCCCACATATCTAAAACACTTCACCTCCTCAAGTTTTTCTTGATTCAAACTTACCTTCCAATTACCTTGTCCCTCAACCCTACTGAACCTAATAACCTTGCTCTTATTCACATTTACTCTCAACTTTTTTTCACAAACTTTACCAAACTCATTCACCAACATCTGTAGTTTCTCACCCAAATCAGCAACCAGAGCTGTAAACCATCAGCAAACAATAACTGGGAGCATTGAAAGAATGCATGGAAGGCAAGAACATTATCTGGGAGAGCACATATGGGTATGTTTGACGGAATAGTGGTTCCAACAATGCTATGTGGTTGCGAGGTGTGGGCTATAGATAGAGTTGTGCAGAGGAGGGGGATGTGTTGGAAATTAAATGTTTAAGGACAATATGTGGTGTGAGGTGGTTTGATCGAGTAAGTAATGAAAGGGTAAGAGAGATTCGTGGTAATAAAAAGAATGTGGTTGAGAGAGCAGAAGAGGGTGTGTTGAAATGTTATGGACACATGGAGAGAATGAGTGAGGAAAGATTAACAAAGAGGATATATGTGTCAGAGTTGGAGGGAATGAGAAGTGGGAGACCAAATTGGAGGTGGAAAGATGGAGTGAAAAAGATTTTGAGCGATTGGGGCCTGAACATGCATGAGGGTGAAAGGCGTGAAAGGAATAGGGTAAATTGGAACGATGTGGTATACCAGGTCGACATGCTGTCAATGGATTGAACCAGGGCATGTAAAGCATCTGGGGTAAACCAATGAAAGTTTTGTGGGGCCTGGATGTGGAAAGAGAGCTGTAATTTTGGTGCATTATACATGACAGCTAGAGACTGAGTGTGAATGAATGTGGCCTTTGTTGTCTTTTCCTAGCATTACCTCCTGCGTATGTGGGGGGTTGTCATTTCATGTGTGGAGGGGTGGCGACGGGAATGAATAAAGTCAGCAAGTACGAATTATGTACATGTGTATATATGTATATGTCTGTGTATGTATGTATATGTGCAAGTGTGGGCATTTATGTATATACAAGTGTATGTGGGTGTCATGTATAATGCAACGAAACCACAGCTCCCTTCCACATCCAGGCCCCACAGAGCTTTCCATGGTTTACCCTAGACTCTTCACATGCCTGGTTCAATCCATTGGCAGCACGTCGACCCCAGTATACCACATCGTTCAAATTCACTCTATTCCCTGCACACCTTTCACCCTCCTGTATGTTCAGGCTCCGATCGCTCAAAATCTTTTTCACTCCATCCTTCCACCTCCAATTTGGTCTCCCACTTCTTGTTCCCTCCACCTCTGACAAATATATCCTCTTTGTCAATCTTTCCTAACTCATTCTCTCCATGGGGGATGGGGGAAAAAGAATACTTCCCACGCATACTAAAGGGGATGGGAGCAGGGGGCTGGAAACTCTCCCTCCTTGTATTTCAACTTTCTAAAAGGAGAAACAATGAAATTTATATGTATGTATATGTTGAAATGTATAGGAATGTATATGTGCAAGTGTGGGCATTTATGTATATACAAGTGTATGTGGGTGTCATGTATAATGCAACGAAACCACAGCTCCCTTTCCACATCCAGCCCCACAAAACTTTCCATGGTTTACCCCAGACGCTTCACATGCCCTGGTTCAATCCATTGGCAGCACGTCGACCCCAGTATACCACATCGTTCAAATTCACTCTATTCCCTGCACACCTTTCACCCTCCTGTATGTTCAGGCTCCGATCGCTCAAAATCTTTTTCACTCCATCCTTGCACCTCTCAAGTTGGTCTCCCACTTCTTGTTCCCTCCACCTCTGACACATATATCCTCTTTGTCAATCTTTCCTAACTCATTCTCTCCATGTGACCAAACCATTTCAAGACACTCTCCTCTGCTCTCTCAACCACACTAATTTTATTACCCCACATCTCTCTTACCCTCATTACTTACTCGATCAAACCACCTCACACCACATATTGTCCTCAGACATCTCATTTCCAACACATCGATCCTCCTCCACACAACCCTATTTATCACCCATGCCTCACAACCATATGATATATGGCAGCAGTCATGTGTAATGCGCAGAAACCACAGCTCCCTTTCCACATCCAGGCCCCACAAAACTTTCCATGGTTTACCCTAGACTCTTCACATGCCTGGTTCAATCCATTGACAGCATGTCGACCACAGTATACCACATCGTTCAAATTCACTCTATTCCCTGCACACCTTTCACCCTCCTGTATGTTCAGGCTCCGATCGCTCAAAATCTTTTTCACTCCATCCTTGCACCTCTCAAGTTGGTCTCCCACTTCTCGTTCCCTCTGACACATATATCCTCTTTGTCAATCTTTCCTAACTCATTCTCTCCATGTGACCAAACCATTTCAATACACCCTCCTCTGCTCTCTCAACCACACTAATTTTATTACCCCACATCTCTCTTACTCTTTCATTACTTACTCGATCAAACCACCTCACACCACATGTCCCCAAACATCTCATTTCCAACACATCGACCCTCCTCCACACAACCCTATTTATCACCCATGCCTCACAACCATATGATATATGGCAGCAGTCATGTGTAATGCGCAGAAACCACAGCTCCCTTTCCACATCCAGGCCCCACAAAACTTTCCATGGTTTACCCTAGACTCTTCACATGCCCTGGTACAATCCACTGACAGCACGTCGACCCCAGTATACCACATCGTTCAAATTCACTCTATTCCCTGCACACCTTTCACCCTCCTGTATGTTCAGGCTCCGATCGCTCAAAATCTTTTTCACTCCATCCTTCCACCTCCAATTTGGTCTCCCACTTCCCCTAGTTCCCTCCACCTCTGACACATATATCCTCTTTGTCAGTCTCCCCTCACTCATTCTCTTCATGAGACCAAACCATTTCAAGACACTCTCCTCTGCTCTCTCAACCACACTAATTTTATTACCCCACATCTCTCTTACCCTCATTACTTACTCGATCAAACCACCTCACACCACATATTGTCCTCAAACATCTCATTTCCAACACATCGACCCTCCTCCACACAACCCTATTTATCACCCATGCCTCACAACCATATGATATATGGCAGCAGTCATGTGTAATGCGCAGAAACCACAGCTCCCTTTCCACATCCAGCCCCACAAAACTTTCCATGGTTTACCCTAGACTCTTCACATGCCTGGTTCAATCCATTGGCAGCACGTCGACCCCAGTATACCACATCGTTCAAATTCACTCTATTCCCTGCACACCTTTCACCCTCCTGTATGTTCAGGCTCCGATCGCTCAAAATCTTTTTCACTCCATCCTTCCACCTCCAATTTGGTCTCCCACTTCTTGTTCCCTCCACCTCTGACACATATATCCTCTTTGTCAATCTTTCCTAACTCATTCTCTCCATGTGACCAAACCATTTCAATACACCCTCCTCTGCTCTCTCAACCACACTAATTTTATTACCCCACATCTCTCTTACCCTCATTACTTACTCGATCAAACCACCTCACACCACATATTGTCCTCAGACATCTCATTTCCAACACATCGACCCTCCTCCACACAACCCTATTTATCACCCATGCCTCACAACCATATGATATATGGCAGCAGTCATGTGTAATGCGCAGAAACCACAGCTCCCTTCCACATCCAGGCCCCACAAAACTTTCCATGGTTTACCCCAGACGCTTCACATGCCCTGGTTCAATCCATTGACAGCACGTCAACGCCAGTATATCACATCATTTGAATTCACCCTACTCCTTGCATGCCTTTCACCCTCCTGTATGTTCAGGCTCCGATCGCTCAAAATCTTTTTCACTCCATCCTTCCACCTCCAATTTGGTCTCCCACTTCTTGTTCCCTCCACCTCTGACACATATATCCTCTTTGTCAATCTTTCCTCAGTCATTCTCTCCATGGGGGATGGGGGAAAAAGAATACTTCCCACGCATACTAAAGGGGATGGGAGCAGGGGGCTGGAAACTCTCCCTCCTTGTATTTCAACTTTCTAAAAGGAGAAACAATGAAATTTATATGTATGTATATGTTGAAATGTATAGGAATGTATATGTGCAAGCGTGGACGTGTATGTATATACATGTGTACGTGGGTGGGTTGGGTCACTCTTTCGTTTGTTTCCTTGCACTACCTCGCTAACATGGGAGACAGCAAAAAAGTATAATAAAATATAAAAATGTGTGTGTGTATATGAGTGGATAAGCTATCCTTCACCTGTTTCACAGAGCTACCTTGCTGACACAAGAAACCCTGATTAAGTATAGAAAATAAAAATATATACTATTCTTTATTATACATAATCTCTGTTTCCCATGTCAGCGAGGTAGCACCAGGAAACAGAAGAAGAATGGTCTATCCACTCACAAACATATATAAATATATGGTAGCAGTCATGTGTAATGCGCAGAAACCACAGCTCCCTTTCCACATCCAGGCCCCACAGAGCTTTCCATGGTTTACCCTAGACTCTTCACATGCCTGGTTCAATCCATTGGCAGCACGTCGACCCCAGTATACCACATCATTCCAATTAACTCTATTCCTTGCACACCTTTCACCCTCCTGTATGTTCAGGCTCCGATCGCTCAAAATCTTTTTCACTCCATCCTTGCACCTCTCAAGTTGGTCTCCCACTTCTTGTTCCCTCCACCTCTGACATATATATCCTCTTTGTCAATCTTTCCTAACTCATTCTCTCCATGGGGGATGGGGGAAAAAGAATACTTCCCACGCATACTAAAGGGGATGGGAGCAGGGGGCTGGAAACTCTCCCTCCTTGTATTTCAACTTTCTAAAAGGAGAAACAATGAAATTTATATGTATGTATATGTTGAAATGTATAGGAATGTATATGTGCAAGTGTGGGCATTTATGTATATACAAGTGTATGTGGGTGTCATGTATAATGCAACGAAACCACAGCTCCCTTTCCACATCCAGGCCCCACAAAACTTTCCATGGTTTACCCTAGACTCTTCACATGCCTGGTTCAATCCATTGACAGCACGTCAACGCCAGTATATCACATCATTTGAATTCACCCTACTCCTTGCATGCCTTTCACCCTCCTGTATGTTCAGGCTCCGATCGCTCAAAATCTTTTTCACTCCATCCTTGCACCTCTCAAGTTGGTCTCCCACTTCTTGTTCCCTCCACCTCTGACAAATATATCCTCTTTGTCAATCTTTCCTAACTCATTCTCTCCATGTGACCAAACCATTTCAATACACCCTCCTCTGCTCTCTCAACCACACTAATTTTATTACCCCACATCTCTCTTACCCTCATTACTTACTCGATCAAACCACCTCACACCACATGTCCCCAAACATCTCATTTCCAACACATCGATCCTCCTCCACACAACCCTATTTATCACCCATGCCTCACAACCATATGATATATGGCAGCAGTCATGTGTAATGCGCAGAAACCACAGCTCCCTTTCCACATCCAGGCCCCACAGAGCTTTCCATGGTTTACCCCAGACGCTTCACATGCCCTGGTTCAATCCATTGGCAGCACGTCGACCCCAGTATACCACATCATTCCAATTAACTCTATTCCTTGCACACCTTTCACCCTCCTGTATGTTCAGGCTCCGATCGCTCAAAATCTTTTTCACTCCATCCTTCCACCTCCAATTTGGTCTCCCACTTCTTGTTCCCTCCACCTCTGACATATATATCCTCTTTGTCAATCTTTCCTAACTCATTCTCTCCATGTGACCAAACCATTTCAATACACCCTCCTCTGCTCTCTCAACCACACTAATTTTATTACCCCACATCTCTCTTACCCTCATTACTTACTCGATCAAACCACCTCACACCACATGTCCCCAAACATCTCATTTCCAACACATCCACCCTCCTCCACACAACCCTATTTATCACCCATGCCTCACAACCATATAATATATGGTAGCAGTCATGTGTAATGCGCAGAAACCACAGCTCCCTTTCCACATCCAGGCCCCACAGAGCTTTCCATGGTTTACCCTAGACTCTTCACATGCCTGGTTCAATCCATTGACAGCATGTCGACCACAGTATACCACATCGTTCAAATTCACTCTATTCCCTGCACACCTTTCACCCTCCTGTATGTTCAGGCTCCGATCGCTCAAAATCTTTTTCACTCCATTTTTCCACCTCCAATTTGGTCTCCCACTTCTCATTCCCTCCAACTCTGACACATATATCCTCTTTGTCAATCTTTCCTCACTCATTCTCTCCATGTGACCAAACTATTTCAAAACACCCTCTTCTGCTCTCCCAACCACACTCTTTTTATTACCACGAATCTCTCTTACCCTTTCATTACTTACTCGATCAAACCACCTCACACCACATATTGTCCTCAAACATCTCATTTCCAACACATCCCCCCTCCTCTGCACAACTCTATCTATAGCCCACACCTCGCAACCACATAGCATTGTTGGAACCACTATTCCTTCAAACATACCGATTTTTGCTTTCCGAGATAATGTTCTCGCCTTCCACACATTTTTCAACGCACCCAGAACTTTCGCCCCCTCCCCCACCCTGTGACTCACTTCCACTTCCATGGTTCCATCCGCTGCCAAATCCACTCTCAGATATCTAAAACACTTCACTTCCTCCAGTTTTTCTTGATTCAAACTTACCTTCCAATTACCTTGTCCCTCAACCCTACTGAACCTAATAACCTTGCTCTTATTCACATTTACTCTCAACTTTTTTTCACAAACTTTACCAAACTCATTCACCAACATCTGTAGTTTCTCACCCAAATCAGCAACCAGAGCTGTAAACCATCAGCAAACAATAACTGGGAGCATTGAAAGAATGCATGGAAGGCAAGAACATTATCTGGGAGAGCACATATGGGTATGTTTGACGGAATAGTGGTTCCAACAATGCTATGTGGTTGCGAGGTGTGGGCTATAGATAGAGTTGTGCAGAGGAGGGGGATGTGTTGGAAATTAAATGTTTAAGGACAATATGTGGTGTGAGGTGGTTTGATCGAGTAAGTAATGAAAGGGTAAGAGAGATTCGTGGTAATAAAAAGAATGTGGTTGAGAGAGCAGAAGAGGGTGTGTTGAAATGTTATGGACACATGGAGAGAATGAGTGAGGAAAGATTGACAAAGAGGATATATGTGTCAGAGTTGGAGGGAATGAGAAGTGGGAGACCAAATTGGAGGTGGAAAAATGGAGTGAAAAAGATTTTGAGCGATTGGGGCCTGAACATGCATGAGGGTGAAAGGCGTGAAAGGAATAGGGTAAATTGGAACGATGTGGTATACCAGGTCGACATGCTGTCAATGGATTGAACCAGGGCATGTAAAGCATCTGGGGTAAACCAATGAAAGTTTTGTGGGGCCTGGATGTGGAAAGAGAGCTGTAATTTTGGTGCATTATACATGACAGCTAGAGACTGAGTGTGAATGAATGTGGCCTTTGTTGTCTTTTCCTAGCATTACCTCCTGCGTATGTGGGGGGTTGTCATTTCATGTGTGGAGGGGTGGCGACGGGAATGAATAAAGTCAGCAAGTACGAATTATGTACATGTGTATATATGTATATGTCTGTGTATGTATGTATATGTTGAAATGTATAGGAATGTATATGTGCAAGCGTGGACGTGTATGTATATACATGTGTACGTGGGTGGGTTGGGTCACTCTTTCGTTTGTTTCCTTGCACTACCTCGCTAACACGGGAGACAGCAAAAAAGTATAATAAAATATAAAAATGTGTGTGTGTATATGAGTGGATAAGCTATCCTTCACCTGTTTCACAGAGCTACCTTGCTGACACAAGAAACCCTGATTAAGTATAGAAAATAAAAATATATACTATTCTTTATTATACATAATCTCTGTTTCCCATGTCAGCGAGGTAGCACCAGGAAACAGAAGAAGAATGGTCTATCCACTCACATACACATATATATATATATACATAAATGCCCACTTACACATACATACATATTCTTATCAACATATACATATACACACACATACGCAGACATATACATACAAATATGTACATATTCATACTTGCTTGCCTTCATCCATCCCTGTCATTACCCTTCCCCAGAGGAAAACAGTGCTGCTATCCCCTGCTTCAGCAAGGTTGTGCCAGAAAACAGACAAAAAAGGCCACATTCGTTTACAGGCAGTCTAAAGCTGTCATGTGTAATGCACTGAAATTCAATTCACTTCATCAGTACTATTACAAAATAAAGTCAAAGAATTTTAAAAAACAAAGCTGTTGGCTCTACTTTATTGGAACGCACCATTGTCAAAACAATATAAACTTTAGATCACTTCTTTGAGAGAAGCCCCCTTCTCAGAGACCATATGAGATGTCTGAAGGCTTAGGTTCATAGAAGTCCCCCACTTATTGCCCCTATCCCTTCCATTGGCTCACACATGTGATACAAAGTCAATCTTAAATTCATTAACTTTCCATAACCTAGAATCCTATACTAGTACAAACAACTACTACTGACGGCTTTCTAAATTTGAATCTAAAAGAGCACTCACGTGATGTAGTAGATGTTGATCCTCCAGTTGTGGTTCCAAAACTAAAACCTGCAATGTTTTTCTGTCTTAGAATTACTGATGCAAAGTACATGAGGCAGCAAAGAAAATATCAAGTAAAAAATCAAACTATATGTGAAAAGAACAATCTACACAGTAGTACACCTTAATGACCCCATCAATTCTTTTACATATATGTAACAATTACAAGGGTATAAGTCTGTTAAGTATATAAGGAAAAGTGCATGCAGTATAGATAACCATGGAAAAGTATTTAGCAAAAGGTAAGAAGTTACATGCGGCTTTTATGGATCTGAAGAAGGTGTATGACAGAGTCAAGTGTGGAATGCTTTATGGGATGTGTTAAGTAGGGGACAACTGTTGGATGGTGGGAAAGCCCTCTATAGCAAATGCATGTGTAAGAGTGGATGGAGAGATAAGAGATAATTCTGAGATACATGAAAGCGTGAGGCTAAGTTATGTGATGTCACCATGGCTTTTTAATATACATATGGATAAAGTGATAAGAGAGATGAAAGCAAACATGGGGAAAAGGGGTGCAGAGATGGAGTGTCGTGGAGATATGGTGGATAGTGGCAAGCCTATGTGCGGATGATACTGTGTTGTTTGCTGAGAGTGAAGAGGAATTGCAGAAGGTTGTAAGTGTATCTTACAATATGTGCTAGCATAGACAACTGAAAGTGAATAAAAGTAAAAGTAAAATAATGGTGTCTGAAAGGAAACAGAGAAAAAGTAAAGATTTTGTAAAACCATACACAATGAAAGAAGAAAGAGTAATAATTGTGCTTTGGATATGGGGGGAGAAAGACTGGATGAAGTGAGAATTTAATTCTATATGAGCTGTCTTGAGTAAGTTCGGTAATACGGAAAGAGAGATAAGGGAGACAGCAGTACAGGGTAGAAGAGTCACTGGGTCCCTTAACAGAATAATGATGGGTAGAGGTGTAAGTACAGAAGTGAAGAGAGGATTAAGGGACAGCTTAGTCCTATCAACCATGACCTATGAAGCCCAAACATGGACAGGGAATGAGTCAAAGGGGTCATGAATCCAGCCTGTGGAAATGAACTATTTTAGAAGAGCATGTGGTGTGACTCGATGGAATGAAGTAAGTAATAAAGGGGTAAATGAAAGATGTGGTATGGCAGGGAATGCAAAGGGAATGAATTAGGGAGTGGCAGAAAGGGTGAAATATAATACTTTGAGATAGTTTGGGCATGTGGAAAGAATGTAAGAATGTAAGACTGGGAGTTTGCAAGGAGAGTGTATGATAGTACAATCAAAGGGATTGGTGTGAGAGGAAGACTACCAGTGAGATGGGCAAATAGGGTAGAGGAATACTGGAGTGAAAGAAATGGTGAAAGAATGAATGGAATGGTGTATGCGAGGGAGGTATGTAAAGCCATGGATAAGTGGAGACTTTTGCTGTGAACAACCCTTGATGGGAGTTCCCAGAGTGAACAGGTATCAAAGATTTAAATAGAGAGATATATCATGAGCCTCTACTTTTAGTATCAAATATTTCAAATTCAGTGCTGTTTAACATAATATTCTTCATTTTTTGCTTCTATTACTTTCTTTTAATCACTTTTGACACAATCCACAACCCTTATCATTGACTCTACAGTAATTCCTTTTCTAGGTAAGAGAAAAAAATTACAGTAAAATAAAGCAATTTCTCTATCATTTTCAAAACAATTCTCAAAATATAGATCTGATCCACACACAGACCCCCATCCCACTTACCTTCCTGACACATTTATAGCCTAAACTCTATTACTGTCATGCTGTGACCTACACAAAGTGCAGGATCTATAAGGGGGCAAAAAGGGCAATTGCCACTGGCCCACCTGTAACAGAGGGCCCCCTCTATACAAACATATAATAAAAAAATTACTTTATTGAACCAGGATCTCAACTGAAGTTTGGCCAACTGTTTCATCAAAGCAGGATGTTTGTAAGATGTAATTAAGGTCAAGAGAAGGTTAAGTGACCTTGTTTACAGCCGACAGAGAAAATATTTGTCAAAATAGTGGAAACAGTGTTTGACCCATGGGATTGATTCATGACATGTTACTCCCCCTGCTGCAAAATGTTTGTTCACTCACATCACATAATGTTTTGCAGAGCTGCGGTGAAACTTTGTTCGCACTGGAAGACTTCAAGGTGATTAGTTCCTGTTGCTCTATGTAGAAAATAAAAGAGATGAAAATCTGCCCTGCTTTTCATCAAGCAGGGGTGAGTCGCCGCTTGCTCCCTTGCTCAGACAGCCAACCATAAGAGATTTGTTTCGACTAGCAACCATGCTTTGCGAGCTTGGCAATTTTACACATTTGACTGCATTCAGTAAAAAATGTTCCATAGCTTATCCCTGGGGATAGGGGAGAAAGAATATTTCCCACGTATTCCCTGCGTGTCGTAGAAGGCGACTAAAAGGGGAGGGAGCGTGGGGGGGGCTGGAAATCCTCCCCTCTGGTTTTTTTTAATTTTCCAAAAGAAGGAACAGAGAAGGGGGCCAGGTGAGGATATTCCCTCAAAGGCCCAGTCCTCTGTTCTTAACGCTACCTTGCTAACGTGGATAACGGCGAATAGTTTGAAAGAAAGCTTGTATAAGCGTAAAACCTGGCACAAATGTTCTTGATACCTGTAAGCACCTTGAGATGCTTCCATAAATGTTTTCAAAATTTTTTGGGGGGAATCCAGTAAGATGTACAAATTTCAAAAAAGTCATTTTTCTTGGGGGTATCGGTGTTGCTTGGGGTGGCTGCAGACCATCACTATGACAAGAAGCAGCCACATCTTCATAAAAATGTAGGTATATAGTGGTGCCTGTATGACAGCAATTTTTGTGCACTATTCACATCTATATTCCATGATGCTGTACAATCCCCATCATAATCCTGTCCCATTTTATGCATTCTGTATAAGTCATGTCTCTAGATTCTTCCCACATTTCATTTGCCCCCTTATATTCTTCTGATGGAAAAATTCTAACACCTAGCAATCTAGGGAAAGTCCCTAAAGCTGCTACGCAACTTTATCCTCTTTTCTATCAGCCCATTAGATGACTGACACTGTTGATGGTTTAAACCATAAATGAAAAAATCATTAATACATTTACCAGCAATTCCTACTTTATGAAGCTTTGTTTGAATCCCAGCACAGTCTTCTCTTCATGGGAAATGTACATTCTCAAAGGCATTTTCTTCGTGAATAATCCAGTCTCATCTATGTTATACATCTGCTTAAAAGAATAACTGCCTTCCTTGATACAGGTTGGGAATCTGAAATCCATGAGGTTGAATGTGTTTCAAAATTTGAAATTTTTCAGTTTTTGGAATATCAGCATAATTACGTTTGCTAAACCAGTGTAGTCCCACACTCTTGGCCGTGATTTCTTTACAGAGATGTGGTAGCTCACTCAGTGGGGTCTGGGGCAGTCTAAACCTACAATTGGTACAAATGCCTAACGCATACTGAACTGAATAAACTTCACCTCTATCCCACTCCACCACCACCTAATTCGATCCCTAATCACCTACATTCTCAGTAAAAATCATTATCTCAGTTATCAATAGAGAACTATATTTCACGAAAACAAGCCTGTAGCTGTGGAGACAGCAGTGTTCCTTACAGGAAGCAGTATGAATGAGCAGGAAGCGAAGATGGCATGCATTAAATTGAAGACAGTGAGTGTGTGTGATTAATACACGAGTTAAAATTAACATGTACTGTAATAATGTTGATCCATAATGGTACCATGGGGTTGGTAAAATCTCCTTAACTCACAGGAAAAATAAAAGAACATCTTAAGTGTTTTCTTTATTTTCCAAGTCTCTTCATGTAAGAATAACAAAAGAATACTACAGAAGGTATATTAACAAATCTAAGAGGAGCAGGGCCTGGTGCAGTCTTCGGGGGTTTTCACCTCCACAACATGGGCTGGGCTCAGGCCACTGTTTTTGGTTGCTGGTCAACCAGGCTGTTGAAAGCCACATCCCTCAGGCATACATAGCCATCACAGCCTGCCTGATCTGGTGCACTTTGTAGGTACTTGTCCAGTACACTCAAACTTCTTTACTATGCATCTCATCCAGTTTCTGAAGGCAGATGGCAAGAGCTGAAGAATCTTGAACCCCAGGTGTTTAAGGTATTCTCTATTTTATATTGTACATATTGCACCTTTGGACTTCTGAGGTAGCATTCAACAAAATCTTCCATGCTTGCCATGCCATGGGATATTTCCAAAGGTAAGTTGGGAACCAAACCTTCTACGATTTTCCAGGTACAGATGATGATATAACTTTACCATCTGCAATCCAGGGAGTATAGCTTCAGATATTTCAGCCATACCCAGTTCCTTTACCACATTAATATGGGTGCTGAAAGATCACTGAACATTTTCTAATTTCGTAATTTTGCCTACCTTGTTAGGAAATAAGAATATCCTATTATGAAAGAATAAGTGCTTTGAATGCTATCAACATTAATGTTTCTTCACTTGTCTTGAAGACTCACAGGATCCCATCTGCCATCCTTCTGCATGTGGCAACTGTTTTGTTGTGTTTGCTAAAGGTTAGATCATCACACATTATTAGTTCCAAGGTCTTTCACAACACTGAACAGGTTTATGACAGCACCTGTGTCTGTCCAATATTCTATGTTGTTTCTGATCTCTTCATTTTTCCCCATTCCAGAAGAGTTGAAACTGATCTCCAATGAAAAGCATGTTGTTCTCAGTTGCCCAATTAAAGGTTTTGTTTATGTCTCTTTGTTGTCTTTCAAGATCTTCTATTGACGTGATTTTCATATTCATTCTTGTATCATCTGCAAAGGATGACATGAAATTGCAGCTCCTGCTTATGTCAACGTCAGATTTAAGAATGACGAACAGGAAAAATGCAAGTACAGTTCCTTAGAAACTGAGCTTTTTATCTAGGAGGCATTGGAAACGACATGGTCTACAACTATGTGTTGTAATCTGTTGCAATGATATCGTTGCATGTTTGGAGTACCAAAGTGGTCATGACATTTATACATTCCTCCTCTGTTTTGGTGCTTAGCAGGTCTTCCCAGTGTGTGGCAGACATCTCATAGATTAGATACTCCTACTTTGTCTGTTAAATAGAAAAACTGAATTACTGGAAAAAATCTTCACTGTTACATTAAGCCTCCAGACTTGTTTTTTACTTCAATCAGGTTGTGACCTGAGTATGGGGTGAATGAGATGATAATGTCACATATTGGGCACATGTTATTTGTAAAGATTAAGTCCAGGGTGTTATTTCTTCTAAATGGTTTTGACATTTGTTGGATAAGGGAGAACTTTTCTGTGTCTGAATAACTTTCTTTTATGAAGCTGTTCATCTCAGCAGCTTCAGTATCAGCATCTTCAACAACAGCATCTTCAACAACAATGTTACTTCCTGCCTGTCTCCATTCAATGTGTGGTAGGAGGAAGTTTCCTAATAAAAGTATATCAAGGGCTAAACTTCCAAGAAAGTCAACACATGATTCTGTGTTCCTTCTTAGGAACACATCTCTAGGCAACTGACTGTGGTCCTGGATTTGCATTTTGCATATGAGAAAGAATATTTTGAGTTTTTTCTTAATTCATTAATGGCTTCTTTTTTTCTTGTTTCACATGACATTTTTAGCTTATGGTCTATGTCTGATAATTCACTTGATAGATTTTCTTCCTTGAGCTCGGGGAGCTGTGACTTTTTTTTTAAAAGGGCTGCAATTCTTTATTGCCTCCTGCAAAGTGCTCATCTCTCTCATTCTAACCAAGACTTTCTGTGCTTTATTCTTGCTGGTATATGTTGGTTATATGTTTGGAATACCAAAATGGTCATGAAATTTACACATTCCTCCTCTGATCTTGTACCTGGTAGGATTTCCCAATGTGTCACAAACATCTCATTGATCAAATCCTCCCACTTAATATGTTTACTATTCAAAACGAAATTACCATAATCACCTCCACCATTACATGTGTTATACCTAAGGAGTTTAGCTTCCATACTTATTCTTACTTTGATCAGGTTGTGATCTGATACCTAGGCAGTTTAGCTTCCATACTTATTCTTATTTTGATCAGGTTGTGATCAGAGTATATGGTGTTTTAGATGGTAATGTCACATATTAGCTCCACATTACTTGTAAAAAGTAAGTCCAGTGTGTTATTTTCTCTGACTGGTTTTGTTATTAATTGGTTGAGAGGGAACTTTTCACATGACATGAATGATTCTGTTTAGCAGCTGTTCATCTCAGCATCTTTCAATGTCAGCATTTTTAGCTATGATGATATTTCCTGCCTGTCTCCATTTAATGTGGGGTAGGTTAAAGTCTAATACAAGTGTATTCGAAGCGAGGTTTCTGAGAAGGTCAAGACAAGATTCTGTTTCTTATTTGTCTTGTAATTTCTTGAAACTTTGCATCTGGTGGTCTACAGATTAATGCAGTGATCAGGTTTGGGTATTCAACCTGGACAACAAGTACTTCTACTACATCACTTGAGGAGTTCAGTTGTTATAAGAATATCCATAATATACAGTCAAACTCTTCCACATGATATTCTAGTCCTGTCCCATCTGCACAGGCAGGTTGTAGATTGAGATCCACACCTCACTTCTTATATGGTCTTTAGTGTGTGTTTCAGTAAAGGTCACAAATACTCCATATGACTCTTTGAGCAAGCTACTTAAAATGGGATTTAATTTGTTCTATGTGCTTTAAGTCACTGAATGTTGGTTTATAAGAAGGGCATTACATGGCTTGTCTCAGTGTTGTTTTTTGGGGTAATGCACTCTGTTCTTCTGAACTTGGCAAAGTACTTTCAGTTCCCTTACCATTCTGAAGAAGGAAGTCAGTGTCATATCTTCCTCTGGCAGTTCTTCCCTGCCTCTGTTTGGTACTGTGTCCCTGATTAAAAGTGGATGTTTACTGTGATGAGAATGAGGGATGTCTCACTGTCCCTGATATGTGGAGGTTCTTGCAGTAAATGTTCAAGAGTGCTTAGACTCTAGTGATTGTTTGCACAAATATGCATGGAAAATATGCCAATCTTGCAATACATACAACTTCCCTTCATGTACTATCTACAGACTTTGACCATCCCTCAGATTTACTGTCCATTTGTTGTGTAGTATCTCACTTTCTCCATGTCTGTGGCTAGGACTGAGAGAATTTCCTGGCTTCCACTTTCCTTCCTCCCCAATCCTTATACACCTGAGTCATCATTAATCTCCACATTTGCAACCACATCTGTGTTAGAATTTCCTGGCCTCAATGTTCTCTCTCTCTCTCTCTCTCTTTCTCTCTCTCTCTCTCTCTCTCTCTCTCTCTCTCTCTCTCTCTCTCTCTCCTCTCTCTCTCTCTCCTTCCATACTCATGTCAGTGTCTCTGTCTCTTTCGAACCATGTCTATGCTTGCCATTTCCTGGCTTTCACTTTCACCCTCTCCTGCCATACCTAATTTAGCATCTCTACCACAAGGATGAAAAACAAAAAGATGCCAAAGTGACTGTCATGATATGCAGGAAACAGAAAGCAAAACACATAATCAATACAGTATGAAAATAGTATCAATGAATCAGTATGTATTACAATCAAATAATACATACAAAACATTAACAGAATTCAGTCACACCTGAGCTTGAATGTAAGCATATTTCAAATTTGGATTGGCTAAAGCTTGGACTTAGTGCATTCAACCCTTATGTGTGTGAACCACCACTTGTGCAAAGTAAATTTTGTATATTTGAAATATAACACCAGGGGACAATATGATACACAATCGTAATAAGGAAAATGCAAGTTTTTCATATTTTCTGTATCCCACTATAAAATGAAGGAAATACTTGTAAAAGGAAAGGACAAAACAATACCGAGCTATTATTTATTTATTTTGCTTTGTCGCTGTCTCCTGCGTTAGCGAGGTAGCGCAAGGAAACAGACGAAAGAATGGCCCAACCCACCCACATACACATGCATATAAATACACATCCACACACGCAAATATACATACCTATACATCTCAATGTATACATATATTTACACACACAGACATATACATATATACACATGTACATAATTCATACTGTCTGCCTTTATTCATTCCCATCGCCACCTCGCCACACATGGAATAACAACCCCCTCCCCCCTCATGTGTGCGAGGTAGCGCTAGGAAAAGACAACAAAGGCCCCATTCGTTCACACTCAGTCTCTAGCTGTCATGTAATAATGCTCCGAAACCACAGCTCCCTTTCCACATCCAGGCCCCAGACGCTTCACATGCCCTGGTTCAATCCATTGACAGCATGTCGACCCCAGTATACCACATCGTTCCAATTCACTCTATTCCTTGCCCACCTTTCACCCTCCTGCATGTTCAGGCCCCAATCGCTCAAAATCTTTTTCACTCCATCTTTCCACCTCCAATTTGGTCTCCCACTTCTCCTCGTTCCCTCCACCTCTGACACATATATCCTCTTGGTCAATCTTTCCTCACTCATTTTCTCCATGTGACCAAACCATTTCAAAACACCCTCTTCTGCTCTCTCAACCACACTCTTTTTATTACCACACATCTCTCTTACCCTATTATTACTTACTCGATCAAACCACCTCACACCACATATTGTCCTCAAACATCTCATTTCCAGCACATCCACCCTCCTGCGCACAACTCTATCCATAGCCCATGCCTCACAACCATACAACATTGTTGGAACCACTATTCCTTCAAACATACCCATTTTTGCTTCCGAGATAATGTTCTCCACTTCCACACATTCTTCAAGGCTCCCAGAATTTTCACCCCCTCCCCCACCTTATGATTCACTTCCGCTTCCATGGTTCCATCCGCTGCCAGATCCACTCCCAGATATCTAAAACACTTCACTTCCTCCAGTTTTTCTCCATACCGAGCTAGCATTACTTATTTAACCAAAGTATAGAGCTAAAGTTAATATGTAAAGCTCCTGGTGAGTGGTGGCAGAAGGAGCAAAAAGAGGGTAGGGGAAGAGCATTCACAGGAGTGGGGGAGGGGCTCTAACATAAATTCAATGATGACTCAAACCATTATTCATGAAAGAAAGAAATATAAGGATAAAGGTTTGTAGAATCAAGTGAACTGGTGGGAATGAGTGAACCTTGTGACTTGCATTCACCAAATGACACTCATCACTATTTATAGTTACTATATATACAGATACATATATACATATTACACATATTTACATACAAGGACCTCTTGATTTATGCATTATGTCATAGAAAATGGTAATGTAAATGAAAAATGCATGTCAAAAAAATGTAATTGAGGTTAAAGACAGTACCAAATATCATGCCAGTAAAAAATTATAGTATACACCTACCAAGAAATGTAAAAATACGATAATATATATTTGTTCCATTCTCTATAATCAAACATCGGAAACATGAGGTTTTAGATGCCAATTAATGTTCTACTCTTAACATTCTCCTTGATATCAGCACCATCACGAGTAGTTCATAACGCAGATTCACTAAGCCCACAGCCATGCATGATACACCCATCCCTCACTTTATGCATAGGTTATGTTTAGCAAAAATCTTGCACAAAAAAAAATCACATATAGAGAACCAATAAACATAGCCAGAAAAATGGGATGTTTGCAACAGTGAGATATAATATAAATTTGGGGCATTACAAGATACTGCTGGACGTTTGGAGACAGTGTTAACAAACACAAACATAGCAGGTTGCAGGAAAATTACAATAGCAGGTATATCAAAATTGCACAAGTAGGACAGATACAAGCATACCAGTGGAAACTTCAAGGCTGACCCACTGGTGGGAACTTAGTACACTCCATCAAGGAGCCACGACCCATGCTTACTCCATCCGCCAACCCTCACCTAAGTTTTGGTGCATTTTTCACCACACACCCACATAAAAGCAAATTTTGACGAAATAAAAAGAGGAACTTGTGAAGAAGGTTCCTTGCAGAATAGCCAAATCACATTAATGATCCTAAATAATGTGAGGCATGGGTGTATCAGCAGTTCATTTACCTCCTCATGACATTTGAGCACATCTATCTTAAACTAAGTGAAATGTAAAACCTTATGCCTCTTGGCAATAGCATAAAATTTCATATTTGTTCACAATATCCTGCATTAGCAAGGTAGTGCCAGGAATAGATGACAAAAAGCCATCATTCACTCATATCCATTTTTCTAGTTGTCATGAGTAATGCACCTAAACCACAGACCCCTATCCACAACTAAACACCACAGACATTTACAGGTTTCCCCCAGCTGCTTCACATCCCCTAGTTCAGTCCACTGACAGCACAATGCCCCTGTATATCACAATGCTTCAATTCCATCTATCCCAAGCATGCCTTTCATCCTCCTGCATGTTCAGGCCCTGAACACTCACAATCTTTTTTGCTCCATCTTTCCAATCTCCAATTTCACCTCTCCTTTCTCCATGTCCCCCCAACTAACATATCCCTGCGCCCTGCTAAATTTGATATCCTTGCTTTTATCTACATTCACTCTCAACTTCCTCTTTTTGCACAATCTTCCAAACTCTGACGCTAACTTCAGCAGCTTCTCACTTGATTTTGCCACCAGTGCTGTGTCATCAACATATAACAACTGACTCACTTCCCAGGCTCCCTCATCCCCCATAGACTGCTACTTGCCCGTCTCCACAACTCTTGCATTTAGCTGCCTCAATATGTATAGTGGTTAGTGTTTCTGGCAGTCATTCATGCATGGGCGACTTGGGGTCAAACCACATAGGTTCAAATCCTCACTTTACATATCTCCCTAACCCAAACACCCTACATCTGCCATTTCGTCACATTCAAATATTGTTAAAATAATTGTAAAATATTGTTCAAAATAAGACTGCAGAAATGAATGCTCAAATGATGACTTCCTGTGCCTTATACACAAATCATCATAATGCCTCCCAGCATTTAACGGTTAAAACAAAAACTCCTCAAGATGGAGTCTAAGCAAAGGGGACCTAAGCAATATGAGGGATGGAGCAGTTTACCTTAATTTTCTATGCAAAAAATGTAAGCATGATAAAATATCATGCAGGACCTCAATTCACAAACTAGACCAACATTTGGGCTTCATTAACAAAATCCAAACTGTCAATTATCCTCTACATTACACAATCTAAAAATACGACAAAACATATAATCATGCACATATGAGATCCATATCTTTACCTGTTGAACCTGATGTGATACCACCAGTACTGGTTCCCCCAAAACTAAAACCTGTAATTTGCAAGCAAAACAAATATTAGAATGCGGTAGAGTATAGGAAAAAACGTTACCCATTCTGAAAATTCTAAACATAACCCATTCAACCAGCACAAACTACAGTAAACCAGATTGGTCAGCAGTCACACAACACATGGATTCCAAGCTCCAAGACTTCACTATATCATGCCATCTCACTCTACACCATCAACTACCAAGCCAGCATAAAGCACATATCACAAGGACTTAGAAGTAACCCAACCTTCTACGTTGCAGACCTCATAAAACAAAGAAATTAGCTAAAAAAAAACCATCAACAGAAATAAAAAACCAATCTGCACTCTAAACAACCCCATCGCTAGGCCAATCACTGAAAGTAGACAACAAACTGACACCCCTTCCTCAACACAATGAGCCACAAAACCTGCAGTAACCGACTATGGCACATGTTAAAGAAGATCCACAACTCACACACCAAGCAATTCTGATCCAATCCATTAATATCACTTCTCCCAGAAAACACAAACATACTCATGAGAAAGATCTAAAAAACTCAGCCACGCTCTAAACGTACACAAATTCCATCAAGAAACAATAGCACCTTCACACTTACATGGAATACAATTAAAACCTTTTTCTCCTTCAATAGCCCCTGACAACATACCAAACTTTAATAAACACTTTGGCCCAGCTGCAATCCCAGAATGTACAGATATCCTCAGCCACTCATCTACAATCCCAGCATGTACAAATATCCTCAACCACTCATGGTGAAACAAAAAAATCCCAACCATCTAGTAATTTGCAGACACAATACTAATACTATGCTCCTTCTGATTACCCAACTCCACCTCCTCTTGCTGTTCTATATCTATGACATTTTCAGTATCAAAATGCCCTGTACACCTCATTCATAGATATTATTCAAAATAACCAACATCACCTCCTTGACATGGCTTTAGATACAATCATGCCACTACCACACTAGGGACCTCATATAACATATCCTAGATGGATTCAACCAACCGCAATCAATGTCTTGCACAATATTAGAGGCAAAAGACATCAACAAAGTACTAGCAATGTCCCCTAACACATCCTCACACAAATGACACCTCTAAAACCCTAATATTAACAATGAAGTTCTCCAAACTGCAGATCTTTCTCCAACTCTCTTATATCTCTTCCTACATGACCTCCCATTACCATGACATATGGAGACAACCTTACAATAACATCATGGTACCCTAACATAATGATGGCAACAGTCACATGCAGCACTACATTACTCAACAGGAACAATGGATCATCTAGAACAGAATCTCTGCATCTCCACAAACATCATTTCCTGTTTTAACCCAAAACAGACATGAATCCTACATACACCTTCCCAACACCTTGAATGGCCAATCACTACCAATCTACTAAGCACCAACTATTCTGAACAGATAGCACACAGAAATTCAACTTGCATGATACAGAATATTCAAGAAATGGAGCCCTGTAAATGTTATACTCCCTCCCCATACAGCTCAAGAAATTTTCTCCCACCACAAATCAACACACAAGCAAAATAGCATGATTTTGACATGAAAAAGAATCCCTTGGCATCCTCTACAAACAATTCATCCAATTAATCTCAGACTATACCTCACAGGCTAGGTCATCCACCCTCTCAAAAGCAAATACAAAGAAGTGCAAACAACACAAAATTGTGCACTCAGAACAATCTCTAGCCAACTGGAAACCATAAACACTCAAAAGCTACACTATGAAACAAAGATACTCCCAATACAATCCCACCTCAACATACTCAGCACTCTATTCTTTGCAACATTTGAAACCTCCCATTCAAACCAAAAACAATCAAGTTGAGATAAAAAGCTTGTCCCTACCTCACACTTCAGTTATCTTTACTTATAGATTCCCTTACCACCAACAAACACACCAGTGACAAAACACATACACGCTGAAATGAAACACAAAGCATCAAATAATCATCCTCCCATCTCTGTCTAAAATATAAAACCACCAGCCATACACCCATCTGAAAAAACACTCCCTTGACAAACAAGAATCACATCACCCATCCCTACAATACTACAAATACTGATGCATCACATCCCAAGATACCCATGATGCAAATACCTGTGAAAACACCAAAAACTTATGGCTCAACTGCCCTGCACTTTCCCCACACAGACATACCCACATAACATCTCTAAACTTTATGATAAATGGTTCCACCCACTCACCTACTGGAACATTAGGAAGAGTGACCATGTCAAAACTCACTGATTAAAAGTTGAAGTTTACATGTACTTTATCTAATTAGCTGACAAAATCCTTGTTACTTTTATGTTTGATTGGGAGACTGTATCAACTAATGGGTTCAACAAAGACACAAACCTCTTTGAGAGTTTATGTGTAACTGACCCAAATGTCCTAATAGCTAGTCTTCCTGGGCTGTTAAATTTGTGTCTTGATGAGACTGTACATACATGAATGGAGGAGGAATTATACAGTTGTTTTATCAGGTGATCATTACCTATGAGTACACGTTTTACTTTATAAATGACATTACTGATCACAGTCACTGGAGGATCTGTTCTTAATTTTCTATAAGTCTGAGTGTCACTTAGAAAATCTTGCATTTTTTTAATAATCACTTTTGTTATCACAACTGCATCTGATTTATCCACTATAATTATAATTAGATCTTTGTTTTTCTTAGGATTTTTGAAGCAGTCTCAAATTTCTGAGGACATTTAGGATTGGCATCTCTTGACATGGCTTAATAGACAATATATTTACATATGTTCATATCACCATATTTTTCAAGTTTGCAAAATGCTTTAGCCACTTCTACAATGTTCATGGATTTGTTGGAAATGACAAAACATATGCCAAATCCAAATGCTGAACTTGCATCACTGTTCAGTTGCTTACTGGAAAGATGGACAACATATTATGGATTAATGTGCCCTCTTTTAAGCCACCTAACAGTTTTCTTAGGCACAAGACATAATTTGTACATGGTCGAATAATGAAGAAATTGGCAATTTTCTCCCTCAACACAACAGTAATTCTATAAAATCTACCTATGAAGAACATGAGGGTACCATACCTTTATTGGATGCCATGGTGCAGTTATATGAACCAGTTCAACTTCAGCATCGATACAAAACCTAAAATTGTCTTCTCACATACACTCTTCTACTCAGCTCACCAGAATAAAGTGAAACAATCTATGTTCATTTCCATGTTACTTCATGCGTATCACATTTCCAGACCACATCAGTCTAGATTTTGTTCAGAGGCAGTGATAATTCATTCAAGGTGACTGGATGGTGTCAACTGCATTCATGTCTGTTTGAGGTTGTAACAGTGATTGATGATTTCTGTGGAAATGCCGACATTCTGTTCTGGGTGAGCCCCTGTTCCGATAATGTGATGTAGTTATGCATGTCTGATGTGGCTGCTGTGGAGTCAGGGGGTTGTGATGTGGTTGTAAGGTCACCTACATACAAACAGACCTTGGTGTTGAGGTCTGACTAATGTAATGGGAGGTCATGTAGGAAGATAATGAAGAGAGTTGGAGAAAGAACTGCTCCTTGTGGAACTGTGGAACTCCATCATAGAGTTTAAGTGTTTTAGAGGTAAGTGGCTCTGGTGTGGCAGTGTGCTATATAAATGTGTAAGTGAAGAGTCCACAAAAAACCTTGTTGACCATCCTTGTCAACCATAAAAAACCTGAATCCCCCACAATATCATATAAATAAAATTTCACTCCTACATTTTAGAATTTCATCATCTTTCCTTTGGCCCTGATTACCACCTGCAGATATCTGGGCATGGAACTGGCAAGGTTCCTAAAGTATTCTATATCCATGTTTTGGATCCACAGGGTCTTCATCTCCTGAATGAGGTAAGGCACTAATGAGGTACTGCAGGAAGCAAGCTTGACTTTCATCTGGTTCAAGCAGTTCTTGATTGAGTTAAGGTCTAGGGAGTTCCCAAGCCACTGCAGCAGCTGAAAATTATTTTTTGATAATTCATCACCATTCTAGCCTTATGACATGGGGCACTATCCTGCATACTGTGGTCATGCTGGTGAACTTCATAAAAAAGAAGCAGATCGTCCTCTTACACCTTCACATACTGCTCTCCATTCATTGTGATGTTTTTAGATAAGTAGTACAACCCTCCCCTACCCAATGCACCAGTAAAGCAAACCCAGTACATCACCCTTCCTGGGTGTTTTACTATCTTCACTAACAAACAAGGATCACAGCAGCTGGCACTCTTCTGCCTCCTCACCCTCCCCCGCCTAAACCGCACACACTTGAAGGAACTTTCATTGGAAAACATCACCTTACTCTACTGTAGTTTACTCCAGCCCTTGTATTTCTTTGAACATACAAGTCATTTGTATTTCCTTTCATTTGTAAGCAGGGGTTTTGCAGCAAGCCTGGAGGAGGATATGTGAAGGTCCTTTTGTATGCAATGTTAAATGGTTCTTTATGAGACATTTCTGAGAAGGTTTAGATTGCTTTCCCTGAGTTTAATGACTCAAATTCAGGGCTATGTACTTTAGTACTTCTCAATACAGGAGGTTATTTGCAGATCTAAAAATCCTCCTTGGGCATCCAGAGATAGGTTTCAGAGGTGGGATATTGTTGTCAGGGAGGCCAACAGCAATAGCAAGCAACCAAAGTGCCAAAAAAATTTCACATTTACAGTAAACCCTCAATTTGATGGACTAATGGGGGAAGGGGTGTCCATTAATGCTGTACATCCACCAAATCAAATGTAACCTATTTCTGCACCATATTTAAGTTCACAGGTTTTCTTTCAACTTCTCTCACTGTAGGGATTAACGTTTGGTACGACAGTTGGGTGGTGGGCACCCGGCAGCGTGGGAATGCTCGTCGGGCAGTTGGAGGCAATAGTCAGACTGAGATACAGGTAATGCTACCCCTCTCCGATGAAAGGATACTTCTTTATAATAATGTGAGGACACACTACCTGCTTTCATTGTACCTCTCATATGATGCAGAATATGATTCGAACCTATGGGGGAAAATCCCAAGTTATTACAAAGTTGCTCACCTTCTTCTGGAGATGGGGCACACCCAAGAGCATCGCTTTGGATGGGGGAACCATTCTAGACAGAGAGGAGATGGAAACTTTCTACAAAAATATGGGGAATCAAGTCCCACATCTCCTTAGCCCACTTCCACCAGTCCAATGGATGCACCAAAGTAGCAGTAAAGGCAGCCAAACGGGAGTTAAGGGGCAAAACGGGTGTTGGAGGTAACCTGCACAACAGCAAAGCAACTCAGGCTATGCTCCAATATCTCAACACCCTTCTAAGAGGTGGGATAAGTCACCCACACAGCTGGCAGCAAGAAGACAGTTACGAGGTGGTGTCCTGGCTCCCTAGCAACATTGTCTGATAAACTCGTGATGGTAAACTGCTCTGCAAAACAGGAAGCAGGCCATAGCAGAAAGCCAGGCTCTCACGCAGAGCAGCCCAGCAGGTGATGCCTATACATTGCCCTAGCTGTCTATGGGCACCCCTGTCTACATGCAAGACGTCACTCAGAAAGGGTGGGACAGGTCGAGCATGGTCGTGGTGAAACCGCATAGCCAAAACTCAGTGAAGTAGGATGGCAACGGCCACCTGTCTTTGTGAAACCAACATCACCTATGCCCCTGGGTTTCATCGATCCCCATGACACCCACAGGTCAAGGGGAGCTCCCACCAGCAGCAACTTTGCCCTCAGTTGTGGCAACACCCAGTCTCAGGCAACAACACCCTCACTGTGTGAGACATCACCATGCACACTTGCAAGATTATGTTTCTGGTGGCTCCAGTGAAGAGTGAACACACTAATTTGTTGCATCATTTTTGTTCTGTTAGCATGTAAAGGCAGTGTATTGTTCCTAAGCAGTGATCTGTGTGTATATTTGCCATATAACCTGTCAAACTTTAATTTCATTCTCTTTTTTGTTTTTAGTTTTTTGTAACAAAATGTCACAATTTGGTTACCAAAATCTCACAAGGGGATGTAGGGTTTAGTGTGGGGTACAATAGTTGGGCAGCAGACATAAATGCCCACACACGCACATATACATACGTATACATTTCAACATATACATAAATATACATACACAGACATACACATATATACACATGTACATATCCTTACTTGCTACCTTCATCCATTCCCATCCACACCTCGCCACGCACGCAGGTTGGCGCAATAACATCCACATCCAGGCCGTAGAGAACTTTCCATGGTTTACCCCAAATGCTTCCCATGCCCTGGTTGACAGCACGTCGACCCCAGAATAACACATCATTCCAATTCACTTCAATTCACGACTTTCACCCTCCTGTATGTTCAGGCCCTGATCACTCAAAATCTTTTCACTCCATCCTCCTACCTCCAATTTGGTATCCCGCTTCTCCTTCTTCACCCCACCTGACACATATATATCCTCTTTGTCAGTCTTTCCTCACTCATTCTCTCTATTAGTCCAAACCATTTCAACACACCCTCTTCTACTCTCTCAACCACTCTCATTTCATTACCAAACATCTCTCTTACCCTTTCATTATTTACTCGATCATACCACCTCACACCACATATTGTCCTCAAACATTTCATTTCCAACACATCCACCCTCCTCCACACAACCCTATCTATAGCCCATGCCTCACAACCAAATAATATGGTTGGAACCACTATTCTTTCAAACATAACCATTTTTGCTTCGAGAAAACATTATCGCCTTTCACACACTCTTCAATGTTCCCAGACCTTCGCCACCTCCCCCCTCCTCCGTGACTCACTTCCGCTTCCATGGTTCCAGCCACTGCTAAGCCCACTCCGAGATATCTAAAACACTTCACTTTCTACAGTTTTTCTCCATTCAAACTTACCTCCCAATTAATTTGTCTCAACCTTACTGAACGTAAAAACATTGCTCTTATTCACATTCACTCTGAACTTCCTTTCATGCTTTTTACCAAACTCAGTCACCAACATCTGCAATTTCTCACCCGAATCAGGTACCAGCACTGTATCATCAGAGAACAACAACTGACTCACTTCCCAAGCCCTCCCACCTGACAGCAGAATGCATACTTGCCCCTCTCTCCACAACTCTTGCATTCACCTCCCTAACAACCCCATCCATAAACAAATTAAACAAACAATGAGACATCACGCACCCCGGCCACAAACCAACATTCACTGGGAACCAATCACTTTCCTCTCTTCCTACTCGCACACATGCCTTACATCCTCGATAAAAACTTTTCACTGTTCCAGCAACTTACCTCCCACATAATATACTCTTAATACCTTACACAGAGCATCTCTATCAATTCTATGATATATTCATTTATTCTATTCTTATTTTGCTTTGTCGCTGTCTCCCGCGTTAGCGAGGTAGCGCAAGGAAACAGACAAAACAATGGCCCAACCCACCCACATACACATGTTTATAAATACACGTCCACACACGCAAATATACATACCTATACATCTCAACATACACATATATATATATACACACAGACATATACATATATACACATGTACATAATTCATACTGCCTGCCTTTATTCATTCCCATCGCCACCCCGCCACACATGAAATAACAACCCCCTCCCCCCTCATGTGTGTGAGGTGGCGCTAGGAAAAGACAACAAAGGCTACATTCGTTCAAACTCAGTCTCGAGCTGCCATGTAAAAATGCACCGAAACCACAGCTCCCTTTCCACATCCAGGCCCCACACAACTTTTCGTGGTTTACCCCAGACGCTTCACAGGCCCTGGTTCAATCCACTGACAGCGCGTCGACCCTGGTATACCACATCGTTCCAATTCACTCTATTTCTTGCACGTCTTTCACCCTCCTGCATGATCAGTCCCCGATCACTCAAAATCCTTTTCACTCCATCTTTCCACCTCCAATTTGGTCTCCCACTTCTCCTTGTTCCCTCCACCTCTGACACATATATCCTCTTGGTCAATCTTTCCTCACTCATTCTCTCCATGTGACCAAACCATTTCAAGACACCCTCTTCTGCTCTCTCAACCACACTCTTTTTATTACCACACATCTTTCTTACCCTATTATTACTTACTCGATCAAACCACCTCACACCACATATTGTCCTCAAACATCTCATTTCCAGCACATCCACCCTCCTCCGCACAACTCTATCCATAACCCACGCCTCGCAACCATATAACATTGTTGGAACCACTATTCCTTCAAACATACCGATTTTTGCTTTCCGAGATAATGTTCTCGACTTCCACACATTCTTCAACGCTCCCAGAACTTTCGCCCCCTTCCCCTCCCCCTCCCTATGATTCACTTCCGCTTCCATGGTTCCATCCACTACCAAATCCACTCCCAGATATCTAAAACACTTCACTTCTTCCAGTATTTTTTCTCCATTCAAACTTACCTCCAAATTGGCTTGACCCTCTACCCTACTGTACCTAATAACCTTGTTCTTATTCACATTTACTCTTAGCTTTCTCCTTTCACACACTTTACCAAACTCAGTCACCAGCTTCTGCAGTTTCTCACATGAATCAGCCACCAGCGCTGTATCATCAGCGAACAACAACTGACTCACTTCCCAAGCTCTCTCATCCACAACAGACTGCATACTTGCCCCTCTTTCCAAAACTCTTGCATTCACCTCCCTAACAACCCCATCCATAAACAAATTGAACAACCATGGGGACATCACACACCCCTGCTGCAAACCTACATTCACTGAGAACCAATCACTTTCCTCTCTTCCTACACGTACACATGCCTTACATCCTTGATAAAAACTTTTCACTGCTTCTAACAACTTGCCTCCCACACCATATATTCTTAATACCTTCCACAGAGCATCTCTATCAACTCTTTCATATGCCTTCTCCAGATCCATAAATGCTACATACAAATCCATTTGCTTTTCTAAGTATTTCTCACATACATTCTTCAAAGCAAACACCTGACCCACACATCCTCTACCACTTCTGAAACCACATTGCTCTTCCCCAATCTGATGCTCTGCACATGCCTTCACCCTCTCAATCAATACCCTCCCATATAATTTCCCAGGAATACTCAACAAACTTATACCTCTGTAATTTGAGCACTCACTTTTATCCCCTTTGCCTTTGTACAATGGCACTACGCAAGCATTCCGCCAATCCTCAGGCAATCCTCATACATACATTAAATAACTTTATCTACTCGTCAACAATACAGTCACCCCCTTTCTTAATAAATTCCACTGCAATACCATCCAAACCCGCCAAAACTCGAGGATGTAGGGCATGTGTATGTGTAGAAAGAGAGGAAAGTGATTGGTTCTCAGTGAATGTAGGTTTGCGGCAGGGGTGTGTGATGTCTCCATGGTTGTTTAATTTGTTTATGGATGAGGTTGTTAGGGAGGTGAATGCAAGAGTTTTGGAAAGAGGGGCAAGTATGCAGTCTGTTGTGGATGAGAGAGCTTGGGAAGTGAGTCAGTTGTTGTTCGCTGATGATACAGCACTGGTGGCTGATTCATGTGAGAAACTGCAGAAGCTGGTGACTGAGTTTGGTAAAGTGTGTGAAAGAAGAAAGCTGAGAGTAAATGTGAATAAGAGCAAGGTTATTAGGTACAGTAGGGTTGAGGGTCAAGTCAATCGAGAGGTAAGTTTGAATGGAGAAAAACTGGAGGAAGTGAAGTGTTTTAGATATCTGAGAGTGGATTTGGCAGCGGATGGAACCATGGAAGCGGAAGTGAATCATAGGGTGGGGGAGGGGGCGAAAAGTCTGGGAGTTTTGAAGAATGTGTGGAAGTCGAGAACATTATCTCAGAAAGCAAAAATGGGTATGTTTGAAGAAATAGTGGTTCCAACAATGTTATATGGTTGCAAGGCGTGGGCTATGGATAGAGTTGCGCACAGGAGGAAGGATGCGCTGGAAATGAGATGTTTGAGGACAATATGTGGTGTGAGGTGGTTTGATCGAGTAAGTAATAATAGGGTAAGAGAGATGTGTGGTAATAAAAAGAGTGTGGTTGAGAGAGCAGAAGAGGGTGTTTTGAAATGGTTTGGTCGCATGGAGAGAATGAGTGAGGAAAGATTGACTAAGAGGATATATGTGTCAGAGGTGGAGGGAACGAGAAGTGGGAGACCAAATTGGAGGTGGAAAGATGGAGTGAAAAAGATTTTGAGTGATCGGGGCCTGAACATGCAGGAGGGTGAAAGGTAGCACAAGGAAACAGACGAAAGAATGGCCCAACCCATCCACATACACATGTATATACATACACGTCCACACACGCACACATACATACCTATACATCTCAACGTATACATATATATACAAACACAAACATATACCCATATATACACATGTACATAATTCATACTGTCTGCCTTTATTCATTCCTGTCGCCACCCTGTCACACAAGAAATGACAACCCCCTCCCCCCACATGTGTGCAAGGTAGCACTAGGAAAAGACAACAAAGGCCACATTCATTCACACTCAGTCTTTAGCTATCATGTATAGAGCACCAAAACCACAGCTCCCTTTCCTCATCCAGGCCCTACAAAAATTTCCATGGTTTACCCCAAGACATTTCACATCCCCTTTTTCAATCCATTGACGGCACGTCGACCCCGGTATACCACATCGTTCCAATATACTCTATTCCTTGCACGCATTTCATATGTATACATATATCTCTCTTTTTAAACTGGGTATTCCCAATTTCCAGTCCCTTTTCAGCTCACAAATCTACAAGCTCTTCACCATTTCCATTTACAACACTGAACACCCCATGTACACCAATTATACCCTCAACTGCCACATTACTCACCTATGCATTCAAATCACCCATCACTATAACCCGGTCTCGTGCATCAAAGCTGCTAACACACTCACTCATCTGCTCCCAAAACACTTGCGTCTCATGATCTTTCTTCTTATGACCAGGTGCAGAGGCACCAATAATCACCCATCTCTCTCCATCCACTTTCAGTTTTACCCATATCAATCTAGAGTTTACTTTCTTACACTCTATCACATTGTCCCACAACTTAATTGCTGCCTCCCGTGTCAGCAAGGTCACGCAAGGAAACAGACAAGGATTGGCCCAACCCACCTACACACACGTATATACATAAACGCCCATACATGCACATATACATACATACACATTTAAACGTACACGTACATATACATACACAAACATATACACATGTACATATTCATACTTGCTGCCTTCATCCATTCCCATCGCCACCCCACCACAAATGAAATAGTATTCCCCCCTCCAACGAGATGGCACCAGGAAAAGATAAAAGGCCACATTCATTCACACTCAGTCTCTAGCTGTCATGTATAATGCAATGAAACCACAGCTCCCTTTCCACATCCAGGCCCCACAAACTCCTGAAGTTCACCTGTACATATGCTACCCCTGAGGTTCACCTGGAAATATCCAACTCCTTAGGCTCACCTGAATATGTCCTACTCCTGAGGTTGTTCACCTGTATATATCCTACTCCTGGGGTTCATCTTTACATATCCTAATCCTGAGGTTCACCTGTATATATATCTCTCTCCTGAGGTTGTTCCTCTGTATATATCCTACTCCTGAGGTTGTTCACCAGTATACATCCTACTTCTGGGGGTTCATCTGTATATATCCTACTCCTGAGGTTCACCTGTATATATCCTACTCCTGAGGTCCACCTGTATATATCCCACTCCTGAGGTTCACCTGTATATATCCAGCTCCTGAGGTTGTTCACCTGTATCTATCCTACTCCTCAGGTTGTTCAAATGTACATACATATCCTACACCTGAGGATTACCTGTATGTATACTACTCCTGAGGTTCAACTGTATAAACCCTACTCCTGATGTTCACCTGTATATATCCTACTCCTGAGGTTCACCTATATAAATCCTACTCCTAAGGTTGTTCACCTGTATATATCCTACTCCTGAGGTTCACTTGTAAATATCCTACTCCTGAAGTTGTTCACCTGTATATATCCTATTCCTGTGGTTCACTCATGTACATCCGACTCCTAAGGTTGCTAAGGTTGTTCACCTGTATATATCCTACTCCCAAGGTTGTTCACCTGTACATATCCTACTCATAATGTTCACCTGTATATATATCCTACTCCTGAGGTTCCCCTGCATATGTCCTACTCCTGAGGTTGTTCACCAGTATATATCCTACTCCTGAGGTTCACCTGAATATATCCTACTCCTGAGGTTCACCTGTATATATCCTAATCCCAAGGTTGTTCACCTGTATATATCTTATTCCTGAGGTTGTTCACCAGTACACATCTTACTTGTGATCTTCACCTGTATATATCCTACTCCCAAAGTTGTTCACTTGTATATATCCTACTCCTGAGGTTGTTCACTTTCATATATCTTACTCCTGAGGTTCACCAGTATATATCCTACTCCTGAGGTTGTTAACCAGTATACATCCTACTCCTGAGGATGTTCACCTGTACATATCCTACTCCTGAGCTTGTTCACCTATATATATCCTACTCCTGAGGTTCATCTGTTTATATCCTACTCCCGAGGTTGTTCATCTGTATATATCCTACTCCTGAGGTTGTTCACCTATATATATCCTACTCCTGAGGTTCACCTGTATATATCCTAATCCTGAGGTTCACCTGTATATATCCTACTCCCAAGGTTATTCACCTGTATATATCCTACTCCTGAGGATGTTCACCTGTATATATCCTAGTCCTGAGGTTCCCCTGCATATATCCAACTCCTGAGGTTGTTCACCAGTATATATCCTACTCCCGAGGTTCAACTGTTTGCTCTGCAGCAAGACTTTCTCTGAAGCAAATGATGATCAAAAGCAAATAGATGTTATAATTCAACTTCTGTCTGTCCAATCATCAAAGAATCTCATCAGTGCTCATTTCCATTGCAAATGATAACCAGAAACGTGAACAAATATAAGCTTCGGCTTTGTTGGTCCAATCATCAAACAATCTCATGAAAGCTTGTTTCCATTGTACCTTTATTATATGACCAAACTCTGCATGTTTCTTTGGCACGAGATAAAGTAACAAACTTTGCTTTCCATTCAAATACTCACCTCCAGATCCTGTTGAACTTCCAGCAGCACTGGGTGTTCCAAAGCTGAAGTCTAAAAAAAGAAAACAGTATCAATGTAAACCACTGGCATCTCAATCTTTGTTGATATTATTCTTCACTTTTTGAAAAAGAAAACTTTTGGGACAGAAAATGACAATCTACAACCTGCTATGTGGAGACAAATGTGGACTCTTAGCATAATGATATTGATACTACCCCCTTCTGGTGTGTGTGTGAAAAAGTAAAAGTTGCACACAGAATTATGAAAATCATAATCTATTTTTCTTCTGAGTACAGATTAAACCATTCCTAGTTTGGAAAAAATACAATATATACTGGACTAGCCAATCCAAAGTACACACATAATTTCTTAACCAATCCATTTACATAATTACACGTACAAAAATCTACATTTACTTTTCTTACGAATTAAGATTTAAAAATTCCCAGTGTAGAGATCAACCTATATATAAGCAATGTGGGGCTGGTAGAACACAGCAGATGGTGGTACATGTAGTGATGGGAGAAAAAGATGAAGTGAAGCTCTACAAAAGGAGATAGCCTACCCTTCGTGAACACTAGCAAGTTTTCGAGGCTTCCAGAAAGCTCAAATGACTCATCCCCTGCTTGGGATTTAAAGTATGGCCAGCCAACAAAGCCTACAATATATGTGTGAAGTTCAATTTGTGTCAGGAAATCAAGTTTGGAAACTGATGTTCATAACATCCTAAATCAACAGCAGACTAATGGTCATGGCACCTTAAGTGTCAATGTACTTGTATGTATTTTCTTACCCCAATAAAACCACGTATCCAGAAATACATCTTGTCCACAATATACAATGCGGATATGCTTTACCAATATATAACTTAATGGAAACACCAGAGTGGATCAAAATTTACCACATGATTCAATAGGTTGGGTAGGGGGTGTTCATTCCTGGGGTAGATTTAAAACAAAAATGTGAATAGAATGTTAAGAAATATACAGTATAGTTCCCATGCATTTCTAATCCCAGAAATTAAACAAAAAAATAAAACCCTCAAAATACTATCAAAACATATACTCTATCATTATTATTATACTTTGTCCCTGTCTCCCGCGTTAGCGGGGTAGCGCTAAGAAACAGATGAAAGAATGGCCCAACCCATCCACATATACATGTATATACATATATGTCCACACATGCACATATACATACCTATACATTTCAACGTATAGATATATATACATACACAGACATATACATATATACACATGGAAATATTCTTACTTGCTGCCTTTATTCATTCCCATCGCCACACCGCCACACATGAAATCGCATTCCCCCTCTCCCTGTGAGGTAGCACTAAGAAAAGACAAAAGGCCACATTCCTTCACACCCAGTCTCTAGCTGTCATGTGTAATGCATCGAAACCACAGCTCCCTTTCCACATCCAGGCCCCACAAAACTTTCCATGGTTTACCACAGACGCTTCACATGCCCTGGTTCAATCCATGACAGCCGTCGACCCTGTATACCACAATGTTCCAATTCACTCTATTTCTTGCAGTCTTTCACCCTCCTGCATGATCAGTCCCCGATCACTCAAAATCCTTTTCACTCCATCTTTCCACCTCCAATTTGGTCTCCCACTTCTCCTTGTTCCCTCCACCTCTGACACATATATCCTCTTGGTCAATCTTTCCTCACTCATTCTCTCCATGTGACCAAACCATTTCAAGACACCCTCTTCTGCTCTCTCAACCACACTCTTTTATTACCACACATCTTTCTTACCCTTTATTATTACTCGATCAAACCACTCACACCACATATTGTCCTCAAACATCTCATTTCCAGCACATCCACCCTCCTCCGCACAACTCTATCCATAACCCAGCCTCGCAACCATATAACATTGTTGGAACCACTATTCCTTCAAACATACCGATTTTTGCTTTCCGAGATAATGTTCTCGACTTCCACACATTCTTCAACCTCCCAGAACTTTCGCCCCTCTCCCCCTCCCTATGATTCACTTCCGCTTCCATGGTTCCATCCACTACCAAATCCACTCCCAGATATCTAAAACACTTCACTTCTCCAGTATTTTTTCCTCCATTCAAACTTACCTCCAATTGGCTTGACCCTCTACCCTACTGTACCTAATAACCTTGTCTTATTCACATTTACTCTTAGCTTTCTCCTTTCACACACTTTACCAAACTCAGTCACCAAGCTTCTGCAGTTTCTCACATGAATCAGCCACCAGCGTGTATCATCAGCGAACAACAACTGACTCACTTCCCAAGCTCTCTCATCCACAACAGACTGCATACTTGCCCCTCTTTCCAAAACTCTTGCCATTCACCTCCCTAACAACCCATCCATAAACAAATTGACAACCATGGGACATCACACACCCCTGCTGCAAACCTACATTCACTGAGAACCAATCACTTTCCTCTCTTCCTACACGTACACATGCCTTACATCCTTGATAAAAACTTTTCACTGCTTCTAACAACTTGCCTCCCACACCATATATTCTTAATACCTTCCACAGAGCATCTCTATCAACTCTTCATATGCCTTCTCCAGATCCATAAATGCTACATACAAATCCATTTGCTTTTCTAAGTATTTCTCACATACATTCTTCAAAGCAAACACCTGACCCACACATCCTCTACCACTTCTGAAACCACATTGCTCTTCCCCAATCTGATGCTCTGCACATGCCTTCACCCTCTCAATCAATACCCTCCCATATAATTTCCCAGGAATACTCAACAAACTTATACCTCTGTAATTTGAGCACTCACTTTATCCCCTTTGCCTTTGTACATGGCACACGCAAGCATTCCGCCAATCCTCAGGCAATCCTCATACATACATTAAATAACTTTATCTACCGTCAACAATACAGTCACCCCCTTTCTTAATAAATTCCACTGCAATACCATCCAAACCCGCCAAAACTTGAGGATGTAGGGCATGTGTATGCGTAGAAAGAGAGGAAAGTGATTGGTTCTCAGTGAATGTAGGTTTGCGGCAGGGGTGTGTGATGTCTCCATGGTTGTTTAATTTGTTTATGGATGAGGTTGTTAGGGAGGTGAATGCAAGAGTTTTGGAAAGAGGGGCAAGTATGCAGTCTGTTGTGGATGAGAGAGCTTGGGAAGTGAGTCAGTTGTTGTTCGCTGATGATACAGCACTGGTGGCTGATTCATGTGAGAAACTGCAGAAGCTGGTGACTGAGTTTGGTAAAGTGTGTGAAAGAAGAAAGCTGAGAGTAAATGTGAATAAGAGCAAGGTTATTAGGTACAGTAGGGTTGAGGGTCAAGTCAATCGAGAGGTAAGTTTGAATGGAGAAAAACTGGAGGAAGTGAAGTGTTTTAGATATCTGAGAGTGGATTTGGCAGCGGATGGAACCATGGAAGCGGAAGTGAATCATAGGGTGGGGGAGGGGGCGAAAAGTCTGGGAGTTTTGAAGAATGTGTGGAAGTCGAGAACATTATCTCAGAAAGCAAAAATGGGTATGTTTGAAGAAATAGTGGTTCCAACAATGTTATATGGTTGCAAGGCATGGGCTATGGATAGAGTTGCGCACAGGAGGAAGGATGCGCTGGAAATGAGATGTTTGAGGACAATATGTGGTGTGAGGTGGTTTGATCGAGTAAGTAATAATAGGGTAAGAGAGATGTGTGGTAATAAAAAGAGTGTGGTTGAGAAGCAGAAAGAGGGTGTTTTGAAATGGTTTGGTCGCATGGAGAGAATGAGTGAGGAAAGATTGACTAAGAGGATATATGTGTCAGAGGTGGAGGGAACGAGAAGTGGGAGACCAAATTGGAGGTGGAAAGATGGAGTGAAAAAGATTTTGAGTGATCGGGGCCTGAACATGCAGGAGGGTGAAAGGTAGCACAAGGAAACAGACGAAAGAATGGCCCAACCCATCCACATACACATGTATATACATACACGTCCACACACGCACACATACATACCTATACATCTCAACGTATACATATATATACAAACACAAACATATACCCATATATACACATGTACATAATTCATACTGTCTGCCTTTATTCATTCCTGTCGCCACCCTGTCACACAAGAAATGACAACCCCCTCCCCCCACATGTGTGCAAGGTAGCACTAGGAAAAGACAACAAAGGCCACATTCATTCACACTCAGTCTTTAGCTATCATGTATAGAGCACCAAAACCACAGCTCCCTTTCCTCATCCAAGCCCTACAAAAATTTCCATGGTTTACCCCAGACATTTCACATCCCCTTTTTCAATCCATTGACGGCACGTCGACCCCGGTATACCACATCGTTCCAATATACTCTATTCCTTGCACGCATTTCATATGTATACATATATCTCTCTTTTTAAACTGGGTATTCCCAATTTCCAGTCCCTTTTCAGCTCACAAATCTACAAGCTCTTCACCATTTCCATTTACAACACTGAACACCCCATGTACACCAATTATACCCTCAACTGCCACATTACTCACCTATGCATTCAAATCACCCATCACTATAACCCGGTCTCGTGCATCAAAGCTGCTAACACACTCACTCATCTGCTCCCAAAACACTTGCGTCTCATGATCTTTCTTCTTATGACCAGGTGCAGAGGCACCAATAATCACCCATCTCTCTCCATCCGCTTTCAGTTTTACCCATATCAATCTAGAGTTTACTTTCTTACACTCTATCACATTGTCCCACAACTTAATTGCTGCCTCCCGTGTCAGCAAGGTCACGCAAGGAAACAGACAAGGAATGGCCCAACCCACCTACACACACTTATATACATAAACGCCCATACATGCACATATACATACATACACATTTAAACGTACACGTACATATACATACACAAACATATACACATGTACATACTCATACTTGCTGCCTTCATCCATTCCCATCGCCACCCCACCACAAATGAAATAGTATTCCCCCCTCCAACGAGATGGCACCAGGAAAAGATAAAAGGCCACATTCATTCACACTCAGTCTCTAGCTGTCATGTATAATGCAATGAAACCACAGCTCCCTTTCCACATCCAGGCCCCACAAACTCCTGAAGTTCACCTGTACATATGCTACCCCTGAGGTTCACCTGGAAATATCCAACTCCTTAGGCTCACCTGAATATGTCCTACTCCTGAGGTTGTTCACCTGTATATATCCTACTCCTGGGGTTCACCTTTACATATCCTAATCCTGAGGTTCACCTGTATATATATATATCTCTCCTGAGGTTGTTCCTCTGTATATATCCTACTCCTGAGGTTGTTCACCAGTATACATCCTACTTCTGGGGGTTCATCTGTATATATCCTACTCCTGAGGTTCACCTGTATATATCCTACTCCTGAGGTCCACCTGTATATATCCCACTCCTGAGGTTCACCTGTATATATCCAGCTCCTCAGGTTGTTCAAATGTACATACATATCCTACACCTGAGGATTACCTGTATGTATACTACTCCTGAGGTTCAACTGTATAAACCCTACTCCTGATGTTCACCTGTATATATCCTACTCCTGAGGTTCACCTATATAAATCCTACTCCTAAGGTTGTTCACCTGTATATATCCTACTCCTGAGGTTCACTTGTAAATATCCTACTCCTGAAGTTGTTCACCTGTATATATCCTATTCCTGTGGTTCACTCGTGTACATCCGACTCCTAAGGTTGCTACGGTTGTTCACCTGTATATATCCTACTCCCAAGGTTGTTCACCTGTACATATCCTACTCATAATGTTCACCTGTATATATATCCTACTCCTGAGGTTCCCCTGCATATGTCCTACTCCTGAGGTTGTTCACCTGTATATATCCTACTCCTGTGGTTCACCTGTATATATCCTACTCCTGAGGTTGTTACCTGTATATATCCTACTCCTGAGGATGTTCACCTGTATATATCCTACTCGGGTGGGGGTGGGGGGTTCCCACCTGTATATATCCTACTCCCGAGGTTGTTCACCTGTATATATCCTACTCCCAAGATTGTCACCTGTATACATCCTACTCCTGAGGTTCACCTGCATACATCCTACTCCCGAGGCTGTTCACCTGTATATATCCTACTCCTGAAGTTCACCTGTATATATCCTACTCCCAAGGTTGTTCACCTGTATACCTCCTACTCCTGAGGTTGTTCACCTGTATATATCCTACTCCTGAAGTTGCTCATCTGTACATATCCTACTCCCAAGGTTCACCTGTATATATCCTACTCTAAAGGTTGTTCATCTGTACATATCCTACTCATCAGGTTCTTCACCTGTATATATCCTACTCTTGAGGTTCACCTGTATATATCCTACTCCTGAGGTTATTCACCTGTATATATCGTACTCCTGAGGTTCAACTGTATATATCCTACTCCAAAGGTTGTTCCCCTGTATATATCCTACTCCTGAGGTTGTTTACCTGTATATATCCTACTCCTGAGGTTGTTTACCTGTATATATCCTACTCCTGAAGTTGTTCACCTGTATTGATCCTACTCCTGAGGTTCACCTTCATACACCCTACTCCCAAGGTTGTTCACCTGTATATATCCTACTCCTGAGGTCGTTCATTTGTATATATCCTACTCCTGAGGTTCACCTGTACATATCCTACTCCCGAGGTTGTTCATCTGTATATATCCTACTCCTGAGGTTTTTTCACCTGTATATATCCTACTCCTGAGGTTCACCTGCCTGTATATATCCTACTCCTGAGGTTGTTCACCTGTATATATCCTACTCCCAAGGTTGTTCACCAGTATATATCCTACTCCTGAGGTTCACCTGAATATATCCTACTCCTGAGGTTCACCTGTATATATCCTAATCCCAAGGTTGTTCACCTGTATATATCTTATTCCTGAGGTTGTTCACCAGTACACATCTTACTTGTGATCTTCACCTGTATATATCCTACTCCCAAAGTTGTTCACTTGTATATATCCTACTCCTGAGGTTGTTCACTTTCATATATCTTACTCCTGAGGTTCACCAGTATATATCCTACTCCTGAGGTTGTTAACCAGTATACATCCTACTCCTGAGGATGTTCACCTGTACATATCCTACTCCTGAGCTTGTTCACCTATATATATCCTACTCCTGAGGTTCATCTGTTTATATCCTACTCCCGAGGTTGTTCATCTGTATATATCCTACTCCTGAGGTTGTTCACCTATATATATCCTACTCCTGAGGTTCACCTGTATATATCCTAATCCTGAGGTTCACCTGTATATACCCTACTCCCAAGGTTATTCACCTGTATATATCCTACTCCTGAGGATGTTCACCTGTATATATCCTAGTCCTGAGGTTCCCCTGCATATATCCAACTCCTGAGGTTGTTCACCAGTATATATCCTACTCCCGAGGTTCAACTGTTTGCTCTGCAGCAAGACTTTCTCTGAAGCAAATGATGATCAAAAGCAAATAGATGTTATAATTCAACTTCTGTCTGTCCAATCATCAAAGAATCTCATCAGTGCTCATTTCCATTGCAAATGATAACCAGAAACGTGAACAAATATAAGCTTCGGCTAAACATTTGTTGGTCCAATCATCAAACAATCTCATGAAAGCTTGTTTCCATTGTACCTTTATTATATGACCAAACTCTGCATGTTTCTTTGGCACGAGATAAAGTAACAAACTTTGCTTTCCATTCAAATACTCACCTCCAGATCCTGTTGAACTTCCAGCAGCACTGGGTGTTCCAAAGCTGAAGTCTTAAAAAAGAAAACAGTATCAATGTAAACCACTGGCATCTCAATCTTTGTTGATATTATTCTTCACTTTTTGAAAAAGAAAACTTTTGAGACAGAAAATGACAATCTACAACCTGCTATGTGGAGACAAATGTGGACTCTTAGCATAATGATATTGATACTACCCCCTTCTGGTGTGTGTGTGAAAAAGTAAAAGTTGCACACAGAATTATGAAAATCATAATCTATTTTTCTTCTGAGTACAGATTAAACCATTCCTAGTTTGGAAAAAATACAATATATACTGGACTAGCCAATCCAAAGTACACACATAATTTCTTAACCAATCCATTTACATAATTACATGTACAAAAATCTACATTTACTTTTCTTACGAATTAAGATTGAAAAATTCCCAGTGTAGAGATCAACCTATATATAAGCAATGTGGGGCTGGTAGAACACAGCAGATGGTGGTACATGTAGTGATGGGAGAAAAAGATGCAGTGAAGCTCTACAAAAGGAGATAGCCTACCCTTCGTGAACACTAGCAAGTTTTCGAGGCTTCCAGAAAGCTCAAATGACTCATCCCCTGCTTGGGATTTAAAGTATGGCCAGCCAACAAACCCTACAATATATGTGAAGTTCAATTTGTGTCAGGAAATCAAGTTTGGAAACTGATGTTCATAACATCCTAAATCAACAGCAGACTAATGGTCATGGCACCTTAAGTGTCAATGTACTTGTATGTATTTTCTTACCCCAATAAAACCACGTATCCAGAAATACATCTTGTCCACAATATACAAAGCGGATATGCTTTACCAATATATAACTTAATGGAAACACCAGAGTGGATCAAAATTTACCACATGATTCAATAGGTTGGGTAGGGGGTGTTCATTCCTGGGGTAGATTTAAAACAAAAATGTGAATAGAATGTTAAGAAATATACAGTATAGTTCACATGCATTTCTAATCCCAGAAATTAAACAAAAAAATAAAACCCTCAAAATACTATCAAAACATATACTCTATCATTATTATTATACTTTGTCCCTGTCTCCCGCGTTAGCGGGGTAGCGCTAAGAAACAGATGAAAGAATGGCCCAACCCATCCACATATACATGTATATACATATATGTCCACACATGCACATATACATACCTATACATTTCAACGTATAGATATATATACATACACAGACATATACATATATACACATGGAAATATTCTTACTTGCTGCCTTTATTCATTCCCATCGCCACACCGCCACACATGAAATCGCATTCCCCCTCTCCCTGTGAGGTAGCACTAGGAAAAGACAAAAGGCCACATTCCTTCACACTCAGTCTCTAGCTGTCATGTGTAATGCATCGAAACCACAGCTCCCTTTCCACATCCAGGCCCCACAAAACTTTCCATGGTTTACCACAGACGCTTCACATGCCCTGGTTCAATCCATTGACAGCATGTCGACCCCGGTATATCACATCATTCCAATTCACTCTACTCCTTTCACACCTTTCACCATCCTGTATGTCCAGGCCCTGATCACTCAAAATCTTTTTCACTCCATTCTTCCACCTCCAATTTGGTCTCCCACTTCTCCTCATTCCCTCCACCTCTGACACATATATTTCTATTATCATACTTCTTTACTGTCTCCCATGTTTGTAAGGTAGCACAAGGAAACAGACAAAAGAATGGCCCAACCCACCTACATACACATGCATGTACAAAAACGAGCACACACACACATACACATACCTATACATTTCAACGTGTACAAACATATACATACACAGACATATACATATATACACATGTAAATTCATACATGCTGCCTTCATCCAATCCCGCCACACATGAAATGACACCCCCCTCCCCCCACGTGCATGCGAAATAGTGCTAGGAAAAGACAACAAAGGACACATTCGTTCATACTCAGTCTCTAGCTGTCATGTATAATGCACCAAAACCACAGTTCCCTTTCCACATCCAGCCCCACAAAACTTTACATGGTTTACCCCCAGACGATTCACAGGCCCTGGTTCAATCCATTGACAGCACGTCTACCCCACTGTACCACAATGTTAAAATTCACTCTATTCTTTGCATGCCTTTCACCCTCCTGCATGTTCAGGCCCCAATTGCTCAAAATCTTTTTCACTTCATCCTTCCACCTCCAATTTGGTCTCCCACTTCTCCTCGTTCCCTCCACCTCTGACACATATATCCTCTTTGTCAATCTTTCCTCACTCATTCTCTCCATGTGACTAAACCATTTCAACACACCCTCTTCTGCTCTCTAAACCACACTTTTTATTACCACATATCTTTCTTACCCTTTCAATACTTACTTGATCAAACCACTTCACACCACATATTGTCCTCAAACATCTCATTTCCAACACATCCACCTTCCTCCACACAACCTTATCTATTGTCCATGTCTCACAACCATATAACATTGTTGGAACCACTATTCCTTCAAACATACCCATTTTTGGTCTCTGAGATAATGTTCTTGCCTTCCACATATTCTTCAAAACTCCCAGAACCTTCACCCTCTCCCCAACCCTGTGACTCTTATCTGCTGCCATGGTTCCATCCACTGCCAAATCCACTCCCAGATAACTAAAACACTTCTCTTCCTCCAGTTTTCCTCCATTCCAACTTACCTCCCAATTGACTTATTCCTCAACCTTACTCTAACTAATAACCTTGCTCTTATCCATATTTATTCTCAGCTTTCTTCTTTAACACACTTTACCAAACTCAGTCACCAACTTCTGCAGTTTCTCACATGAATCAGCCACCAACATTGTATCATCAGCAAACAAAACTGACTCACTTCCCAAGCCCTCTCATCCACAACAGACTGCATACTTGCCCATCTCTCCAAAACTCTTGCCTTCACCTCCCTAACAATGCCATCCATAAACAAATTAGAGAACCATGGAGACATTACAAATCCCTGCAGCAAACCGACATTCACTGAGAACAAATCACTTTCCTCTCTTCCTACTCATACACATGCCTTACATCCTTGATAAAAACTTTTCACTGTTTCTAGCAACTTGCCTCCCACACCATATATTCTTAATACCTTTCACAGAGCATCTCTATCATATGCCTTCTCCAGATCCATAAATGCTACATACAAATCCATTTGTTTTTCTTAGTACTTCTCACATACATTCTTCAAAGCAAACACCTGATCCACATATCCTCTACCACTTCTGAAACCACACTGCTCTTCCCCAATCTGATGCTCTGTACATGCCTTCACCCTCTCAATCAATACCCTCCCATATCATTTCCCAGGAATACTCAACAAACTTATACCTCTCTAATTTGAACACTCAACTTTATCCACTTTGCCTTTGTGCACTGCCACAATGCATGCATTCCGCCAATCCTCAGGCACTTCACCATGAGCCATACATACATTAAATATCCTTATCAACCAGTCAACAACACAGTCACCCCTTTTTTTAATGATCTCCACTGCAGTACCATCCAAACCTGCTGCCTTGCCAGCTTTCATCTTCCACAAAGCTCTTACTACCTCTTCTCTGTTTACCAAATCATTCTCCCTAACCCTCTCACTTTACACACCACCTCGACCAAAACACCCTATATCTGCCACTCTATCATCTACCACATTCAACAAACCTTAAAAATACTCACTCCATCTCCTTCTTACATCACCAATACTTGCTATTACCTCCCCATTAGCCCCCTTCACCAATGTTCCCATTTGTTCTCGCCTTACACACTTTATTTACCTCCTTCCAAAACATCTCATTCTCCCTAAAATTAATAATACTCTCTCACCCCATCTTTCATTCACCCTCTTTTTCACCTCTTGCACCTTTCTCTTGACCTCCTGCCTCTTTCTTTTATACATCTCCCACTCATTTGCACTATTTCACTGCAAAAATTGTCCAAATGCCTCTCTCTTCTCTTTCACTAATAATCTTACTTCTTCATCCCACCACTCACTACCCTTTCTAATCTGCCCACCTCCCATGCTTCTTATGCCACAAGCATCTTTTGCGCAAGCCATCACTGCTTCCCTAAATACATCCCATTCCTCCCCCACTCCCCTTACGTCCTTTGCTCTCACCTTTTTCCATTCTGTACTCGGTCTCTCCTGGTACTTCCTCACACAAGTCTCCTTCCCAAGCTCACTTACTCTCACCACTCTCTTCACCCCAACATTCTCTCTTCTTTTCTGAAAACCTCTACAAATCTTCACCTTCGCCTCCACAAGATAACGATCAGACATCCCTCCAGCTGCACCTCTCAGCACATTAACATGTATTTTCTATTTATTCTTTTTTATTATACTTTATCACTGTCTCCCGCGTTAACAAGGTTGCGCAAGGAAACAGACGAAAGAATGGCCCAACCCACCCACATACACATGTATATACATACACATCCACACACGCACATATACATACCTATACATTTCAATGTATACATATATATACATACACAGACATATACATATATACACATGTATATAATTCATACTTGCTGCCTTTATTCATTCCCATCACCACCTCGCCACACATGAAATGACAACCCCCTCTCCCACATAGGTGCGAGGTAGCACTAGGAAAAGACAACAAATGCCACATTCATTCACACTCAGTCTCTAGCTGTCATGTATAATGCACAGCTCCCTTTCCACATCCAGGCCCTACAAAACTTTCCATGGTTTACCCTAGACGCTTCACATGCCCTGGTTCAATCCACTGACAGCACCCTATCATGTCTTCTAAAGATCCATAAGTGCTACATACAAATCCATTTGCTTTTCTAAGTATTTCTCACATACATTCTTCAAAGCAAACACCTTATCCACACATCCTCTATCACTTCTGAAACCACACTCCTCTTCCCCAGTCTGATGCTCTGTACATACCTTTACCCTCTCAATTAAAACTCTTCAATATAATTTCCCAGGAATACTCAACAAACTTATGCCTCTGTAATTTGAACACTCACCTTTTTCCCCTTTGCCTCTGCACAATGGGACTATGCAAGCATTCCGCCAATCCTCAGGCACTTCACCCTGATTCATACGTGCACTGAATTTCCTTACCAACCAATCAACAACACAGTCACCCCCTTTTCTAATAAATTCCACAGCAATACCATCCAAACCCACCGCCTTGCCGGCTTTCATCTTCCACAAAGCTTTCATTACCTCTTCTCTGTTTACCAAACAATTCTTCCTGACCCTCTCACTTTGCACACCACTCCAACCAAAACACCCTATATCTGCCGCTATTATCAAACACATTCAACAAACCTTCAAAATACTCACTCCATCTCCTCACTTCACCACTACTTGTTATTACCTCCCTATTTGCTCCCTTCACCGATGTTCCCATTTGTTCTCTTGTCTTACGCACTTTATTTACCTACTTCCAAAACATCCTTTTATTCTCCCTACAATTTAATGATATCCTCTCACCCCTAACTCTTATTTGCCCTCTTTTTCACCTCTCGCACCTTTCTCTTGATCTCCTGCCGCTTTCTTTTATACATGTCCTAGTCATTTGCACTACTTCCCTACAAAAATAATCCAAACACCTCTCTCAATAACAATCTTACTTCTTTATCCCACCACTCACTACCCTTTCTAATCTGCCCACCTCCCACCTTTCTCATGCCATAATAATAATAATAAAAATAATAATAAATAAGTGAAAATCCAACCTAAGTTCCCTCAACATGAAAAGAAGCACTAATAAAAAGAAACCAGTCCCATATTTTGAAGAGACAGTGCTACAACAGTTACAGACAAAGAATAAAGGCACAAAACGAATGACCAAATCAGAGGCTTCTGTTGAAGCAAGCAAAGACTGGGGATTAAAAGGGGTTTAAATGCTAAATCCAGACTAGATCTGTGAGGTGAACCATGTTCTTTGAGAGATTATTGTGAGGAGTGGTTTACATGAGGTGATCCTATCTTTAGAACAGATAATGGAATTACCCTGGGGGTTATCATTAGGATTTGGCATATCATTCCCAAAAAGATCAGGTTCTCAGTCTTTCTACTTGCTCACAAGGTGATTACTGTTAGGATGAAAGAAATACCATTTGAAATATACTGTTTAATATGACTGACCCTGACATGTTGCAGTATTCTTCAAATTCTCTTCAACATACTGTTTACATGTACTGGCTTCTTTCTATACACCACATGCTTGATATAATGGCATGGTGTAACTACGTAAAAAATAAATAAATAATGGATAAATACATGTGAACTGTGAGTCATCCCTGACCCTAAGTTTCCAGATATGAGTAACTGTTCAAGATTTATATAATTCTATCCAATTTTCTTTCTCAATCTACTACATCCCCATCCTTAATAATTCAATGTCTCTTTCTGAAACTACCATTATGAAAAAGTAAAAGAATTAGGAAGTCTAAAAATCAGTTATCAAATGTACAATACCATAACAAGACCTTGTGCTACTAGACTTTCCTCTACACCCACATGCATAGGTGTGGCACTGCCTAATCAAAAAAAACTCACAGGAAATGACACATAAAAACATTTGATAACATGCTTTGACTGACTAAGACCCTAAGCCTTTTCAAAATAAAAACAAATTACCAATAAAAAGTAAAACATAAAAAATAATCATCTTTAATTCATGAAAAAAGCCTTGTATAATGTCAAATAAAATCTCAATATTTACATCACAAACATGAATGCACTGAAATAAAATATCTGAAAGTATAGCTGACACTCAAGTTACGTACTCAAGTGAGGATGTACCAGCAGCTGATGGCATCCTGTTTACAGTCTGAGCAGACAAGCAGTATGCTACACACTCAGTTCATGGTCTTAGTTTCAGAGGACTCTGCAACACCATCTCAAGAATACAAGTAAAACATCTCAAGAATACAAGTAAAACATTAACACTGCTACCAAGTTAAGAGAGATAAAATTGGGGCTACATCTCCAGGTCAACCTAAAAGGTGAAATAAGTAGTTCTCATGCATATAAATAGCTCACATGCCTCTCCCACAAAATCTGTGCTTATAAAATATTTCTCCTTCTGTATATACAGTAAACCCTTGATTTAATGGACTAATAGGGGGGAGGAGGCATCCGTTAATGTCGAAAGTCTGTTAAAACAAGAATGTAACCCATGGGCCATTATTCAATACAATATACAGTTCACATGCTTTCCTTTAACTCCTCTTTCCCTTGATGAAATTTTGAATTGTGATGATTTCAAAATTATTCAATAAATAAAGCCACAATTCTCTGTATATAACCTGACCACACAGTAGCTTGAGGCAGACTGAGACCAAAACAAAAGGAGTATATCCCCACACTACAAAAAACAAGAGTGATAAAAAACGTGCATGGTGTGGCATGAGATTTTTTTTTTCAATTTTTTCAATTATCATTGATTAATGTACTGTTATTTGCATGGTCCGTTCAATCCAAAATTCATCATATTGGGTCCGTTAAATCAAGGGTTTACTGTATCATAAAAAGAGACATATATATACATCTAATGAAAACATGCTTCATTTCACAATAACAGTTTCCCTTTGATACTGTTGCCACTATAGGATGAACATTACCTAAATCATCATCTTCAAGCCACTGTCACCATCCAATGCAATATAAAATTCATCCAGTAAAACCTTTTTAACTGATCACTTATTAGGTACCCTTATAACAAGGGCAGATTTAGAGGAAGCTAGAAGGGGCTAAGCCCCCCAAGGATATGTTCAGGACCCATCTACAGAAATATTCAGTCTGCAATACCATTTGAATCTTTCTCTCTAACTGGTTTAATCAATAAGGCGTTGCCTTTAAATCTTCTGTATCATAATCATAATTGGCTACTGATGACATTATTTAGATTGGTTGGCTGGTATATATCCTCGTGTGATTCCCTCCCTCAGTATGAATTACATCAGCATGAAAGGAGGCAATTACTGAGACATAACCTATGAACTATCTGTGTGTTGCTTGAAATGTGCTAGCACAAATCTTATATCTTTTTTGGACTATCTAAACTCCTGCCATGAAGCCATAATGTCCCCTCATCTGCAAGCCGAGACCCTCTATTGCAGGGATTTCAAAGTTCACCATAAGAAATGGTTGAATTCCTCCCATGTGGAAGGTTCTTTTTAAGCCCTCACATTCTCCTTTCTCAACGATCTAGAGCAAATCGTCATCCACCAAACTGATATCTCTAACTACTGCAATCATTCTCCTAATATTCTGGACCTGTTTGTACCTCTAATCCTTCATGCTATTGTTACAAAATCCTGGTTCATCTGACCATACTTTCATAAACATATATATTTTACTGGCACCTCCCTATTAAGCAGCCTCTTCTCAATGTAAGTATTGGCACCTCAACAAAGCTGACTGGGATAACTTACAAAAATTCTTTTCTGACTTTCCTTGAGTAAATTACTGTATAATATGGTGATGCTTCTGTCTTCATCAAACACAGAGAGGTTATTTTTGTTGGGATAGAAGCATTGCTCCATGTGGAGAGAATGAGTGAGGAAAGATTGACCAAGAGGATATATGTGTCGGAGGTGGAGGGAACGATGAGAAGTGGGAGACCAAATTGGAGGTGGAAAGATGGAGTGAAAAAGATTTTGTGTGATCAGGGCCTGAACATGCAGGAGGGTGAAAGGAGGGCAAGGAATAGAGTGAACTGGATCGATGTGGTATACCGGGGTTGACGTGCTGCCAGTGGATTGAATCAGGGCATGTGAAGCGTCTGGGGTAAACCATGGAAAGCTGTGTAGGTATGTATATTTGCATGTGTGGACTTATGTATATACATGTGTATGGGGGTGGGTTGAGCCATTTCTTTCGTCTGTTTCCTTGCGCTACCTTGCAAACGCGGGAGGGAAAAAAAAAAAAAAAAAAAAAAAAGCATTTATCCCCACTTCCTCCAAGATGACCTAATCTTCCAATTCTTGGTTCTACCATTTCTGTTCTAAGGCTATTCAAGCAAGGGATCAAGCATGTTGGTTGGAAAAACTCTCCTTCCCGACTCCTATTCAGCATTCATCAGTGACTGTAATCACAGCAAATATGTTAGCCATGGAGCAATACATTCTTTTATTCAAAGGAAGTGCAATAACCTCTCCTCTTCATCCACTCACAGGTCTTTCAGGTTTTTAGCTAAGGGCATCACTAACAGTTTCTGTCGCTCTACCTTCCCTCCATTTTTACTTTCTGATTGTACTATAGATGTCTTCCCTGTAGGCAAAGCAACTCTCTTTGATTCTCATTTCTCCTTTAACTCCATCTTGGATGAATAACTTACCTTCATCCCCTGATGCTCCTCTTACTAAATGTATGCACCTCCAAGTAATCTCCTTTTGAACTGAACGAAAAGCATTCCTCTCTCCGGACACAAGAAAGGTTCAAGGTCCTTATGGCATCTATACCTGTGTACTGAAAGAGTATTACTCTGAGCTTGCACCTGTGCTTGCTTAAATGTTCTGTTTCTGTTCAAAAACCAGAACTTTTTTTCTTCTTGGAAGCATGTGTTGTTATATCCTATCCCTAAGAAGGGTGGCCATTCAAACCCCTCTAACTATCATCTTGTTGCTTTGACATCTACCATTTCCAAAGCCTTTGAGCACCTCCTCAACTACCATATCCTTAGACTTCTTGAATCTCAAAGTCTTCTCTATGATCAACAGCATGGTTTCCTTATGGCTAGATCCGCTGGTGATATTTTTTCCAATCATCATAATATTTGGTTATCATCACTGAAAGATTTTGAGGAATCCTATGTAGTTGCCCTTAATATATCCAAAACTTTTGACAAAGTGTGGCATCACTGTCTTATCTCTAAGCTCCCAAGTTTTGGTTTCCTTCCCGTGTTTTGATCACCTTATGTCTAGCTTCCTCTCTGGCCGATCTATCTCCATGGTTATTGATGGATCAGCCTCTATCTTTTCTCCATCAACAGTAGTGTCCCTCAAGGTTCAGTCTTGTCTCCCATGCTTTGTCTATTTTCTACTGATGATATACTTTATTCTACAAATAACCAAATGAAATCATATATTGATGACTCAACACTGCATTCCTCCACATCCTTCAATTCTGCTTCTTCTTCTCTCATTCGATCTACAGCTCATCTTGACACAACTTCCTCAATAAATTCAGGCTTGGACAGGAAATCTCAGTGGGGTAGATGAAATATGGTGAAGTTTAACACCACCAACACCTAGCTTCTGCCCATCTCTCGATCAAAAATTCTTCATAACTTTCCTCATTCCTTCGACAGTTCCATAATTTCACTGAACTCAATGAATATACTTGATATTCTTGTAACATCCACTCTATCTTGGAAACCCCCACACTTTGGAAATAGCTAAGTCACTCTAAGAAACTGTAAGTCCTATTTAGAAGTCAAAATTTCTGTTCTTCCATACAGTTGCTCCATTTATGCAAAGGATTGATCCGTCCTTGCAAGAAGTACTGCTCTCACATCTGGGGTGGTTCTAGCAATGCAAACTTGCTTGACAGAGTTGTGCCAAAAGTGGACCGATTTATCAACTCTCCCAGGCTAACCTCAAAATCAACCATTTGCCCTATGCTGCAATGGTGGTTCACTTTCCCTTTTCAATTGGTATTACTCTGGTTTTTGTTCCTGAGAGCTGGCTGCTTGTAAGCCCCACCACTAGCTAGGTCATGCAACACTTGGCAAGTTGCTTCATCACATGATTACAATACTCAGTAGCCATTGGTAACTCAAGGGTGGGTTGTTTTGATCACTCTTTCTTTCCCTACACCACAAATCTTTGGAACACTCTACCTTCTATCTTCCCTATAACTATGCCCTAGCACTTTTTAAATGACAGGCTTTTCACTTCCTCCAAAATTCATAAATACTTTCCCTTGTCTCTTCTTTTTCCTTTTCACCAACCTCTCCATATTTCAATTAAGGCCCAATGTAAAGAAAAATAAAATGTATTAGCAAAAAATATATTTCTGTTCATTACATAAAGTAATGCTTCATATACACAAAGAAGAGAAAATAAAAAAAAATAACAGGTAGTAATCATACAGTGATGAGCTGTTGACCAAATGGGTGGTGACAACTGATGTTGAAGATACTACAGTAATAAGATGCATTGTCGTGATGGTGATCATTGCATAAGTAATGATGAGAGTACTAGCCAAAGACACTACATGTCAAGTACTGACTTTAGTTCAAAAACATGCATACATTAATGGTGGCCTGATTGTGGGATTTGGGCAGTGATGTTTTATGCTGTCTGCTACATCACATCTGATACAACAGAGTGAGTCTGGATTTTAATATAGCTTGTGGCATAACTTTAAAATTGTTGCTTGTAGGAATTCAATATCAGATCCAAAAACAGGAAATGTTGTGTTATTTGCAAGGCAAAAATATGGTAGACCATAAATCACATAAATACCTACATTAAAGCAACAAATTGTTACTGGAAACATACCCCAGACGCTTCACATGCCCTGATTCAATCCACTGACAGCACGTCAACCCCGGTATACCACATCGATCTAATTCACTCTACTCCTTGCCCTCCTTTCACCCTCCAGCATGTTCAGGCCCCGATCACTGAAAATCTTTTTCACTCCATCTTTCCACCTCCAATTTGGTCTCCCACTTCTCCTCGTTCCCTCCACCTCCGACACATATATCCTCTTAGTCAATCTTTCCTCACTCATTCTCTCCATGTGCCCAAATCATTTCAAAACACCCTCTTCTGCTCTCTCAACCATGCTCTTTTTATTTCCACACATCTCTCTCACCCTTACGTTACTTACTCGATCAAACCACCTCACACCACACATTGTCCTCAAACATCTCATTTCCACCACATCCATCCTCCTGCGCACAACTCTATCCATAGCCCACGCCTCCCAACCATACAACATTGTTGGAAACACTATTCCTTCAAACATACCCATTTTTGCTTTCCGAGATAATGTTCTCGACTTCCACACATTCTTCAAGGCTCCCAGAATTTTCGCCCCCTCCCCCACCCTATGATCCACTTCCGCTTCCATGGTTCCATCCGCTGCCAGATCCACTCCCAGATATCTAAAACACTTTACTTCCTCCAGTTTTTCTCCATTCAAACTTACCTCCAAATTGACTTGACCCTCAACCCTACTGTAACTAATAACCTTGTTCTTATTCACATTTACTCTTAACTTTCTTCTTTCACACATTTTACCAAACTCAGTCACCAGCTTCTGCAGTTTCTCACATGAATCAGCCACCAGCGCTGTATCATCAGCGAACAACAACTGACTCACTTCCCAAGCTCTCTCATCCACAACAGACTTCATACTTGCCTCTCTTTCCAAAACTCTTGCATTCACCTCCCTAACAACCCCATCCATAAACAAATTAAACAACCATGGAGACATCACATACCCCTGCCGCAAACCTACATTCACTGAGAACCAATCACTTTCCTCTCTTCCTACATGTACACATGCCTTACATCCTCGATAAAAACTTTTCACTGCTTCTAACAACTTGCCTCTCTATCAACTCTATCATATGCCTTCTCCAGATCCATAAATGCTACATACAAATCCATTTGCTTTTCTAAGTATTTCTCACATACATTCTTCAAAGCAAACACCTGATCCACACATCCTCTACCACTTCTGAAACCACACTGCTCTTCCCCAATCTGATGCTCTGTACATGCCTTCACCCTCTCAATCAATACCCTCCCATATAATTTACCAGGAATACTCAACAAACTTATACCTCTTTAATTTGAGCACTCACTCTTATCCCCTTTGCCTTTGTGCAATGGCACTATGCACGCATTCCGCCAATCCTCAGGCACCTCACCATGAGTCATACATACATTAAATAACCTTACCAACCAGTCAATAATACAGTCACCCGCTTTTTTAATAAATTCCACTGCAATACCATCCAAACCTGCTGCCTTGCCGGCTTTCATCTTCCGCAAAGCTTTTCTCTGTTTACCAAATCATTTTCCCTAACCCTCTCACTTTGCACACCACCTCGACCCAAACACCCTATATCTGCCACTCTATCATCAAACACATTCAATAAACCTTCAAAATAATCACTCCATTCCCTCCTTACATCACCACTACTTGTTATCACCTCCTCATTTGCGCCCTTCACTGAAGTTCCCATTTGCTCCCTTGTCTTACGCACTTTATTTACCTCCTTCCAGAACATCTTTTTATTCTCCCTAAAATTTAATGATACTCTCTCACCCCAACTCTCATTTGCCCTCTTTTTCACCTCTTGCACCTTTCTCTTGACCTCCTGTCTTTCTTTTATACATCTCCCACTCAATTGCATTTTTTCCCTGCAAAAATCGTCCAAATGCCTCTCTCTTCTCTTTAACTAATAATCTTACTTCTTCATCCCACCACTCACTACCCTTTCTAATCAACCCACCTCCCACTCTTCTCATGCCACAAGCATCTTTTGCGCAATCCATCACTGATTCCCTAAATACATCCCATTCCTCCCCCACTCCCCTTACTTCCATTGTTCTCACCTTTTTCCACTCCATATATATATATATATATCCATATACTTAGAAAAGCAAATGGATTTGTATGTAGCATTTATGGATCTGGAGAAGGCATATGATAGAGTTGATAGAGATGCTCTGTGGAAGGTATTAAGAATATATGGTGTGGGAGAAAAGTTGTTAGAAGCACTGAAAAGTTTTTATCGAGGATGTAAGGCATGTGTACGTGTAGGAAGAGAGGAAAGTGATTGGTTCTCAGTGAATGGAGGTTTGCGGCAGGGGTATGTGATGTCTCCATGGTTGTTTAATTTGTTTATGGATGGGGTTGTTAGGGAGGTGAATGCAAGAGTTTTGGAAAGAGAGGCAAGTATGAAGTCTGTTGGGGATGAGAGAGCTTGGGAAGTGAGTCAGTTGTTGTTCGCTGATGATACAGCGCTGGTGGCTGATTCATGTGAGAAACTGCAGAAGCTGGTGACTGAGTTTGGTAAAATGTGTGAAAGAAGAAAGTTAAGAGTAAATGTGAATAAGAGCAAGGTTATTAGTTACAGTAGGGTTGAGGGTCAAGTCAATTTGGAGGTAAGTTTGAATGGAGAAAAACTGGAGGAAGTAAAGTGTTTTAGATATCTGGGAGTGGATCTGGCAGCGGATGGAACCATGGAAGCGGAAGTGGATCATAGGGTGGGGGAGGGGGCGAAAATTCTGGGAGCCTTGAAGAATGTGTGGAAGTCGAGAACATTATCTCGGAAAGCAAAAATGGGTATGTTTGAAGGAATAGTGGTTCCAACAATGTTGTATGGTTGCGAGGCGTGGGCTATGGATAGAGTTGTGCGCAGGAGGATGGATGTGGTGGAAATGAGATGTTTGAGGACAATGTGTGGTGTGAGGTGGTTTGATCGAGTGAGTAACGTAAGGGTAAGAGAGATGTGTGGAAATAAAAAGAGCGTGGTTGAGAGAGCAGAAGAGGGTGTTTTGAAGTGGTTTGGGCACATGGAGAGGATGAGTGAGGAAAGATTGACCAAGAGGATATATGTGTCGGAGGTGGAGGGAACAAGGAGAAGAGGGAGACCAAATTGGAGGTGGAAAGATGGAGTGAAAAAGATTTTGTGTGATCGGGGCCTGAACATGCAGGAGGGTGAAAGGAGGGCAAGAAATAGAGTGAATTGGAGTCATGTGGTATACAGGGGTTGACGTGCTGTCAGTGGATTGAAGCAAGGCATGTGAAGCGTCTGGGGTAAACCATGGAAAGCTGTGTAGGTATGTATATTTGCGTGTGTGGACGTATGTATATACATGTGTATGGGGGGGGGGGTTGGGCCATTTCTTTCGTCTGTTTCCTTGCGCTACCTCGCAAACGCGGGAGACAGCGACAAAGTATAATAAATAAATAAATAATATATTTTTTTTTTTTTTTTTTTATACTTTGTCGCTGTCTCCCGCGTTTGCGAGGTAGCGCAAGGAAACAGACGAAAGAAATGGCCCCACCCCCCCCCCCCATACACATGTACATACACACGTCCAGACACGCAAATATACATACCTACACAGCTTTCCATGGTTTACCCCAGACGCTTCACATGCCTTGCTTCAATCCACTGACAGCACGTCAACCCCTGTATACCACATGACTCCAATTCACTCTATTTCTTGCCCTCCTTTCACCCTCCTGCATGTTCAGGCCCCGATCACACAAAATCTTTTTCACTCCATCTTTCCACCTCCAATTTGGTCTCCCTCTTCTCCTCGTTCCCTCCACCTCCGACACATATATCCTCTTGGTCAATCTTTCCTCACTCATTCTCTCCATGTGCCCAAACCATTTCAAAACACCCTCTTCTGCTCTCTCAACCACGCTCTTTTTATTTCCACACATCTCTCTTACCCTTACGTTACTTACTCGATCAAACCACCTCACACCACACATTGTCCTCAAACATCTCATTTCCAGCACATCCATCCTCCTGCGCACAACTCTATCCATAGCCCACGCCTCGCAACCATACAACATTGTTGGAACCACTATTCCTTCAAACATACCCATTTTTGCTTTCCGGGATAATGTTCTCGACTTCCACACATTTTTCAAGGCTCCCAAAATTTTCGCCCCCTCCCCCACCCTATGATCCACTTCCGCTTCCATGGTTCCATCCGCTGACAAATCCACTCCCAGATATCTAAAACACTTCACTTCCTCCAGTTTTTCTCCATTCAAACTCACCTCCCAATTGACTTGACCCTCAACCCTACTGTACCTAATAACCTTGCTCTTATTCACATTTACTCTTAACTTTCTTCTTCCACACACTTTACCAAACTCAGTCACCAGCTTCTGCAGTTTCTCACATGAATCCGCCATCAGCGCTGTATCATCAGCGAACAACAACTGACTCACTTCCCAAGCTCTCTCATCCCCAACAGACTTCATACTTGCCCCTCTTTCCAAGACTCTTGCATTTACCTCCCTAACAACCCCATCCATAAACAAATTAAACAACCATGGAGACATCACACACCCCTGCCGCAAACCTACATTCACTGAGAACCAATCACTTTCCTCTCTTCCTACACGTACACATGCCTTACATCCTCGATAAAAACTTTTCACTGCTTCTAACAACTTGCCTCCCACACCATATATTCTTAATACCTTCCACAGAGCATCTCTATCAACTCTATCATATGCCTTCTCCAGATCCATAAATGCTACATACAAATCCATTTGCTTTTCTAAGTATTTCTCACATACATTCTTGGATTACGTGTTAATTGACAGGCGTGCGAAAGAGAGACTTTTGGATGTCAATGTGCTGAGAGGTGCAACTGGAGGGATGTCTGATCATTATCTTGTGGAGGCTAAGGTGAAGATTAGTATGGGTTTTCAGAAAAGAAGAGTGAATGTTGGGGTGAAGAAGGTGGTGAGAGTAAGTGAGCTTGGGAAGGAGACCTGTGTGAGGAAGTATCAGGAGAGACTGTGTACAGAATGGAAAAAGGTGAGAACAATGGAAGTAAGGGGAGTGGGGGAGGAATGGGATGTATTTAGGGAATCAGTGATGGATTGCGCAAAAGATGCTTGTGGCATGAGAAGAGTGGGAGGTGGGCTGTTTAGAAAGGGTAGTGAGTGGTGGGATGAAGAAGTAAGAGTATTAGTGAAAGAGAAGAGAGAGGCATTTGGACGATTTTTGCAGGGAAAAAATGCAATTGAGTGGGAGAAGTATAAAAGAAAGAGACAGGAGGTCAAGAGAAAGGTGCAAGAGGTGAAAAAAAGGGCAAATGAGAGTTGGGGTGAGAGACTATCAGTAAATTTTAGGGAGAATAAAAAGATGTTCTGGAAGGAGGTAAATAGGGTGCGTAAGACAAGGGAGCAAATGGGAAAGTGAAGGGCGTAAATGGGGAGGTGAAAACAAGTAGTGGTGATGTGAGAAGGAGATGGAATGAGTATTTTGAGGGTTTGTTGAATGTGTCTGATGACAGAGTGGCAGATATAGGGTGTTTGGGTCGAAGTGGTGTGCAAAGTGAGAGGGTTGGGGAAAATGATTTGGTAAACAGAGAAGAGGTAGTAAAAGCTTTGCGGAAGATGAAAGCCGGCAAGGCAGCAGGTTTGGATGGTATTGCAGTGGAATTTATTAAAAAAGGGGGTGACTGTATTGTTGACTGGTTGGTAAGGTTATTTAATATATGTATGACTCATGGTGAGGTGCCTGAGGATTGGCGGAATGCGTGCATAGTGCCATTGTACAAAGGCAAAGGGGATAAGAGTGAGTGCTCAAATTACAGAGGTATAAGTTTGTTGAGTATTCCTGGTAAATTATATGGGAGGGTATTGATTGAGAGGGTGAAGGCATGTACAGAGCATCAGATTGGGGAAGAGCAGTGTGGTTTCAGAAGTGGTAGAGGATGTGTGGATCAGGTGTTTGCTTTGAATATATATATATTATTTTTTTTTTTGCTTTGTCACTGTCTCCCGCGTTTGCGAGGTAGCGCAAGGAAACAGACGAAAGAAATGGCCCAACCCACCCACATACACATGTATATACATACACGTCCACACACGCAAATATACATACCTATACATCTCAATGTACACAGATATATACACACACAGACACATACATATATAACCATGCACACAATTCACACTGTCTGCCTTTATTCATTCCCATCGCCACCTCGCCACACATGGAATACCATCCCCCTCCCCCCTCATGTGTGCGAGGTAGCGCTAGGAAAAGACCCTACACGTTTCACATGCCCTGGTTCAATCCACTGACAGGACATTGACCCCAATATATCACATTGTCCCAATTCAGTCAATTCCTTGCATGCCTTTCACCCTCCTGTAAGTTCAGGCCCCAATCGCTCAAAATCTTTTTCACTCCATCCTTCCACCTCCAATTTGGTCTCCTGCTTCTCCTTCTTCCCTCCACCTCTGACACATATATCCTCTCTGTCAATCTTTCCTCATTCATTTTCTCCATTTGACCAAACCATTTCAACATACCCTCTTCTGCTCTCTCAACCATACTTTTTTTATTACCACACATCTCTCTTACCCTTTCATTACATACTCAATCAAAACACCTCATACCACATATTGTCCTCAAACATCTCATTTCCAACACATCCACCCTCCTCTGCACAACCCTATCTATAGCCCATATCTCACAACCATATAACATTGTTGGAACCACTATTCTTTCAAACATACCCATTTTCGCTCTCTGTGACAACGTTCTTGCCTTCCATACATTCTTCAATGCTCCCAGAACCTTCGTCCCCTCCCCGACCCTGTGACTCACTTCCGCTACCATGGTTTCATCCGATGCTAAGTCCACTCCCAGATATCTAAAACACTTCACTTTCTCCAGTTTTCCTCCATTCAAACTTACCTCCCAATTAACTTGTTCCTTGACCCTACTCTACCTAATAACCTTGCTCTTATTCATATTTACTCTCAACTTTCTTCTTTCACACACTTTACCAAACTCAGTCACCAACTTTTGCAGTTTCTCACCTGAATCAGCCACTGACTCACTTCCCAAGTCCTCTCATCCACAACAGACTGCATACTTTACCACTCTCCAAACTCTTGCATTCACCTCCCTAACCACCACATCCATAAACAAATTAAACAACCATGGGGACATTACTCACCCCTGCCACAAACCAACATTCACTGGGAAACAATCACTTTCCTCTCTTCCTACACGTACATAGGCCTTACATCCTTGGTAAAAACTTTTCACTGCTTCAGGCAACTTATCTCCCACACCAGATACTCTTAAAACCTTCCACAAAGCATCTCTATCAACCCTATCATATGCCTTCTCCAGATCCATAAATGCTACATACAAATCCATCTGTTTTTCTAAGTATTTCTCACATACATTCTTCAAAGCAAACAACTGATCCACACATCCTCTACCACTTCTGAAACCACACTGCTCTTCTGACAATCTGGTGTTCTGTACATGCCTTTAACCTCTCAATCAATACCCTTCCATATAATTTCCCAGGAATACTCACTCTATCCATATATATGATGTATATATATATATATATATTTTTTTTTTTTTTTTTTTTTTTTTTATACTTTGTCGCTGTCTCCCGCGTTTGCGAGGTAGCGCAAGGAAACAGACGAAAGAAATGGCCCAACCCCCCCCATACACATGTACATACACACGTCCGCACACGCAAATATACATACCTACACAGCTTTCCATGGTTTACCCCAGACGCTTCACATGCCTTGATTCACTCCACTGACAGCACGTCAACCCCTGTATACCACATCGCTCCAATTCACTCTATTCCTTGCCCTCCTTTCACCCTCCTGCATGTTCAGGCCCCGATCACACAAAATCTTTTTCACTCCATCTTTCCACCTCCAATTTGGTCTCCCTCTTCTCCTCGTTCCCTCCACCTCCGACACATATATCCTCTTGGTCAATCTTTCCTCACTCATTCTCTCCATGTGCCCAAACCATTTCAAAACACCCTCTTCTGCTCTCTCAACCACGCTCTTTTTTTTTCCACACATCTCTCTTACCCTTACGTTACTTACTCGATCAAACCACCTCACACCACACATTGTCCTCAAACATCTCATTTCCAGCACATCCATCCTCCTGCGCACAACTCTATCCATAGCCCACGCCTCGCAACCATACAACATTGTTGGAACCACTATTCCTTCAAACATACCCATTTTTGCTTTCCGAGATAATGTTCTCGACTTCCACACATTTTTCAAGGCTCCCAAAATTTTCGCCCCCTCCCCCACCCTATGATCCACTTCCGCTTCCATGGTTCCATCCGCTGACAGATCCACTCCCAGATATCTAAAACACTTCACTTCCTCCAGTTTTTCTCCATTCAAACTCACCTCCCAATTGACTTGACCCTCAACCCTACTGTACCTAATAACCTTGCTCTTATTCACATTTACTCTTAACTTTCTTCTTCCACACACTTTACCAAACTCAGTCACCAGCTTCTGCAGTTTCTCACATGAATCAGCCACCAGCGCTGTATCATCAGCGAACAACAACTGACTCACTTCCCAAGTTCTCTCATCCCCAACAGACTTCATACTTGCCCCTCTTTCCAGGACTCTTGCATTTACCTCCCTAACAACCCCATCCATAAACAAATTAAACAACCATGGAGACATCACACATATATATATATATATATATATATATATATATATATATATATATATATATATATATATATTTTTTTTTTTTTCTTTTTTTTTTCCAAAAGAAGGAACAGAGAAGGGGGCCAGGTGAGGATATTCCCTCAAAGGCCCAGTCCTTTGTTCTTAATGCTACCTCGCTATCGCGGGAAATGGCGAATAGTATGAAAAAACAAAAAAAAAAAAAATATATATATATATAAATATATATATATATATATATATATATATATATATATATATATATATATATATATATACATCATATATATGGATAGAGTTGTGCGCAGGAGGATGGATGTGCTGGAAATGAGATGTTTGAGGACAATGTGTGGTGTGAGGTGGTTTGATCAAGTAAGTAACGGAAGGGTAAGAGAGATGTGTGGAAATAAAAAGAGCGTGGTTGAGAGAGCAGAAGAGGGTGTTTTGAAATGGTTTGGGCACATGGAGAGAATGAGTGAGGAAAGAATGACCAAGAGGATATATGTGTCGGAGGTGGAGGGAACAAGGAGAAGAGGGAGACCAAATTGGAGGTGGAAAGATGGAGTGAAAAAGATTTTGTGTGATCAGGGCCTGAACATGCAGGAGGGTGAAAGGAGGGCAAGGAATAGAGTGAATTGGATCGATGTGGTATACCGGGGTTGACGTGCTGTCAGTGGATTGAATCGGGGCATGTGAAGCGTCTGGGGTAAACCATGGAAAGCTGTGTAGGTATGTATATTTTGCGTGTGTGGACGTATGTATATACATGTGTATGGGGGTGGGTTGGGCCATTTCTTCTTTCGTCTGTTTCCTTGCGCTACCTTGCAAACGCGGGAGACAGCGGCAAAAAAAAAAAAAAAAAAAAAATCATATATAACAGGAAACTCCCACAAAGTATGGTTCCAAACTTACATTCACAATTAATATCCTACTGGCAAAACAGGCACAAAGACTTTAAAATTCTACCCCTGAAATCCAAAGGTGTAATATGCACAAAAAGAGAGAACACCTTAAGCATCCAAGGCCCAAGATTCTTCAACACCTTGCCAGCTACCATCAGAAACAGGATAGGATGCATGGTAAAGAAGTTTAACAGTGCACTGGACAAGTATCTATGTAAATTTAAGAGAGTTTTCAAGGGACGGGGTCCCATGAGTGTAAAAACTCCCTCCTCATACAGTCCAAATAGTGAAGGAAAAAGTATGAAACCATTTCATAATGATGCATTCACACCTATACTGCCTAAATGGTAATAATTGCCACCAGGTCCCACTGTGGGATTAGGTTACATCCACAGAGATTTGTTGCTCTGGTGATCATTCATTGCCCAAGCAGTTAAAATTCAAGTTACTGTATACGGGGGTTATGTTTCTTCCTGAAATTTGTTTACATTAATCTAGATTTAAATACAAGGTTCTGATTTTCATTGCTGATTTATGTATTCAGTTCCTATTGTCTGTAGCATGTAGCTGCATGTTTTGTACTTGATTATGACTTGCAAAACTTTTTCTACTTTAATTAGTTAGTGCAGTGCTGTCTTGTGTTCTCTGGTTGCATGCTGAAGACATGATCATCCAACTGTGCTAACATATTAAAGACTTGCTAAATTCTATATTCTGAAGTGTGTTTAATATACTTCCCTGCAGTAAGTAATATCAGTTAAGATTTTACACTTTATGTTTTTCTCTGTTAACATTTTTTGGTGTGATGAAATAGGTCTAATTGAGTTAAATGTAAGACAATAATAACATAGCCCAAAATGATCTGTTGCAGTTTTCATTCACAACATTCTTTCCATATTATTAAGAGCAAATAAGCACATGATGCATTATGAATACGTGTATTAAGTCAGTTTCATTATCAATTTCATAGTAATATGCCCCTTCCACCTCCAAAACTGCACTAGTGTTACTAGCCCACTGGTATTGTGCAGTGGGCAGCCTTTGGTCTTTCAGTATGTGCCTTCCATTATGCCTGAACTGTAAAGCCCATAAGTATCCGAAAACTTCATATCCTCAAAATCTAAACTCTTACCAGGTGGCTGACATAATGACCCTCATGGCAGTCAAGGCAGCAACATGCATTAATCTGTCCTGACTGACTTTTTCTGACATCCTTTTACATGAAATATACCATAGGTTTTAGTGAATATTTGAAGCAACCTTATAACAAATGTAATGTTATAATGCTGCTATGATATTATGGTAGAGATCTTTTTATACTCGCCCCAGTTCAGTGCATGGGCCATCCCAGTCATATGGACCTCACTTACAGGGAAGTGTAAATCTGCCCATGCTTTCTTTTCAAATGGAAAGGTGACAGAATGCCATGAGAATATCTCTGATGCAATGTTCCTACATCAAAAGGATTTCAGCTACTTTAACACAAATTAGAACTTGCATGTGGAATGTAAAAGATTAACCTGAGTTACTAACTCATTTCTCTTTTATAACAATTATTGCAAGTTTAGTATTGATAATAGAAAGATATTCTTTCCAGATTTTGTTCACTAATATTGAGGCTCATAGCTCCAATTAAGGCCAAATAATATAACTGGAGAGTTAGAACTCACAAGCATGGTTAAATGTACTAGTTGCCACCACTTTAAAAGATACAGCACAACTACCAACATGTGTTTTATAAATATTACTGAATGTGAGAGTGATTTTTCAGTATGTAATTTCTCATCTTCAGTAGTATCAAATTCATATCTAACCATGTGATTATTCCCTCCTAACAGCAACAATGTTTCAACATGCTGTGTTTATGGTCTGCCTCCTTAGTATCACAGTGGCGTCCTTCTACCCTCCTGACTGCCCAGCAACATGTGAATGTGAAGGTCTAACAATCAAGTGTGATAGTGGAGTAATACCTTCACTAGACAAAAGACTTACTTCTTTTGAGATACAGGGTGCAAGTCCTCCCATCACGGCCCTTACAACTGCCATTGCGGAAAAACTGGATCACCTTGTATGAAAATTTTTAATTGCCTTGTTCAATATTGGAATACTCAATACTTAGTAATTTCAGTAACAGATTCATACCAACTAATCCTCTAGGGGAAAAACTTTCTGTAATATTCGCCTAATTAGCATAATACAGATCATTCTTGAATCCTCAAAAACAAATTTCCTAAGGCTTCACAAATTCTGCTATCCATAAGCCCTAGCTCTATAAAGATTTACTTTTCCAACTCAAAACAGAAGCTTCCTGTAATATACTTTTCTCTATCTAGGTATATCTGCAGCTGAACTCAATTGGCTTAACAGAGGTACAGCCTGGGGCACTTGGAGTCATTGAACGCCTAGAGAGCTTGAAGATAATTAACAACAACATTTCTGTTCTTAACCCAGGCATCTTTACCAACTGTAGCAAGCTGGCTTATCTCAGCTTAGAAAACAACAACATTCATGTAAGTACATCTATTACTCCTGAAAACCCTTAAAGTATGTGCTAAAAATTCTAATATGAACCAAAGTTTCTAAAATGAATGCAAAATAGTACAACACACTTTTAGGCAACTAATGAGTGAGAAAATCTTTTTTAATGAAAATTTGGGAATTGAAAAGTAACATCAAGCAATTAAACTCTTCAAAAAGGAAAACAAAACAAGAATATACAAAAGCTATATCAAGCTATATCACATCAACATTGATACCCAACCATCAAACTCAAATTCTACAAGTGACGAATGAAGATCAAATAATATGAAAAACATAATATCTGATAAATAAAGAAAATTAAGAAAATCAGCCTAAATTCTAATATATAATACATGCCTAAAGAATCTCGTTGAAATCAATCGAGAAGTATCAAGGAACAAATATACATTAGCGCTAGACTAGGGATAAATATCTTCACAATGGTGAAAAGACCCATAGAGTAGAGCTCATCTTCATTTCAACCTTTCCTTGGAGAAAAACTTTGATCAAAGTGACTCACATTCATTACTGAACATCTTGGTCACTATACCTCCAACAACGAATAAAGCTGAATTCAGCTACCTATCCACTAATCTCCTTTCATTTCCATACACACTCAGTACAAATCCACAAAACCTAAATTAAAAGAATAATACAAATGTTACAAATTGTATACAAATGTAATGAAATATTCACTGATCAGACATCCAGAAATATGTACAAAATAAATACCCTTAATCAATAAAAACCTTTACATATGTTCATGCTGAACATTTATCCATCAGTGCTCTCAACTATTTTGTCAATTATTTTCATGTAACTTGTACTTACCTACCTGGAGAGTCTGGGGTAGAGGTTCTCTGCTCAAGTGACCCCATCATTTGAACTTTCTTTACCATCATACAACATTTTAATCTTTTTTATATTATCAGAGTCAGCACTTACCTTTATCCATTCATTTACTACTATGATACTATAAAAGTACTTCTTTACATCTCTTAAAAAAATCCCTTGCTCAATTTCTTGCTTTGGGCTCTGGTTGCTTACCTTCAAACATACCTATTCCTATCTATATTTATTTATCAATTATACTTAATTGCCATCTCCCACATTAGCAAGGTAGCACAAGGAAACAGACGAGGAACGGCACAACCAGCCCATATACACATGTATTTACATAAACACCCACAAACGCACACATATATACATGTACATTTCAACGTATACATACATATACATACACAGACATATACATATATACACATGTATATATCCATACTTGCTTCCTTCATCCATTCCTGTCACCACCCTGCCACACATGAAATAGAAACCCCCCCATCTCCAGCAAGGTAACGCCAGGAACAAACAAAAAAGGCCACATTCGTTCACACTCAGTCTCTAGCTGTCATGCGTAATGCACCGAGACCACAGCTCTCTTTCCACATTCCGGCCCAACACATCTTTCCATGGATTACCCCAGATACTTCACATGCCCTAGTTCAGTCCATTGACAGCATGTCGACCCTGGTATACTACAGTGTTCCAATTCACTCTATTCCTTGGACACCTTTCACCATCCTCTATGTTCAGGCCCCGATCGCTCAAAATCTTTTTCACTCCATCCTTCCACCTCCAATTGGTCTCCCACTTCTCCTTCTTCCTTCCACCTCTGACACATTCTCTTCATGTGTCCAAACCATTTCAACACACCCTCTTCTGCTCTCTCAGCCACACTCTTTTCATTACCACACCTCTCTCTTAGCCTTTCATTACTTAATCAAACCACCTAACACCACATAATGTCCTCAAACATTTCATTTCCAGCACATCCACCCTCTTCTGCACAACCCCATCTATAGCCCATGCCTCACAACCATATAACATTGATGGAGCCACTATTCCTTCAAACATACCCATTTTTGCTCTCTGAGATAACGTTCTTGCCTTCCACACATTTTTCATTGCTCCCAGAACCTTCGCCCCCTTCCCCACCCTGTGACTCACTTCCGCTTCCATAGTTCCATCCGATGCTAAGTCCACTCCCAGATATCTAAAACACATCACTTCCTCCAGTATTTCTCCATTCAAACTTACCTCCCAATTAACTTGTCCCTCAACCCTACTGAACCTAATAACTTTGCTCTTATTCACATTTACTCTAAATTTTCTACTTTCACACACTTTACCGAACACAGTGACCAACTTCTGCAGTTTATCACCCAAATCACCCACCAGTGCTGTATCATCAGTGGAGAGCAACTGACTCACTTCACAAGCACTCTCATCCACAACAGACTGCTTACTTGCCCCTCTCCAAAACTCTTGCATTCACCTCCCTAACAGCTCCATCCATAAACAAATCAAACATCCATGGAGACATCACACACCCCTGCCTCAAACTGACACTCACTGGGAACCAATCACTTTCCTCTCTTCCTCCTCATACGCATGACTTACATCCTTGGTAAAACTTTTCACTGCTTCTAGCAACTTACCTCCAATACCATATAGTCTATCCACCATATCCTATGCCTTCTCCATATCCATAAATGCTACATACAAATCCATCTGTCTAAGTATTTCTCACATATTTATCTATTTTGCTTTGTCGCTGTCTCCCGCGTTAGTGAGGTAGCGCAAGGAAACAGACCAAAGAATGGCCCAACCCACCCACATACACATGTATATACATACACGTCCACACATGCAAATATACATACCTATACATCTCAATGTACACATATATATACACAAACAGACATATACATATATACACATTTACACAATTCATACTGTCTGCCTTTATTCATTCCCATCGCCACCTTGCCACACATGGAATAACATCCCCCTCCCCCCTTATGTCTGCGAGGTAGCGTTAGGAAAAGACAACAAAGGCCCCATTCGTTCACACTCAGTCTCTAGCTGTCATGTAATAATGCACCAAAACCACAGCTCCCTTTCCACATCCAGGCCCCACACAACTTTCCATGGTTTACCCCAGACGCTTCACATGCCCTGGTTCAATCCATTGACAGCACGTCGACCCCAGTATACCACATCGTTCCAATTCACTCTATTCCTTGACCACCTTTCACCCTCCTGCATGTTCAGGCCCCGATCACACAAAATCTTTTTCACTCCATCTTTCCACCTCCAATTTGGTCTCCCACTTCTCCTTGTTCCCTCCACCTCTGACACATATATCCTCTTGGTCAATCTTTCCTCACTCATTCTCTCCATGAGACCAAACCATTTCAAAACACCCTCTTCTGCTCTCTCAACCACACTCTTTTTATTTCCACACATCTCTCTTACCCTTACATTACTTACTCGATCAAACCACCTCACACCACATATTGTCCTCAAACATCCACCCTCCTACGCACTACTCTATCCATAGCCCAAGCCTCGCAACCATACAACAGTGTTGGAACCACTATTCCTTCAAACATACCCATTTTTGCTTTCCAAAATAATGTTCTCGACTTCCAAACATTCTTCAAGGCTCCCAGAATTTTTGCCCCCTCCCCTACCCTATGATTCACTTCCACTTCCATGGTTCCATCCGCTGCCAGATCCACTCCCAGATATCTAAACACTCTACTTCCTCCAGTTTTTCTCCATTCAAACTTACCTCCCAATTGACTTGACCCTCAACCCTACTGTACCTACTAACCTTGCTCTTATTCACATTTACTCTTAACTTTCTTCTTTCACAAACTTTACCAAACTCAGTCACCAGCTTCTGCAGTTTCTCACATGAATCAGCCACCAGCGCTGTATCATCAGCGAACAACTGACTCACTTCCCAAGCTCTCTCATCCCCAACAGACTTCATACTTGCCCCTCTTTCCAAAACTCTTGCATTCACCTCCCTAACAACCCCATCCATAAACAAATTAAACAACCATGGAGACATCACACACCCCTGCCGCAATATATATTTATATATTTATTTATTTTGTTTTGTCGCTGTCTCCCGCGTTTGCGAGGTAGCGCAAGGAAACAGACGAAAGAAATGGCCCAACCCACCCCCATACACATGTATATACATACACGTCCACACACGCAAATATACATACCTATACATCTCAATGTACACATATATATACACACACAGACACATACATATATACCCATGCACACAATTCACACTGTCTGCCTTTATTCATTCCCAACACCACCTCGCCACACATGAAATACCATCCCCCTGCCCCCTCATGTGTGCGAGGTAGCGCTAGGAAAAGACAACAAAGGCCCCATTCGTTCACACTCAGTCTCCAGCTGTCATGCAATAATGCCCGAAACCACAGCTCCCTTTCCACATCCAGGCCCCACACAACTTTCCATGGTTTACCCCAGACGCTTCACATGCCCTGATTCAATCCATTGACAGCATGTCAACCCCGGTATACCACATCGATCCAATTCACTCTATTCCTTGCCCGCCTTTCACCCTCCTGCATGTTCAGGCCCCGATCACTCAAAATCCTTTTCACTCCATCTTTCCACCTCCAATTTGGTCTCCCACTTCTCCTCGTTCCCTCCACCTCCGACACATATATCCTCTTGGTCAATCTTTCCTCACTCATTCTCTCCATGTGCCCAAACCATTTCAAAACACCCTCTTCTGCTCTCTCAATCACACTCTTTTTATTTCCACACATCTCTCTTACCCTTACATTACTTACGCGATCAAACCACCTCACACCACACATTGTCCTCAAACATCTCATTTCCAGCACATCCACCCTCCTGCACACAACTCTATCCATAGCCCACGACTCGCAACCATACAACATTGTTGGAACCACTATTCCTTCAAACATACCCATTTTTGCTTTCCGAGATAATGTTCTCGACTTCCACACATTCTTCAAGGCTCCCAGGATTTTCGCCCCCTCCCCCACCCTATGATTCACTTCCGCTTCCATGGTTCCATCCGCTGCCAGATCCACTCCCAGATATCTAAAACACTTTACTTCCTCCAGTTTTTCTCCATTCAAACTTACCTCCAAATTGACTTGACCCTCAACCCTACTGGACCTAATAACCTTGCTCTTATTCACATTTACTCTTAACTTTCTTCTTTCACACACTTTACCAAACTCAGTCACCAGCTTCTGCAGTTTCTCACATGAATCAGCCACCAGCACTGCATCATCAGCGAACAACAACTGACTCACTTCCCAAGCTCTCTCATCCACAACAGACTTCATACTTGCCCCTCTTTCCAAAACTCTTGCATTCACCTCCCTAACAACCCCATCCATAAACAAATTAAACAACCATGGAGACATCACACACCCCTGCTGCAAACCTACATTCACTGAGAACCAATCACTTTCCTCTCTTCCTACACATACACATGCCTTACATCCTCGATAAAAACTTTTCACTGCTTCTAACAACTTGCCTCCCACACCATATATTCTTAATACCTTCCACAGAGCATCTCTATCAAGTCTATCATATGCCCTCTCCAGATCCATAAATGCTACATACAAATTCATTTGCTTTTCTAAGTATTTCTCACATACATTCTTCAAAGCAAACACCTGATCCACACATCCTCTACCACTTCCGAAACCACACTGCTCTTCCCCAATCTGATGCTCTGTACATGCCTTCACCCTCTCAATCAATACCCTCCCATATAATTTACCAGGAATACTCAACAAACTTATACCTCTGTAATTTGAACACTCACTCTTATCCCCTTTGCCTCTGTACAATGGCACTATGCACGCATTCCGCCAATCCTCAGGCACCTCACCATGAATCATACATACATTAAATAACCTTACCAACCAGTCAACAATACAGTCACCCCCTTTTTTAATAAATTCCACTGATATACCATCCAAACCTGCTGCCTTGCCGGCTTTCATCTTCTGCAAAGCTTTCACTACCTCTTCTCTGTTTACAAATCATTTTCCCTGACCCTCTCACTTTGCGCACCACCTCGACCAAAATACCCTATATCTGCCACTCTATCATCAAACACATTCAGCAAACCTTCAAAATACTCACTCCATCTCCTTCTCACATCACCACTACTTGTTATCACCTCCCCATTAGCCCCCTTCACAACAAAGGCCACATTTGTTCACACTCAGTCTCTAGCTGTCATGTATAATGCACCGAAACCACAGCTCCCTTTCCACATCCAGGCCCCACAAAACTTTCCATGGTTTACCCCAGATGCTTCACATGCGCTGGTTCAATCCACTGACTGCACGTCGACCCCGGTATACCACATTGTTCCAATTCACTCTATTCACTGCATGCCTTTCACCCTCCTGCATGTTCAGGCCCTGATCACTCAAAATCTTTTTCACTCCATCTTTCCACCTCCAATTTGGTCTCCCACTTCTTGTTCCCTCCACCTCTGACACATATATCCTCTTTGTCAATCTTTCCTCACTCATTCTCTCCATGTGACCAAACCTGATATCTAAAACACTTCACTTCCTACAGGTTTTCTCCATTTAAACTTACCTACCAATTAACTTGTCCCTCAACCCTACTGATCCTAATAACTTTGCTCTTATTCACAATTACTCTCAACTTTCTTTCACACACTACCAAACTCAGTCACCAGTTTCTGCAGTTTCTCACCCAAATCAGCCACCACTGCTGTATCATCAGCAAAAAACAACTGACTCACTTCCCAAGTACTCTCATCCACAACAGGTTGCATACTTATCCCTCTCTCCAAAACTATTGCATTCACCTCCCTAACAACCCCATCCACAAACAAATTCAACAACCATGGAGACATCAGGCACCCCTGCTGCCAACCAACATTCATCCTTGGTAAAAACTTTTCACTGCTTCTATCAACTTACCTCCCACACCATATATTCTTAATACCTTCCACACAGCATCTCTATCAAACTTTATCATATGCCCTCTCCAGATCTATAAATGCTACATACAAATCCATCTGTTTTTCTAAGTATTTCTCACATACATTCTTCAAAGCAAACACCTGATCCACACATCCTCTACCACTTCTGAAACCACACTGCTCTCCCCCAATCTGATGCTCTGTACATGCCTTTACCCTCTCAATCAATACCCTCCCATATCATTTCCCAGGAATGCTCAACAAACTTACACCTCTGAAATCTGAACACTCGCCTTTATCCCCTTTGGCTTTATACAGTGGCACTATGCATGCATTCCGCAAATCCTCAGGCACTTCACCGTGAACCATACATACACTGAATATCCTTACCAACCAGTCAACAACATAGTCACCCCCTTTTTCAACAAATTCTACTGTAATACCATCCAAACCCACCGCCTTGCCGGTTTCCATCTTCCACAAAGCTTTCACTATCTCTTCGCACTTCGCACACCACCTCAACCAAAACACCCTATATCTGCCACTCTATCATCAAACACATTCAACAAACCTTCAAAATACTCACCCCATCTCCTTCTCACTTCATCACTACTCGCTACTGCCTCCTCATTAACCCCCTTCACTGATGTTCCAATTTGTTCTCTTGTCTTATGCACTTTATTTACCTCCTTACAAAACATCCTTTTATTCTCCCTAAAATTTAATGATACTCTCTCAACCTAACTCTCATTTGCCCAATTTCTCACTTCTTGCACCTTTCTCTTGTCCTCCTGCCTCCTTCTTTTATACATCTCCCAGTCATTCGCACTACTTCCCTGCAAAAATCATCCAAACGCCTCTCTCTCAATAACAATCTTACTACCCCATCCCACCACTCACTACCCTCTCTAATCTGCCCACCTCCCAACCTTCTCATGCCACAAGCATCTTTTTCACACGCCATCACTGCTTCCCTAAATACATCCACTCCTCTTACATCATTTGCTCTCACCTTTTGCCATTCTGCACTCAATCTCTCCTGGTGCTTCCTCACACAAGTCTCATTTCCAAGCTCACCTACTCTCACCACTCTGTTCACCCCAACATTCTCCATTCTTTTCTGAAAACCTCTACAAATCTTCACCTTCACCTCCACAAGATAATGGTCAGACATCCCTCCAGCTGCTCCTCTCAGCACATTAACATCCAAAAGTCTCTAGCACACATCTATCAATTAACACATAATCCAATAATGCTCTCTGGCCCTCTCTCCTACTTACATATGTATACTTATGTATATCTCTCTTTTCAAACCAGGTATTCCCAATCACCAATCCTTTTTCAGCACACAAATCTACAGGCTCTTCACCATTTCTATTTACAACACTGAACACCACATGTACATCAATTATACCCTAGACTGCCATATTACTCACCTTTGCATTCAAATCACCCATCACTACAACCAGGTCTCGTGCATCAAAGCTGCTAACACACTCACTCAGCTGCTCCCAAAACACTTGCCTCTCATGATCTTTCTTCTCATGACCAGGTGCATCGGCACCAATAATCACCCATCTCTCTCCATCCACTTTCAATTTTACCCATATCAATCTAGAGTTTACTTTCTTACAACCTTTATCACATACTCCCACAACTCCTGCTTTAGGAGTAGTGCCACTCCTTCCTTTGCTCTTGTCCTCTCACCAACCCCTGATGTTACTCCCAAGACATTCCCAAGCAACTCTTCATCTTTCATTTCATTTCGCAACTATAAGAAAGTCAAAAATATAATCTCTTCACAGGTTATTGCAAGTGGAACATTTGCTTCTCTTTATGAGCTTCACAATCTAAGTCTGGCTCACAATGAAATATCTTCTCTTCCAAAACTCTTACCTGCAAAAATCCAAGTTCTTAATGTGGAGTACAACAAGATAACCGACATTCAAGACCTATGCGTCAACAGTCTGATATCCCTCAACCTCTGCCACAATAACATCACCTACCTCGATCCAGACCAGGTATGAAAGTATTATCGTACAAATGAACACATAAGCTAATAGACTATGTCACCTACCTGTGCAATGACAGTATTGTAATCAATGTGTTTAGAATGTGCTGCTACTATGGTAAGCTCATAATTGAGAGGTCTCAAATATCAGTACCTCAGTGGAATACTCTAAAGTTCTAGTGTACAAGTCTCACTCCGCCTTCTTGTGGTAACCTTGCTCTTGCACCCTTAAGGGTGGAACTAAAGGGAAGGCATTGCCCATCTTCATCAGGGAAATAGTAGAGGTAGTTTTCTTTTTAAATACCCCACAATCTGGGAGCCTTGCTGCCTCTGGAAACACTACACTGGAGTTGCCATCTGCTAGTGGCCTGTCAAGGGTGAGGCACATAAGGCTACAAAGTGGCATTGGAGTCTACCAGTTATACCATGAAGTAAAGAAGATAAGTAATGGCAGTTGATGGCACTGGATGTAAATGGGATAACTGGTGACAGTAAAAAGACGAAGCTTGTTGAAAAGCTTAAAAGTTATAGCTTGGATGTGTTGGAGATTGAGGAAACCCATATCCTTAGGTATAATGTATGGAGTGAAAATGGAAATGATGAATACAAGCTATGAGAGGGCTTGGAAGGAGCGGTATGGATGGGAATAAATGAAAATCATCAGGGAAGAGGAAAGAAGGACATGCAATTCTCCTACCATTGAGAGTGTGGGAGAATGTTACAAAGAATGAATGGAATGGATCATGAATGACATGGGTGAAAGAAAAGATTAGAATAGTGAAATACGCATGGGTACAGAAAGAGACTACTGTCCACACATTCCCTGCTTGTCACAGGTGACCAAGAGGGACACGAGTGGATGGCTGGAAATCCTTCCTTCCTGTACCTCTTCCCAAAAGAAGGAACAGAACAAGGAGCCAAGAGAGGAATTTCCCCTCTAAGGCTCAGTCATTCACTCATAATGCTACCTCACTCATGTAGGAAGTGGCAAGCAGTTATGAAAAAGTGTATGTGCAACTGTGAACATGACGATTATATGAGGTAAGGATGAAGGAAACTTTTCTAAAGGAATGTGAATGACTGTATAAACAGTTTTAGGAATGAGAGAAACGTGGTTGTAATGTTATGAATGCGAAAATGGGATGTGATGAAACTAGCGAGATGGGTGGTAAATTAGGAATGCCTGGAGTTAATGAGAATGGAAGTTATCTTGTGAATGTCCATGCTGAGAGGGGTTTATTCCCTGCAAACACCTTCTTTCAGCATAAGATGATCCATAAGAATACATGGATGAGATGTGATGGAAGAGAAAAGCATAAGGCTTTGATTGACCATATGGTTGTGGATGAAAGATTGAGAAAGACCATGCTAGATGCTAGAGTTGTTATATGACTCTTTGGAGCTGACCATTTTGCAGTTCTTGTGGAGATGAGGCTCAGGGAGAAGTGGAGTCATAGGGTAAAGAAAAATGGAGAAGTGAAAGTGTTGGCAAAGAAGAAGATGAATTAGAAAAAATGCTGGGAGCAGTGTGAAAGGAGGGCGACCAAAAGTTTAGATGGAAGTGCAGTGAATGTACGGATGCAGTCATGTGTGAATGAGGTATTCAAAAGGTTTAGAGAAATAATATTAAAGGTAGTAGAATGAATAATTGGATACAAGGTCGTGATATACAGGAATAATATGGGCAATGCATGGTGGATGGAAGAGATTAGAAATGCTGTGGAAGAGAAGAAAAAGACATATGGTAGATTGTTCGACAGGAATGTACCAGTAGAAATTCAGCAAAGGAGGAGAGAAGAATATGACGTGTTAGCAAAATATTATGAAGCTGATAGAGGAAAGTAAAAAAGAGTAGATGAAGATTTTGGAAGAAAGTTGAGTGAAAAGTTTTTAGGAAATAAAAAGTTGTCCAGGAAGGTGATAAAAGGAAAGAGGTGGATGTAAGAGTGGATATGTTTATGTGAGAAGTAAGAAAGGGCAGTAGCTGAATCAAATGGAGGAAGTGAAAGGAAGATGAAAAGAGTATTCTGAAGAATTGATGAATGTGGGAGAAAGTGAGGGAGCAGTTGTAACATACATGGGCATGAAGGATGGAAGGAAGACAAAACAAGCATAAGGGCCTATACCAAAAAGGGAAGTATGAAGGGCAATAATGAGGATGAAGGTAGGGATGGCACCTGGAGTGGATGGGATTATGGTAGAAATACTTAAGTATGGAGAAAATGTGAGACTGGATGCATCTAATATGTAATACAACATGGAAAGGGAAGATTGTGCCAGAGGTTTGGACAAAACCTACTATTGTTCCTTCATTCAAAGAAAAAGGGGCTAAGGATGTATGTAGCAATTTTTGGGGAATAAATCCATTAAGCACACCAAAAAAAGTGTATGCATGAATGTTGATTGATAGAATGATGTCTCCTTTGACAAACTTTTCCAAACTCAGTCACCAACTTCTGCAGTTTCTCACTCAAATCAGCCACTAGAGCTGTATCATCGGTGAACAACAACTGACTCACTTCCCAAGCCCTTTCATCCCCAACAGATAGCATACTTACCTCCCTAACCACTCCATCCGTAAGCAAATTAAACAACAATGGAGATATCACACACCCCTGCTGCAGACAGACATTCACTGGAAACCAATCACTTCCCTCTCTTCCTACTTGTACACATGCCTTGCATCCTTTTTAAAAACTTTTCAACGCTTCTAACAACTTACCTCCCGCACCATATACTTTTAAAACCTTCCACAAACCATCTCTATCAACCCTATCACATGTCTTCTCCAGATCCATAAATGCCACATATAAATCCATCTGTTTTCTAAGTATCTATCACGTACATTCCTCAAAGTAAACACCTGATCCACACATCCTCTAACACTTCTGAAACTACAGTGCTCTTCCCCAGTCTGATGCTCTGTACATGCCTTCAACCTCTTGAAAATCAATATACTCCCATATAATTTCCCAGGAATACTCAATAAACTTATGCCTCTGTAGTTTGAACATTCACCTTTATCCCCTTTGCCTTTGTACAACAGCACTATGCATGCATTCTGCCAATCCTTAGGCACTTCACCATGGTCCATACATAAATTGAATATCCTTACCAACCAATCAACAACACAGTCACCCCCTATTTTAATAAATTCAACTGCAATACCATCCAAACCTGCCGCCTTGCTAAATTTCATTTTCTGCAAAGCTTTAACTACCTCTTCTCTCTTTACCAAACCATTCTCCCTAACCCTCTCACTTTATACACCACCCTGACCAAATGACCCTATATCTGCCACTCTATCATCAAACACATTCAATAAACCTTCAAAATACTCACTCCATCTCCTCACTTCATCACTACCTGTTATTATCTTCCCACTTGCCCCCTTCAGCAATGTTCCTATTTGTTCTCTTGTCTTAAGCATGTTATTTACCTCCTTCCAAAACATCTTTTTATCCTCCTAAAATCTAATGACACTCTCACCTCAACTTTCATATGCCCTCCTTTTCAACCCTTGCACATTTCACTTGACCTCCTGCCACTTTCTTTTATACATCTCCCAGTCATTAGCACTACTTCCCTGCAAGTATCATCCAAATCTAATCTACCCACCTCTCACCATTCTCATGCCACATGCATCTCTTGTGCAAGCCATCACTGCTTCCCAAAATGCATCCCATTCCTCACCCACTTCCCTCGCATCATTTGCTCTTACCTTTTGCCATTCTACACTAAAATCTCTCCTGATACTTCCTCACACAACTCTCCTTTCCAAGCTCACTTACTCTCACCGCTCTCTTCTCTCCAACTTTCTCTTCTTTTTTGAAAACCTCTACAAATCTTCACCTTTGCCTCCACAAGATAGTAATCAGACATCCCTCCAGATGCCCCTCTCAGCACATTAAACATCCAAAAGTCTTTCTTTTACACACCTATCAATTAACATGTAATCCAACAATGCCCTCTAGCCATCTCTCCTACCCACATACATATCCTTATGCATATCTCTCTTTTTAAACCAAGTATTCCCAATCACCAATCTTTTTTCAGGACAAATCCACAAGCTCTTCACCATTTCCATTTACAACACTGAACACCCCATGAACACAAATTATACCTTTAACTGCCACATAAGTCACATTCACATTTAAATCACCCATCACTAAGACCCTGTCTCGTGCATCAAAAGCTGCTGACACTCTCACTCATCTGCTCCCAAAACACTTGCCTCTCATGATCCTTCTTCTCACGAGGAGGTCCATAGCCACCAAAAACCACCCATCCCTCTCCATCCACTTTCAGTTTTACCCACATCAATCTAGAATTTACTTTCTTACACTATCACATACTCCCACAACTCCTGCTTCAGGAGTGGTGCTAAATACTCATTTTTGCTCTCCAAGATAACATTCTCGCGTTCCACATATTCTTGAACGCTCCCAGAACCTTTGCTCCCTCCCACACCCTGTGACTCACTTCCGCTTCCATGGTTCCATCCACTGCTAAGTCCACTCCCAGAGATCTAAAACACTTCACTTCCTCCAGTTTTTCTCCATTCAAACTTACCTCCTAATTCACTTGTCCCTCAACCCTACTGAACCAAATAACCTTACTCTTATTCACATTTACTCTCAGCTTTCTTCTTTCACATACTTTACCAAACTCAGTCACCAACTTCTGCAGTTTCTCACATGAATCAGCCACCAGCGCTGTATCATCAGCGAACAACTGACTCATTTCCCAAGCTCTCTCATCCACAAAAGACTGCATACTTGCCCCTCTCTCCAAAACTCTTGCATTCACCCCCCTAACAACCCCATCCATAAACAAATTAAACAACCATGGAGACATCACGCACCCCTGCCGTAAGCCAACATTCACTGGGAACCAATCACTTTCCTCTCTTCCTACTCGTCCACGTGCTTTACATCCTCGATAAAAACATTTCACTGCTTCTAGCAACTTACCTCCTACACCATATACTCTTAAAACCTTCCACAAAGCATCTCTATCTACCCTATCATATGCCTTCTCCAGGTCCATAAATGCTACATACAAATCCATTTGTTTTTCTAAGTATTTCTCACATATATTCTTCAAAGCAAACACCTGATCCACACATCCTCTACCACTTCTGAAACCACACTGCTCTTCCCCAATATGATGCTCTGTACATGCCTTTACTCTCTCAATCAATACCCTCCCATATAATTTCCCTGGAATACTCAACAAACTTATGCCTCTGTAATTTGAACACTCACCTTTATCCCCTTAGCTTTTGTACAATGGCACTATGCTTGCATTCTGCCAATCCTCAGGCACTTCACCATGATCCCTACATACACTGAATATCCTTATCGACCTATCAACAACACAGTCACCCCCTTTTCTTATAAATTCCACTGCAACACCATCCAAACCCAGCAGAAACTGGCAAATGTGGCAACTTCAACAAAAACTGTGTACTTCCCCACCCTTCGTGTCTGCAAGGTGAGTCATTGTCCTATGGAAGCTTTAAGCAGCCATACATGACCCCCTCCAAATCCCTATTGAGAATGTAGCCTGGTAATTGTGGCAAGAATTTTCACTGTGAGTATTACTTGTATATTACAGGGACAGAGTTATATACTTGTGTTGCCCCATCTCTAAATCTTGACTACACATACCACATCTTTACTTTTTTCTTCTCAGTATGTATGCACACACACACACACACACACACACACACACAAACACACACACACATACACACACACACACACACATATATATATATGACAGCTAGAGACTGAGTGTGAATGAATGTGGCCTTTGTTGTCTTTTCCTAGTGCTACCTCGCGCGTGGGCGGAGGTGGGTGTCATTTCATGTGTGGCAGGGTGGCGATGGGAATGGATGAAGGCAGCAAGTATGAATATGTACATGTATATATATGTATTTGTCTGTATGTGCATGTATGTATATGATGAAATGTATAGGTATGTATATGTGTGTGTGTGTGGGTTTGTGTATACACGTGTATGTGGGTGGGTTAGGCTATTCTTTCGTCTGTTTCCTTATGCTACCTTGCTAACATGGGATGGTATTGATTGAGAGGGTATAGGCATGTACAGAGCATCAGGTTGGGGAAGAGCAGTGTGGTTTCAGAAGTGGTAGAGGATGTGTGGATCAGGTGTTTGCCTTGAAGAATGTATGTGAGAAATACTTAGAAAAACAGATGGATTTGTATGTAGCATTTATGGATCTGGAGAGGGAATATGATAGAGTTGATAGAGATGCTCTGTGGACGGTAATAAGAGTATGTGGTGTGGGAGGTAAGTTGCTACAAGCAGTGAAAAGTTTTCATGAAGGATGTAAGGCATGTGTACAAGTAGAGAGGAAAGTGATTGATTCTCAGTGTAAGTCGGTTTATGGCAGAGGTGCGTGATATCTCCATGGTTCTTTTATTTGTTTATGAAAGGGGTTGTTAGGGAGGTGAATGCAAGAGTTTTGGAGAGAGGGGCAAGTATGCAGTCTGTTGTGGATGAGAGGGCTTGGGAAATGAGGCAGTTGTTGTTCGCTGATGATACAGCACTGGTGGCTGATTCGGATGAGAAACTGCAGAAGTTGGTGACTGAGTTTGGTAAAGTGAGTAAAAAAAGAAAGCTGAGAGTAAATGTGAATAAGAGCAAAGGTTATTAGGTTCAGTAGGGCTAAGGGACAAGTTAATTGGGAGGTAAGTTTAAATGGAGAAAAACTATAGGAAGTGAAGTGTTTTAGATATCTGGGAGTGGCTTTAACCATGGAAGCGCAAGTGAGTGACAGGGTGGGGGAGGGGGCGAAGGTTCTGGGAGCGCTGAAGAATGTGTGGAAGGCAAGAACTTTATCTTGAAGAGCAAAAATGGTATGTTTGAAGGAACAGTAGGTTCCAACAATGATATATGGTTGTGAGGCATGGGCTATAGATAGGGTTGTGCGGAGGAGGGTGGGGGTGATGGAAATGAGATGTTTGAGGACAATATGTGGTTTGAGGTGTGGGATGCCATTTCATGTGTGGCAGGGTGGCGGCAGGAATGGATGAAGGCAGCAAGTATGAATATGTACATGTGTATATTTGTAAGAAGGCAGCAAATATGAATATGTACATGTGTATATGTCTGTGTATGTATATGTATCTATACATTGAAATGTATTGGTATGTATATGTGCATGTGTGGGTGTTTATGTTTATACATGTATATGTGTTGGGCCATTCTTTCATCTGTTTCCTTGCACTACCTCGCTAACAAGGGAGATAACAACTATAATATATAAATATATATTTCTTTTTTGCACTACCTCCCTAACAAGGGAGATAACAACTATAATAAATTAATATATATTTCTTTTTTCTTTCAAACTATTCGCAATTTCCCGCATTAGCAAGGTAGCGTTAAGAACAGAGGACTGGGCCTCTGAGGGAATATCCTCACCTGGCCCCCTTCTCTATTCCTTCTTTTGGAGAAAAAAAAAAGAGAGGGGAGGATTTCCAGCCCCCCGCTCCCTCCCCTTTTAGTCGCCTTCTATGACACGCAGGGAATACGTGGGAAGTATTCTTTCTCCCCTATCCCCAGGGATAATATATAAATATACATATACACACACATACACACCCTAGCCTACGCCAGAGTGGATGTTGATTACTTGGCAAAGATCTTCATCTAAGAATGTTAAAAGATTAAATCATCAAAGTTCTTAACCCCCTCTTTCATAACACACAATCATCGTAAATATCACAAACATTTTTACATAGAGTAAGTTAAAAAAAAAATTGCAATACCCTATTTCATTTACTCAAATTTCAGAAAATAAAGAAAGACAGTGAATAAGGCATCCAGTTAGAGAGAATTATAAAAGCAAGTAGCAAAGGAAGCTTTCCATGTGAGGAAAAACATTGCAATAAATGACAATCAATATTACTTGCACTTTGCCAGGTTGACCTGAAGAATCTAATCGAACTCTGCCTTGGAGGACCAAGCTTTACCCTCAGCGACAAACTGGTAAACCAAAATAAATTCCCAGTTCTTGGAAGCTTGCAACTTAGAGGGAATTCTCAGACTCCAATAATGATGAACGAAAAGAGTCAGAGGAACATCCAGGCTATGACAGCACAATCACTCCATACCCTGGAGTTGAGCTCTTGCAGGTGAGAATACATAATAAAATTTTTGCTTTCAAACTGCTCTGAGTCTGAGTTTGCACTGTCTTCGACACCCAATAACTATAAAGTCACACTTTTATGAATTCTATTAATTCAATCAAGCCCTACATGAGAGGGTTAAACAATTCATCTGTTCACATTCTTAACTGTGTTAAACTGTATACACAAATATCAATAATTACACATGTAGGCAGTCAGACCAGCCAAGAGCATTCTACCAGTTCTCATCATCTGGAGAGGAGACAAAGACTACTATTGCAATTGCAATAAGCTTAAGGTAAAAGTAAAGGAAGGGAGGACAAATCAGAGGAGCCAGTGAAACAGTATTTGTCAGCAATCATTTCATGGAGAAAATCAAGGTGTAAACAGAGCAATGACATGAAGCAAAGAGTTTCGAACCAACAAACTGATGAAAAATGCCAAGTGCAGTAACAAATAGAAATTTTTAGCAATCATTTACAAAAGTCATTAACAGAAAGAGAACAGCCAATCTACTTCAGCCACTACAATGCCCACTCCCTTTGGGAAATAATGTCATAAGACATCTTTTTTCAGGCTAACAAGTCTAAGGATCTTCAATCAAGTCAACAGCAAACTTCAAAATCTGAAAGCTTCAGATATATCAATAATGATAAGATCTATGGCTGCAAAGTTTGAACTTCCTGCCATAGAAATTTTTGACATCTCAAATTCCCCTTTCCTGGCACAACTTTTCTTAAACTCACCTTCTCTTAACACTCTGCCAGGACTGAAGATCTTAAAAATGTCCAACTGTAACATCAATGTATTCCCTCAAAATTTTCTCCAGTATAAAACACCCAACCTTAATCAACTGGACCTAAGCAACAACCCACTAGATTGTACATGTTATGAAGCCTCATGGATTCCAAACTATGTGCGGCAAGGAAAGATAATTCTCCTCCATGAGGAAAGCACAACCTGTGCCACCCCTCCACATCTAGAGAACATCCCACTACTTACTGCTTCTCTGTGTCCAATTAGCATGACCATTCCTTATGTAACGATAACAAAACCTACTGTTAAAATCACTGCTGCAACAAACAAAGCAATTACTCCTAAATTATCAACCAACAAACCCAATTCTGCTACAAGCCCAACAACAGAAACTAATCTATCTTCTGCTGTACCAGGAAAAAACTTAGACACATCAACAAAAGCAACAGGTTAGTGATATATATATAATTTACTATCATACTGCTGGGTTCCAATGAGATAATATTCTTCCCTGATACTCAAGTGTCTTAAAAAAGTCATAATGATGTACTGAGCAAGCAATTTGGATTTTTCATAATCATAAGAAAATATGAGGATGTTGTTAAAGCTGCTTTGAGTGATTGGGGCCTAAATATGCAATATGGCATAAGGCATGCATGGAATAGAAATGAACTGGAGTGATGTGATATACATGTGGTGACATGCTGTAAGTGAGCTGAACCAGGGCATATGAAGCAGTCAGGGGAAACCACAGAAAGGTCTATGGGGCTTGCCTGTGGAAAGAGGTGCGCTGGTTTCACTGCAGTGTATGCCTCCTAGAGAGTGAATGATCATATAACCATTCTTCATCTTTTATAATTACTATCTATCTACACAAGAAATGGTGAAAAAGTATAAAAAAAAATGCATTTAAACTTCAAATTATATCATTAGACAGACTTCTACATAAATTCTAAAGTATCAATTTCAACTTCCTTTAAACAAGGACAAGGGAAAAAAATCCATCAGAGCACTGATTCCTAGTTTCTTCACTCCAAAGTAGACAACACTTTCAGCTATAAAAATGTATCTGTACCAGCTTTCATTATGAAAGACATGAGAATACATCTGTCTTGTTTAAAAAGAAAGAGAATAGATATAAAGCCTACTACCTGAACCTAACCCCATCTATAGCACTTCTAGTTCATACTTAACCTTCAACTGTATGTAATATAAAAACCTATGCAGTCAGTGGTTAAGTCAGGTTAATGTACTTTTGCAGCTTCCTTAATTTCAGTTTCTAATAAAACCACTTCCTCTTTTAAAAAAGAAAAAAAAAAATCATTTGGAAATATCTAAGCTCTAAGGGGACAAAAATTATTCCTTTACTTTAGGCAGAGTCCTTGGAAAACTTGAGAAAGTACTAGCTCAGTAAAGGGTTAAAACATCATTCTACCTCCCAGAAAGAGTTACATCCATAAAGATAAACACCTCCCATTCTCAAAAAACCATATGAGGCTAGCAAATTCTCATTCACATCACTGTAATACCATATAACTTCCTTCCCAAGCTAATAGTGTCACAATATAGAGGTAAAGTGGTACCAAGCAATTATCCTCCCCATTCATGGATCTACCACAGCTGATTGTGCCTTAGGCCTGCTACTGTCCAGAATCAAGAAGTGGTTTTTCATAAAGAAAAGAGGGAAAAAAGGGAAAGGCAAAATAGATGCACATAGAGGTCTTCATTTGGTTGTAGAGAAATGGGTTTCCATCCTTAAAATCTACAATGATCACCACCAGACAAAGCACAATAAGCATCAGAGAAAATATCCACATAGATGAAGAGGGCTTTAAAATAAGAGCTGAGGAAAGAGCCTTTCCTTTATGACAAGTGACATCATTTCTGGACCATCCTCTTCTGCCCATCTTTGCAACCTACAAGAAAGACCAACCAGATCTAAATATACATATTATCAAACACAGTTATTTCTCAAATACAGGAGATATCATTTCATAATATCAACAATCAAAAGATCCCAGAAGAAAATCAAAATAGAAAACATAATCCAAAAATCATGGACTTTAGCAGGCAGCCATAACTGACAGAGGAGAGATAAACTCCTGATCAGAATGGAAAAGTTCCAAGCTGATAAAGGCTTAAAGGAGCCTGAAAGAGACAACACATTTTCAAAATAATTTTCTGTGAGACCAAAATTGGTCTATTCCTTTGTGTGAGTTGTATTCTTAGTAAGAAACTTTGGCTTTGGATTACTCTTACCCATAAATAATGATCATCAAACTTTAGTTTATTCTTGTGCATAAATTCTACATGAATTTCAATAACTTCTCTTCCTGATGCCAAAGCTACAATGAGCGAAGATTCCACATGAAAATATTACGGAGCGACAATGCATAACCAGAGCCTCTGACAGCTCTAATTCTGACAATGATGAAAAAGCTCCAGCTCTCCTTAGAAAAAGTATTTCAATAATCCATTACACACAGGTCTAGAAAATCAGTTAAGTACCATAGCCAAAGGCTCATGTAAAGCACTCTTCTATAACTTAAAAGTCTATGGGGCTTTGTTTTAATATGAAAGAGACAAGAGATAAATTCATTAAACACAACGATTCATTTACAGTCCCAAAGATTCTTCAAAATTTCTTAAAAAGGCCTGATAAGTAGTCTCTAACTCTGAAAAACACCATGCGATGAATGTTGAGCATTCTCCATACTTTCTCCTAAACATATTTGAAAAATTCAAACATGAAAATTCAAAACCTATAACTCTGATGCTGGATCTTTCTATGGAAATAATGACCAAGAGATCTCACAATATTACTGACATATTGCAGTTGCACCTTACACCAGATCTATCCTACCCATCTATGACATTAAATCAAAGTCAAAGAACCCTGAAAACTGGTTAGTTTGAGAATCACTACCTTGAGGATCTTTACTGGAAGGAAACTACAATGAGGCCAAATCTTTCAGTCTTAGGTTATGGTACCATTTATGAAATAAATATTGGAAAAAATACATGTTTTAAAGAATGCTACAGATCTCATTTAATGATTTCTTCCAGAGAAAGATGTCTAAGGAAGGCTCAAGTGAGGGCTAGATTCCTTAATTCATGGGTTCAAGCAGATAGACCTGGTTATGCAAAGAAGACTAGCTGATAAGACATTCATATCTGAAAGCAGTTTCATACATTCTGGCAGGCCAAGATGTTTTCCTGGATAAGTCTTTGGTAATCTCAATATTTTTGGAAATTTAACTAGAGATAAAATATGATGCTTCCAGGGGGAGATTTTCCATAAGTTATCAATGACAGTTATTCTTACACAGTACTTATGCACCCTCTTGATCAAGAACTTTGAGTCTGGGTTAAATTGACCAATAACAGGTTCTCATTTAGAGATGAGGATTTTCTGTCTGGACATACAATGAATCTCATTAACTTTGCCAAAGATCACAGGTATAAGGAAAAAACATTTCATCAGGAGACATTGTGGTTCACGAGGAAAGATATTTCAACATTGAAACAGGTCTTCCAGTTTCTTAGAGGCAGACTTACTTATTTATTTATATATTTTATTATACTTTGTCGCTGTCTCCCGCGTTTGCGAGGTAGCGCAAGGAAACAGACGAAAGAAATGGCCCAACCCCCCCCCATACACATGTATATACATACGTCCACACACGCAAATATACATACCTACACAGCTTTCCATGGTTTACCCCAGACGCTTCACATGCCTTGATTCAATCCACTGACAGCACGTCAACCCCGGTATACCACATCGCTCCAATTCACTCTATTCCTTGCCCTCCTTTCACCCTCCTGCATGTTCAGGCCCCGATCACACAGAATCTTTTTCACTCCATCTTTCCACCTCCAATTCGGTCTCCCTCTTCTCCTCGTTCCCTCCACCTCCGACACATATATCCTCTTGGTCAATCTTTCCTCACTCATTCTCTCCATGTGCCCAAACCACTTCAAAACACCCTCTTCTGCTCTCTCAACCACGCTCTTTTTATTTCCACACATCTCTCTTACCCTTACGTTACTCACTCGATCAAACCACCTCACACCACACATTGTCCTCAAACATCTCATTTCCAGCACATCCATCCTCCTGCGCACATCTCTATCCATAGCCCACGCCTCGCAACCATACAACATTGTTGGAACCACTATTCCTTCAAACATACCCATTTTTGCTTTCCGAGATAATGTTCTCGACTTCCACACATTTTCAAGGCCCCAGAATTTTCGCCCCCTCCCCACCCTATGATCCACTTCCGCTTCCATGGTTCCATCCGCTGCAGATCCACTCCCAGATATCTAAAACACTTCACTTCCTCCAGTTTTTCTCCATTCAAACTCACCTCCCATCATTACCTACTAATAAATGCCTTACTTATTACAATTTGTTTAATTTTCCCTTGCACTTATTGAAATATTATAATACACAACATTCATTCAACCAGTATTTTAGCTTCATAAAAATCAATAATAAATATTACCCCGGCCAAGGTACAGCCATTGTACTCACTTAGCAGGAGGACTGTGAAAAGAGCAAAAGCCACATTTTCACCATACAGTTCCAAGCTTTTGTAATGTCCAACACAGCTCCAATCTACACCAGCTCACAAACTTTCATTTACCCCAGTTAATGCCTGTTTCAGCACTACGGTCTACCCGTATACATATTTGTCCAATTCGCTCTAAATTCCCGCTATCACCCTCTTTACGTTCAGTCGCCCTTTGCCAAAACTTTTTCACTCCATCCTTCACCTCGATTTGGTACTCCGCTTCTCCTTGTTCCCTCACCTCCGCATAATCTCTTGCAACTTTCCAATCATTCTCTCATAGGACAAAGTTCAATACACTCTCTAGCTTCTCTACCACTCTTAATTTCCATATCCATAACTATAACATAATAAAAACCTAAACCACATTTACACAAACTTATTTCAAGCAATCCACTTTCTGTAACCCTATATACCAATGCTAAAACCAATAATATTGTGACACATTCCTTCAAACATACCCATTATGCTCTCCAACAAGTCTACTCCTTCAAAATTCTTCATGCTAACAGTTGAACCTGATGATTCTATTCCCGCAAAGTCTGATGAACGTTTAGAAGCTGGTTCCATGTTAAATCTTCTCCCAGAATCTAACACTCCATTATCCAATTTTCTCATCAATTTACATTCCAGAATCTTGATCTCAACCCTGCTGACCAACAATTGCTCTTATTCAATTTATTCAAAACTTTCTTGAACACTTTTCCAAACTAACACGCTCTGGACGTTTCCATGAATCAACCATAATATTATATATAATCCTAAAGAATAGGATATATGAAACTTCATATATTTCCTAGCAGTTCCGAGAGTATCATACGAAAGGAATCAAAACTCCAACAGAAAATGGTGAGAGAGGGGGTTAGTAATCCTCCTGTATTTATACTCCTAGAAGGGTAGTAAGAAGGAAGTAGGAAAATGCATAACCCCCGAAGGTCAGATTGTAGTCCAAATGCTGGATAAACCAAAGTGAGGAAAAAAAGAGGTAGGTGAGTTGAGATAGGAACCTGCAGTTGGCTGATATGAAATGAAGCTCAAGGGTAAAGGGGAAGAGTGGTTTGGGAATGTCTTGGGAGTAAAGTCAGGTGTTGGTGAGAGAACAAGAGCAGAGGAAGGAGTAGCACTACTCCTGAAGCAGGACTTGTGGGAGTATGTGATAGAGTGTAAGAAAGTAAACTCTAGATTGATATGGGTGAAACTGAAAGTTGATGGAGAGAGATGGGTGGTTATTGGTGCATATGCACCTGGGCATGAGAAGAAAGATCATGAGAGGCAAGTGTTTTGGGAGCAGCTGAGTGAGTGTGTTAGCAGCTTTGATGCATGAACCTAGGTTATTGTGATGAGTGATTTGAATGCAAAGGTGAGTAATGTGGCAGTTGAGGGAATAATTGGTGTACATGAAGTATTCAGTGTTGTAAATGGAAATGGTGAAGAGCTTGTAGATTTGTGTGCTGAAAAAGGACTGGTGACTGGGAATACCTGGTTTAAAAAAATATACATAAGTATACGTATGTCAAAGGAGAGATGGCCAGAAAGTGTTAATGGATTACATTTTAATTGATAGGCGTGTGAAAGGGAGACTTTTGGATGTTAATGTGCTGAGAAGTGCAGCTGGAGGGATGTCTAATCATTATCTTGTGGAGGCGAAGGTGAGGAGTTGTAGAGGTTTTCAGAAAAGAAGAGAAAATGTTGGGGTGAAGAGAGAGGTGAAAGTAAGTGAGCTTGGAAAGGAGACTTGCATGAGGAAGTACCAGGAGAGACTGAGTGAAGAATGGCAAAAGGTGAGAGCAAATGACATAAGGGGAGTGGGGAAGGAATGGGATGTATTTAGGGAAGCAGTGATGACTTGTGCAAAAGATGCTTGTGGCATGAGAAAGGTGGGAGGTGGTCAGATTAGAAAGGGTAGTGAGTGGTGGGATAAAAAGTAAGGTTGTTACTGAGAGAGAAGAGAGAGGTGTTTGGACGATTTTTGTAGGGAAGTAGTGCAAATGACCGGGAGGTGTATAAAAGAAAGAGGCAGGAGGTAAAAAAGAGGGCAAATGAGAGTTGGGGTAAAAGAGTATCATTATATTTTAAGGACAATAAAACGATGTTTTGGAAGGAGGTAAATAAAGTGCGTAAGACAAGAGAACAAATGGGAACATCGGTGAAGGGGGCTAATGGGAAGGTAATAGCAAGTAGTGGTAAAGTGAGGAGATAGAGTGAGTATCCTGAAGGTTTATTGAATGTGTCTGATGACATAGTGGTAGATATAGGGTGTTTTGGTCAAGGTGGTGTGCGAAGTGAGAGGGTAAGGGAGAATGGTTTGGTAAACAGAGAAGAGACAGTGAAAGCTTTGCAGAGGATGAAAGCCGGCAAGGCGGCGGTTTGGATGGTACTGCAATGGAACATATAAAAATGGTAAAAAGAGAAGAGGTAATGAAAGCTTTGTGGAAGATTAAAGCCAGAAAGGCAGCAGGTTTGGATGGTACTGCAGTGGAACTTATAAAAAAAGGGGGTGGCTCTGTTGTTGATTGGTTGGTAAGGATATTCAATGTATGTAGGGATCATGCTGAAGTGCCTGAGGACTGGCAGAATGCATGCATAGAGCCAATGTACAAAGGACAAGGGGATAAAGGTGAGTGTTCAAATTACAGAGGTATAAGTTTGTTGAGTATTCCTGGGAAATTATATGGGAGAGTACTGAGTGAGAGGGTAAAGGCATGTACAGAGCATCAGATTGGGGAAAGAGCAGTAAGTCACAAACAATATCAGCACCAATTAACATTCTGTATACTAAAGAGGAAGCCTTATTGATTTTCCTTAGGAGAAAAATCCATCAAATTATGCAAGGATTGCCTCTATTTAGATAGATGACTCAATTACCCTTGATTATCACTGGAATACTAGCCAGGATATAAGACATTAGGCCTCAGGGTTCATCTTCATGCCTCCTGCTGATGACACAGGGTCATATGATGAGAAGTTGAAGGCGCAAGTTGTGGACAAAAGTCCACATCAAGGTCAGGCCTCTATTGAAATATACAGAGAATTATGAAATCGAAAAAGAAAACACAAGAAAAATTATTTATGAATTTTGGAGAAATTTTGAAAAACTTGTCTTTTGAAATGTGCCTGGTCATAGTTATTGGGAAAGATATAAGAAGGTAAAGAGTTCCAAAACTTTGACGTGTGGAAAGAAGGAGATATCAAAAATATCAAAACAGCCCACCTTTGAGCTGCTGATGGCCACACAATAATCATGTGATGCAGCAGCTTGCCAAGTATTGCATGGTCTAGCTAGTGGTGTGGTCACACAGGCAGCCAGGTCTCAGGAGCAAAAACCAAAATAATACTTATAGAAGAGGGAAATTGAACCAACATTGCAGCATAGAGCAAGGGGTCAAGTTTGGAAGTTAGCCTTGGACAGTTTATGACTCAAACCACTTTTGACTGAACTCCGTCAAGTAAAGACGGATGCAGAGCTAGAACCAACCCAAATGTGAGAGCAGTACTCTATACAAGAACAAATGTATCCCTTGTATGAACGGGGCAACCATTTAGAAATGATATTTCAACATCTAAACAGGGCTCCCAGTTTCTTAAAGGCTGACTTAGCTATTCCTGTAATGTGAAATTTCCAAGAAAGAGTGGATGCTACAGCAATACCAAGTATATTCATAGAATTAAGAGGTGGAATTACAGAATCGTCAAAGGAGACACAAGAGTTGTGAGGAGTTTTCGATAGAGAGATGGGGAGAACTGGGTCTTGGAGGCATTAAACTTAACAAGATTTTGTGTACCACACTGAGATACACTGTCCAAGTCTGAGTTTACTGAGGAAGCTGTGTCCAGACGAGATGCAGATCGAGTGAGAAAAGGGAGCAGAGCTGAAGGTTGTGGAAGAATACAGTGTTGAGTCGTCAGCGTATGAGTGCACTGGATTATTTGTGGAGAGTAAATTGTTGAAAAAAAGGATAAAAAAAAGGAGAGGACAGAACCTTGAGGGACACTGCTGTTGATGGAGAAAAGGGGGAGGCTGATCCACGAATAACCACAAAGATAGATCGGCCAGAGAGGAAGTTAGATATGAAGGAGCAAAGGAAAGGAGGGAAGCCAAAACAGGGGAGATTAGAGATGAGACCACAATGCCACATCCTGTCAAAAGCCTGAGATATGTCACAGGCAACTACACGACCCCAAAATCTTTCAGGGATGATGACCAGACATTAATAAGATAGGAAAGAAAATCACCAGTGGATCTCACCTTCAGGAAGCAATACTAGTGATCAAAGAGAGACTATGATTTTTGAGGTGTTTAAGGATATGGGAGTTGAGGAGGGATTCAAAGACTTTGGAAATGGTAGATGTCAAAGCATTAGGACAATAGTTAGAGGGGTAAGAATGGTCACCCTTCTTAGGGATGGGATGCACCAATGCATGCTTCCAAGGAGAAGAGAAGGAAAAGTTTTGGTTTTCAACAGAAACGGAACAGACGAGCAAGGACAAGTGCAAGTTCAGAGGCACACTCTTTCAGTACATAGGGATGGATGCCATTACGACCATAAGCCATGCTTGTGTCCAGAGAAAGCACTTCTCAGACAGTCCAAAGAGATTATACAGGAAGGGGCATAGGATTAGGAGGAGACGCATCTGGGAGTGATGGAATGTTAGAGTCATCCAAGGTGGAGTTAGACAAGAAATGGAAACCAAAGAGAGTTATTTTGTCAACAGGAGAGAAAGCTATAATACCATCACAGCAAAAAAGTGAAGGGAAGGTAGAGCTACAGAAGTTGTCAAGAGATGCCCTTAGATAAAAACCAGAAAGACCAACCAGTGGATGACAAGGAGAGATTATCGCACTTCCTTTGAATAAAGGTGCCATAATTAGTATTAGGAAGGGGCAATAAGAGTGGTATAGTAAGTAAAGAAACATCTAGTGTGTGATCAGATGAGCCAACTGGGGTGAGCCTGTGTAGTTGCAGTGCATAGGATTAGTACGGAAAACAAAACCCAGTGCACTGGCAGGTTGGGTGTTGAAAGCATCCACAAGTTGAGAGGATGTGAAAACTTAATTGCAGGAATTTAGGCAACTGATAACTATTGCACTGACTGTAGAGTTAGGAGAAAAGTGCAACAGAAGAAAAAGAGAACTGAAGAAGTCAACAAACAAATTTAGAACCAGATGAAATAAATAATTTGGAGATTCACGGTTCACAAGGTATCCATACGGAATGTTGGTGTTAGAATATATAAAAATCCTCCTCTGAAATGGGAACAAAAATGTAAGTTACAGAGACATCAGAATACTGAAAAATCAAAAGACATTTGGGTCTCCATGAACATCACAGTGCTTTATATACATCTCATCCCCACCATCCAGTGCTTCAATATATGATGATATATGGTGTTTATGAAAAAATATAATGTACACATGGAAAAAATTATAAACTTTCAGTACCAACTTCTCAAATCCCCTACAACTTTGAGCAGAAAGTGTCCAAGTGAGTCTATGCTAGTAGAAAGTAAAAAAGAGCGAGAAGAGGATCAGGTTGAAGGGAAAGTCAGGGCAGATAATTTGAAAGGGTTTTGATGCTGACTATGGTGGTGCTGATACTGTCAAAGATCTTGGCTTGCCCACTATATCAGAAAAGAGTTCCTGAGCAGGCAGATAAAGCAAAGCAGTGTGCCTCCAATATAGTACCTTTATTAGTAACAAAGATCACTAACACCAGAGGTAAAGTCATGGAGAACATACAGCAAATGTTGAGGGAGACTGAAGATCAGAATCAACATACTATGCCTGTACTTAAGAGTATAACTTTTTGCTTAAAAACATTGCTCCGAGCTGCATGATGCATTCAAATACTTAGGATAATAATGTACCTACATTCTACTGCATTTTATTTGGCATCTTATTCATATCTTCAAATAAATATTAGGTTGACAAATCTCATCCAGCAAAATAACCCCCTTATACCACTGAATCCTACATGAAAATAGGATTCACTGTCTGGTGATTCAGCTAAGTTGTGTTTTCTAAGAATGCATACCCAATGTCAAGCAAAGACTATGTTTATCACTGCCTGACCTCAACTTTAGTATTGAACTACAGACTCATTCCTCCATTATTCATGATACCTGCCCTATTCTTTACACAAAAACTTAAACCAGTTCAGTGTTTTCCGAATTAAAGCAACCTAAAATTCTAAACTATTTCCCTGTTCATGAACTTTTTCACTAATAATCTACAACAATGTAATGGGAAATTATCAAATCTTGCAGGAGAGTCAACAGGTCAGCAGTCATCAAGCCCACATAACTCTCTCAATGATACAACCCCAAATATCAACAAAAGGCAAAATGAACCAAAGAGTCATGTGTGGGTGATCATCATTGCTGTAATTGGAACCAGTATATTAATTGTGCTTGTCACTATGTTTCTGTGTCTGCTCCTTCACTGCTACCGGAGTGGATTGCTCAACATCCAACACAATAGCAATGAAGAAGAAAATCAAGAGCCAATGGTAAACATGAGGAAGTCACAGGGTCAGTTAATTATCAAAAGTGAATGAAAACAGACAAATATAAAACAAAGCAACTAAAGCAAAACTTATTTGAATCAAAAACTTCCATGACTAGCCCTTAGTAAAATGTAGATTGCATCTAGAATCTTTAAAGACTGATGTTGTGGAAAGTTATAAATGCAAAATTAATGTAATGGAATACTAATTCCCTACAAGTACATTACTTTTTTTTAGAAATGCCTCTTTTCTTTAACAGCATTGTAGTCTCTTCAACATAAATGCAATAAAACTTCTGTTATCAAAAAAAAAATTGAAAAATTTACATTTTTCGTACTGTAGTAAATTAAAAAATCAAATTAACAATGTTATATGGTTGCGAGGCATGGGCTATAGGAAGGGTTGTGTGGAGGAGGGTGGATGTGTTGGAAATGAGATGTTTGAGGACAATATGTGGTGTGAGGTGGTTTGATCGAGTAAGTAATGAAAGGGTAAGAGAGATATGTGGTAATAAAAAGAGAGTGGTTGAGAGAGCAGAAGAGGGTATATTGAAATGGTTTGGTCTCATAGAGAGAATGAGTGAGGAAAGATTGACAAAGAGGGTACATGTGTCAGAGGTGGAGGGAACAAAGAGAAGTGGGAGACCAAATTGGAGGTGAAAGGCTGGAGTGAAAAAGATTTTGAGCTATCAGGGCCTGAACATGCAGGAGGGTGAAATGCATGCAAGGAATAGAGTGAACTGGAACGATGTGGTATACTGGGGTCGACATGCTGTCAAAGGATTGAACCAGAGCATGTGACATGTCCGGGGTAAACCATGGAAAGTTTTCTGTGGCCTAGATGTGGAAAGGGAGCTGTGGTTTTGGTGCATTACACATGGCAGCTAGAGAGTGAGTGTGAACGAATGTAGCAAATGTTGTCTTTTCCTAGCACTACCTCACGCGTGTGCGGGGAGAAGAGTCTGCCATTTCATGTGTGGTGGGGAGGCGACGGAAATGGCTGAGGGCAGCAAGTATGAATATGTACATGTGTACATATGTATTTGTCTGTGTATGTATGTATACATTGAAATGTATAGGTATGTAGATGTGCGTGTGTGGATAAGTATGTATATACATGTGTATGTGGGCTGGTTGGGCCATTCTTTAATCTGTTTCCTTGCGCTACCTCACTAACACAGGAGACAGCGACAAAGTAAAATAAGATATGAATAAATAGAAATAATATACTTCCCATTAAACACACACAGCAATTGGTGTACTAACCAGCTGGTGTTTTGTAGCACTAAAGATTGTTTAACATCTTCCATGTGCTTTCTGGCATTATGTTGTGCTGGTCTTGCACTTTTATGTATTTTGTGCACTCTGCATTACTACTGTGGGTAATGATCCCTTTCAAGCATTGTCAGCAGTTGCCTGATAGCTCCTGGAAGCCAAGTATGTCTTGCGTGAAACACAAAAAGAACATTATAAGCCTTAACAAGAAGATGGAGAGGTGAAAGAACAACTTTAACATCAGCTTGATGACTATTCATGACATCACCAAGCAGCAGCAGAAGACTGACAAATTTTGTTGTGCTTATTTGCTCACATGAATCAAAATATTCTTGGTGTAAAATTTTTACAAAAAAGTGAAATAAGATAACTTGTCACTGCACTATGCGGGATCACTATATGCGATTTCATTTTCATATGAGGAACCTACTTCTATCAGCCCCTATTTTCCTGTGGTCAAAATTCACTCTACATGGGTGTTTGTGGTAGAAAGTGTGCCAAAACTTCAGTTAGGGTTGATGGGTGGAGTAAGCATGAATTCTGGCTGAGCTTACCACGTTCCTGCTAATATGGTCACTTTTGCAGTTACCACCATTGTGTGTGGATCTGCACTACTTGTATGATTTGGGTATACCTGCTAATGTGATTTTCCTGCAACCTGTAAAAGCAACATATTCTTTTGCCCCACAATCACCAGTTAAATGGAAGAGAACCTCTCTGACCTTAGAAAAAAGCTAGAAATCTTATGATGCAGTGATGCTGGTGAGGGAGTGTCAGGATGGTAGAAAGCAAGTCAAAACTTCAGTTGTATAAAGAGTAGGCATGGATCCTAGGTGGGGCACACCATGTTCCCACCAGCAGGCCAGTCTTGCACTTACTACTATTGTGTGCAGATACATGCTACTTGTATAATTTGGGTATAACTGCTAATGTGATTTTCCTGCAACCAGCTGTTTTATGTACGTTAGTATGGCATCCAATCAACCAGCAACATCTCCTACCCAAAAACCAGCAGTTAAATGGAAGAGAGCCTCTTGAACCTTAGAAATGAAGCTTGAAACATTACGATGCACTAATACTGGTGAAGAAACATCAACGCTTAAGCATGCTTACAATCTCGGTGAATCTACAATCCACAATATAAAGAAGAAAGCAGAGAGAATTCAATGTGCTCTAATACAATCTCCTCCACTGTCGGCCAAGGAAACCACAAGGATTAGAAATTCACTTACTAAGAAGATGGAGAAAGTGCTCTTGTTATACATAAAGCATAAGATGAAGAAGAATAGCAGCCTTGGTAACCTTCAGCACAGGTCTAAAGTCTGAAGCTTTAGGATTTATGAGCCTGAGCCACTTCAAGCAAGCAAAGGATGACTTGATAAGTTTACTCGATGCCAAAAGCTACCTAACATGAAGGTAATAGGAGAATCCGCAAGTGCTGACAACAAAGCTGCTGCATACATCCATTTTCCTCTGTATGTCTACAAGTTCGCTATATGAGACTGTCTTTGTGCAAGGCTTTTGCAGAACTTCACTATATGAGATTTGTCTTTGTGTAAGGTTTCTAAAGAACATATGGAATGGATGTAAAACAATATCTGAATTACTAAATAAAAGCTCTCCCCTACTTATGACCTAAGCGAATTACAACCATCTGTACATACGACTGAAAAAAATATAAAGAAAAATAAAAATCATGAGCTATGAACAAAAGAATCTTATTTCTTTATTCATTATACTTAATCACCATTTCCCTCATCAGCGAGGTAGCGCAAGGAAACAGGCGAAGAATGGTCCAACCACTCATATACACATATATTTGCGACAAAGCAAAATAAAAAAAAATATAAATACATATATTATCCCTGGGGATAGGGGATTAAGAATACTACCCATGTATTCCCTGCGTGTCGTAGAAGGCGACTAAAAGGGGAGGGAGCGGGAGGCTGGAAATCCTCCCCTTTCATTTTTTTCTTTTTAATTTTCCAAAAGAAGGAACAGAAGGGGGCCAGATGAGGATATTCCACAAAGGCCCAGTCCTCTGTTCTTAACGCTATCCCGCTAACACGGGAAATGGCGAATAGTTTAAAAGAAAAGAAAGAAAAATTTATTTTATATTTATTTTGCTTTGTCGCCGTCTCCTGCGTCTGCGAGGTAGCGCAAGGAAACAGACAAAAGAAATGGCCCAACCCACCCCCATACACATGTATATACATACACGTCCACACACACAAATATACATACCCATACATCTCAATGTATACATATATATACTATATATACACACACACAGACACATACATATATACACATGTACACAATTCACACTGTCTGCCTTTATTCATTCCCATCGCCACCTCGCCACACATGAAATAACATCCCCCTCCCCCCTCATGTGCACGAGGTAGTGCTCGGAAAAGACAACAAAGGCTCCATTCGTTCACACTCAGTCTCTAGCTGTCATGCAATAATGCCCGAAACCACAGCTCCCTTTCCACATCCAGGCCCCACAGAACTTTCCATGGTTTACCCCAGACGCTTCACATGCCCTGATTCAATCCATTGACAGCACGTCAACCCCGGTATACCACATTGATCCAATTCACTCTATTCCTTGCCCACCTTTCACCCTCCTGCATGTTCAGGCCCCGATCACTCAAAATCTTTTTCACTCCATCTTTCCACCTCCAATTTGGTCTCCCACTTCTCCTCGTTCCCTCTAGCTCTGACACATATATCCTCTTGATCAATCTTTCCTCACTCATTCTCTCCATGTGCCCAAACCATTTCAAAACACCCTCCTCTGCTCTCTCAACTACGCTCTTTTTATTTCCACACATCTCTCTTACCCTTACATTACTTACTCGATCAAACCACCTCACACCACACACTGTCCTCAAACATTTCATTTCCAGCACATCCACCCTCCTGCGCACAACTCTATCCATAGCCCATGCCTCGCAACCATACAACATTGTTGGAACCACTTATTCCTTCAAACATAGCCATTTTTGCTTTCGAGATAATGTTCTCGACTTCCAAACATTCTTCAAGGCTCCCAGGATTTTCACCCCCTCCCCCACCCACACCCATGGTGTATATACATTTGTCTGTCCATCAACACACAATGATAAAATGAAGGAACATCCTGGATTGTATATAAAGCAGTGAAACACTCTGTCTTCTTAGAGATGAGAAAGTACTGATAATGGGGATTTCTGTTATAAAGAAAATTTGGATTCTCATGGTGCTGGAGTCATGGAGACACAACATTTTAGTATGTGTACAGGAAACTTTCCTGCAACTGCATGTCCTGGAGGATACTATGATGAGAGGGACTGTTACACCATCATTACTAGACCATATCTTCCCTCATGTTAGTATATTGGATATTGAGAACATTATGTATGATACACCAGTTGCAAGAACTGAACATGTAAGATTTAATATGGCCATGGTTAATGCAGACAGCTTACATAAATTCAAGAGGCTGTGTGGCACAAGTGTTCAAAAGATGGGGCCCCACGAGTGAAAAATTCCCTCCCTGTATGGTACAAATAGGCAATTACACACCCACAAGATGACAGAGAATAGTTTCTAAACTTATGATCAGGATGGAGCACAGGGATCCCTCAACGTATGCTTGTCTCCCCAAGTTCCAGGGGTGTGCCTAGAACACATACTACTTGACCGAAAATCACAGTTAAATATGTCTTTTATCTCTAATCATTTTAAAGACACAATATAACAATTCCATAAAAAAATGTGATCATGCAATAAATTGGTAAAAATGATATCTCAAATCTACAATGTAAAAACTTACTAGACATTCTGGTCAAAGATGGTTAAGCAGGCTTCTCTTTATGATTTCAGTACCTCTACCTACGCAGCCAATCCTTAGACCAAGAGGCTGAGGAAAAAAGTTGACCAATTAAAATCTACATATTTCATCTACATTAAGTACCTGATTCTTAACTTAAAAGATCTCTGTGGTATATCAAAATAAATTTTCATGATAGATTATTTCTACTGTTCTTATTGCAGAAAATATCATCTAGTCCAGTATGGAAATTATATTAAAGCTATTGACATCTTACAAACAAATACAATACACTCCAGCTCCACTTTTCACTTTTCTATATGCATCATGACCTAAAATGATGTCAAATCACCTAATGATTCATGTAAACTATCATCCCACAATGCTATACTAAATACTGGAAATCATGGTTGTAAAAACATCACCAATATGTGAAAAACCTTGTTTATGAAAAAAAAGTTACGTTAAACAAACAGCATGCTCTAAAACTCATCCATTTGAGACTTACAAACATACACCTCAAATGAGGATAATACTGATGCATTAACATTAACCTACAAATGTGTAAGAAGATAAACAACAGCTTCTGGTGTACATAAGTGTTATGAGTGATTACATACTCTGATAACTATTTGAGTGTTACAAAGAAAGAGTTGTACATTCATGTTGCCACATCTATTCATATGTGTGTGTACTGCAACATACTTATACTCTTATGTGTATAAACACACACACACACCCTAGCCTAGGCCAGAGATCCATTCATCTGCCAGTCTCAGGGAGATGCAGAACAGCTGGGTTGGCTGTAGGATAATAGTTGTGCCTATGAAAGTTCATAGTCAGTTCTGAACGATTCAAAATGAAACAGTAACAAAAATCATATGTAATAGAGCAAAAAATGTAGACAATTCACTTTTTTTAGTTAATGACCTGGTATAGGCAAAAAACACTCAAATCTAGGCCATCTTGAGTGAAAGAAAAAAGTAAAATTCAAAAAAATAGAAAATGAATCAAGCCTATATAGGCATCAGAGATACAGATAAATGGACAGATGTTTGTAGACCTGACCCTTAAAGGAAGAAATGTTATAAGAAGATGGAAAGAAAAAAGATGGAAGAGAATGCCACAGCTCAACTATTTAAGGGAAGACGGGAGGATCATTAAGTACTTAGTACTTGTCATTCCAGCTGGAAAATTCATTTTAATTGTTCAAAATTTCAGATATCACTTTAGTTCCACAGTGCTAAAAACTATACCACATATCACTGATGACATCACTAAATTATGAAATATTCAGAAAGTATTATGAAATGTGCTTGTGACAAATCAACAGATTGTATAAATATAAAAGCCAAACATAAAATCACCTTGTAGTCAAAATGATAACAGCAAAAACCTAAATCAACCTTATCTGCTGCTGAGGATCAAGTGGCCACTCACTGTCAAGTGATAGTTGACAACTGGTACCTATTTCACAGAGGCCAATCATGAATGTGAATATCACATTTTGACCAGAATACGGATCAGGATATATCTTGACTGCTAGGGAGGTTAAATGAGTTTTTATAGATTTTAATGATCATTTACAACTGTAATAAAGTACTTAAACTTACATTAACCCCTTAATATCTCCTAATAGATATTTACCCTAGCAGAGCAACACCTCTAGATGGAAGATATTCATTCATCAAGTTTCAAGCCTTAATTTCAAGGATGAGTGCCACAGTCTATGCGGTGGCTGAGGTGACAGTGTCCAATAATTTCTCCCCACAATCAGTCATCCTCTGTCCATGCCAATGAGAGCAAATTTTGCCAAGTTTCCTAGGATGGAAATTGAACAGCTTTCAGTCACATTTTGAAAATCCTGCTGAAGATGATCCTGAATCATTTGAAACCATTTGAAATGACAACCCCCTCAACCCAAATGTGCGTGAGGTAGAGCTAGGAAAAGACAACAAATATCTACTGGTACTTAGAATAATAGCATTTGATCCACTGGTACCAACTACTTAGGACAATAGTCTCAATAGCGTTTGAGGCACTGACGCAAATTAATCAGTACCTGCGAATCATTATTTTGCCAACTACTTGCCAAAGGGGCATTTGAAACACCAATGTCAACTAGAAAGCACCGAAGGGTCTGATGCTATTTTGCCAAAATTACCTAGTTGGCATAATAACAAATTTGTATGTATCTCAACTTCTCAGAGGTTTTCATATTTTCTGTCAATTTATTTTCCATGTTGTAAGTTTGAATGGAGAAAAACTGGAGGAAGTAAAGTGTTTTAGATATCTGGGAGTGGATCTGGCAGCGGATGGAACCATGGAAGCGGAAGTGGATCATAAGGTGGGGGAGGGGGCGAAAATCCTGGGAGCCTTGAAGAACGTGTGGAAGTCGAGAACATTATCTCGGAAAGCAAAAATGGGTATGTTTGAAGGAATAGTGGTTCCAACAATGTTGTATGGTTGCGAGGCGTGGGCTATGGATAGAGTTGTGCGCAGGAGGATGGATGTGCTGGAAATGAGATGTTTGAGGGCAATGTGTGGTGTGAGGTGGTTTGATCGAGTAAGTAATGTAAGGGTAAGAGAGATGTGTGGAAATAAAAAGAGCGTGGTTGAGAGAGCAGAAGAGGGTGTTTTGAAATGGTTTGGGCACATGGAGAGAATGAGTGAGGAAAGATTGACCAAGAGGATATATGTGTCGGAGGTGGAGGGAACGAGGAGAAGTGGGAGACCAAATTGGAGGTGGAAAGATGGAGTGAAAAAGATTTTGTGTGATCGGAGCCTGAACATGCAGGAGGGTGAAAGGAGGACAAGGAATAGAGTGAATTGGATCAATGTGGTATACCGGGGTTGACGTGCTGTCAGTGGATTGAATCAGGGCATGTGAAGCGTCTGGGGTAAACCTTGGAAAGCTGTGTAGGTACGTATATTTGCATGTGTGGACGTATGTATATACATGTGTATGGGGGTGGGTTGGGCCATTTCTTTTGTCTGTTTCCTTGCGCTACCTCGCAAACGTGGGAGACAGCGGCAAAAAAAAAAAAAAAAAATCCCTAGAAGTCCCATCCACCATATTGGATGAATCTCCATCTTTTACTTAATTTAACAGCATAAATGAGTGAGACTAGTATGGGTGGAGTATTCCTTATCCAAAATGCCTAGGACCAGAAGTGTTTCAGATTTTGGATTTTTGGGGGGATTTTGGAATATTTCACATGGACTCATAGGAACGTAATGCAACATGTGGAAAACATGATGATATAGAAACAAATGGATTAGAGCTGAGTCATGCCTCAACATTTCGACCATTCAACTGTCTTCCTCAGGAGATACTGATTCCAGCATTCGGCAAGACTGTGTTCCCCGGCAAGTGATGGTCACCTGGTTGGACGTCTTGGTGTGTTACCCTCTGATTGGACAGCTTGTCCTGCTGCCTCCACCCATTCACAGTGATCTCTGCTGCCTGACATGACCAGCAGATGAACTCTGGCCTTGTGTTTATGTTGTTCTTATCCCTTCCTCTAGGTAAGCTTTCATACTATCACTAAACGGTTTGTCACTTACCTATAGCTGCCTTGGTGATGACCGTTTAGTGACAGTGTGAAAGCTTACCTTGAGGAAGGGATTACGAAAAATGTTAATACAAGGTCTGGGTTCATCTGCTGGTTATGTCAGTAAGCGGAGATTGCAGTGAATGGGCGGAGGCAGCAGGACAAGCAATCCAATCAGAAAGCAACATGCCAAAGCATACGACCAGGTGATCACTTGCACGGGAATATGGTCCTGCCAAATGCTGGAATCAGTCTTACCTGAGGAAGATGGTTGAACAGTCAAAACATTGAGGTATGTCTCACCTCTGACCTGTTTGTTTCCATACCATCCTGTTTTCCAAGCCATGATGGATAATAGATAATGGAATAATGGGACCCAGTCTAAGCACAAAATCCATTTATATTTCATATACAACTTATACACATAGCCTGTGGGTAATGCATACAACATCTTTAAAATCATTTTCTTACAATTATTCACGAGGAGAATAAGCTAAAAACAGTGAGTAAAGCATATAGGTCTGGCAGCAACTATTATTTGTATCAAAGTGGCGCCAACAGAGCATCAGAGTCCAGCATGGGCAAGTGAGGTCAGGTGTGGAATTTTCCATATGTAACGTCATGTGGCCACTTAAAAAGTTTCAGATTCTGGATTTTCAGCGAGTAACTATCGGTGCTTTTCATGCTCGCCTCTATGCTTGTCTCATTCTGGAATAATTTTACAGTCAAGTGAGAATTGTACTTCTCCTTAAACTAGCTTAATGTGGTCAAATTAATTTCATTTGGTAATCCATTCCAGGAGTCCACCATTCTCTGTGAGAAGCAGTATTTTCTAAAGTTAAATTTAATGCTTTATTTCATAAAGATCATGTAACCTTTACCTCTTAACATATTCCTATTTTCTTAAAAGATCTTTGAGCTATCAATGCTTTCTATTCCTTTCATAAATTTGTTTCCATAAAGTTACCCCTCTTTCTCCTCTCCTCCAAAGTGGTTCATTTGAGTCGATTCAATATTCCCCCAAAGACGGGTTTCTTAATTATGGAACTATTTTAGCATCTCTTAAGTGAACTTTCTCTAAAGCATCTATTTCCTTAAATAAAGTGACCAAGGCTAAATAGCTCACTCCAAATGTGGTCTCACATAACTTTTAAACAGCACTAAGAATGACTTCAAGTACATATTGTTGAACAAGTGTTTTTTTAATCCCACCATTTGATGTCTTTTATAATTACATCTAAAATGTGGTTTATAACTTCCATATCCACAATCAGTACTCCCTGATCTTGATTAACAGCCACTGAGTTTTTACCAGACATCTCATAAGCTGTTTGTTTATTACCATAACCAAAATGCATAACCTTACATTTATCTGAATCAAAAATCAATTTCCATGTAATTGGTAAAGTCATTAGTCATGATAGATCATCCTGAAGGGTACCTTCTCTGTCAGTTCTATTGTAAATTTTCATCAGTGAATAACTTACACATTGATTCTGTATCATTTGGGAGATAATTTACAAATATCAGGAATAAAACTAGCCCCAGGACTGATCTCCGAGATACTCCACTTTCCACATACCTCAGTTTACCGATACACTCTGTTTTCTGTTGGCTAAAAATTCAATCCAGTTTAATACATTCCCACTAAATCCAAATCTATTGGATCTATAATAGTCTTTGGCATGGTAAACTATCAAGCACTTTCTTAAAGTCCATATACACACTATCACAAAGGGTTCATCACTACTACCAAACATACTTGTCCAGTCTTCAAGCACTTCTAACATATTTGTGAAGCCTTACCTTCGCGTTATAAATCTATGTTAGCATTTAGTTATCATTCCATTCATTTCCAAGTGATCTATAACTGATTCATTCATAATTCTTTTCTAGTATTCTAATGATTTGGGAAGATAAAGATAATGGCCAGTAATTTTTGTTTTTTTCCATCTTTCTTATCTACTGTTTTTACTACGGCATTCTTCCAATCTTCAGGAATGCATCTTTCTATTTGTAAATTGTTACACAATATTGTGTGGTTGCTTCAGTTCACTTGCTGCTTCTAAAAGAATTCCAGGATAAATATTATCAGCTCCCAAAGCTTTGTATACATTTAGGTCATTCAACACTTTGTTTACCACAGTTTCTCAAAGCTACAGTATATAATGTTCTGCTGGTCTTTGCCGTGAATTCAAAAGGATTTGATGGTTCCTCATCAAATAAGTACGCTATTGCTTGATTTAATATCAATAAATCTCAGTCTACAAAATATAGGAGAAAGTAATTATTCCTCTCCTCAAGTTTGCTGGTTTGTTTGGGTAAGGATATTGTATCATCATTCCCCACATTACATACTGGACATTGTACCTGTGCTTCACCGGTGTAAAGCCTCCTAATATGTACCGTGGCAACAGATATCAAAAGTAATTTGGAGAACATTTATCAGATGTTAAACAATGATGTACTTAACCCAAATCATCAACTATACCTTCTAGGATGAATAATTGTATTACTACAGTACGGCTGACAGAAATTTAAGTTTCCTTAAATCAATAATTATTACAATACATCCTCTTACATTTGACGATGATCAGGTCAGCCCAGATGAGCAGCAGCAGGAGAGGAGGTGATGGTGCACCACAACATGTGACGACCCAACCACCGCTGCCTGACTGCCTGTGTTCAAGTTTTGTTTACACCACAACATGAAGACAGCTGATGCAGAAGAAAAACTATTGTCTGACATTTCTTATGCACAAATAATATATTGAGAATCAATAACAAGGAACACTGTGCAAAGGGAATATTGTTCTATTTTAATTTCAAGATACCATCTGTGGTCTTTACATTATAAATACTAAATCAAAATCGTCCGGCATAAAGGTAATGCTTTCAAATGTCATGATCAAACGTGGAGTATTTACAGAGGCAACCTTGAAATACATATCTTCTTTAGTGTTAACTATTTTGTCTTACTAATCCATGGGTTGAACTGCCTATCGGAGAAAAAATTATTTTTCTTTTAATACCATTAAGAATAGTGAATGTCATTTCTCCTACCATCAACTTTCAAGATTAATGCAACAAATGTATAAGTCAATTTGTTGTGTAATATTTGACAATCACCATAGCATTACTTCTTGCCTCTTGCTGTTGTCTAAGTCAGTTGCCGTCAAGACAGCAACTTGACATTAGGGACACGACTAACCTTCCGAACTTCATGCCTTGCTTACCTGCCTATATCATCACCTATAACCATACTTCGTATTATATACCTAACTCTCATATATCATTTTCAGTACCACATTTTTCTCCAAGTATAAAGTGGATGATTCCACAATTACTCTCTCCCCACATATCTTCACCGTATTTAACCCTCTCCCAGGTTTTATTCTCAATATCTCCCACATGGATATACACGGCGCTACTTTAGGGTTAGGTAGGTTGAAAATTATATTGTGGACAAGATGTGAGAGAATACGAACATTTCCCATCAATTCATCAGAATTCAGTTAAAGAACAGCTAAGCAAGGTAAGGGATTTATGAGAACATTTTTTTTAATGACGTAAGGCATGTGAGAAACAAGTTCATAAATGCTTGCACATTGGAAGACACTATAACCCTAGCACTACTGAGATGGAAAAGGGAGGAGGTTACAGAAAACATTAAAATATCAAGAACAGCCATTAAGGGTCTTGAATCATATAAGGCTCATGGACCTGATGAAATTTCACCATCTGTACATCTCCATGTGTACATCTCCACTCACAATTCCGGTTGACAGGTGGTGTGTGCTCATTCCATCATCATCAACCTTGTTGCATGCTGCAAGGACCCTCCCCAAACTTTGATATTATATGGCTCAGGGTCTGCCTCCCAACTACTACATTTTTCGTTTCGCCTATTTCTCTCCTAATTCTACAAATGGTATATATTTCTTGGACTATCTAAATTCCCTCTTTAAGACTCACCATCTCACTCACAAGCTGATTCTTTGCCTCGGGGATTTCAACATTCACCATAGGAGATGGTTGAATTCCTCCCATACAAATGGGGGAGGGAGCGAGGTGGGGGAACCCTCAAATCCTCCATTTTTAGTAATCTAGTCTTCTATTACAAATAATCTCCTACCATACATATATTCCTGACCTCTGTGACCACTCTCCTAATATTCTGAATCTGTTATTCACCTCCAGTCGATCCCGCTGTAACTACACTATATTAATAGCTTCCATTGGTTCATCTGATCAAACTCCCATTAATGTATCTAATCTAGCGGCACCTTCCCCTCCCGTAAATATTGGCATCTCAACAAACCTGACTGGAGTAACTATGAAAAGTTTTTTCTGGCTTTCCTTAGGTATATTACTCTCTTATGTGATGATGCTTTGTGTCTCCGCCAGACACAAAGCAGAGGTTGTTGTTGCGGGAATAAAAGACGACCTCTTCCTCCAGACCATTATTCAGTCATTCCTGTTCTGAGGCCATTCAGGCAAGGGATCATGCATATCGGGCTTGGAAAACCTCTCCTTCCTCAGCCTCACATCCAGCAATTATCACTGGCCATAATCATTGCAAGCACGTTAACCGTGAAGCAAGTGTTCCTTGATTCAAAGGAAGTGTGATCATGTCTCCTGGTCATCCACTGATAGGTTTTGCTGGTCTTTAGCTAAGGGCGTCTCTTGACAACATGTGTCACTCTGCCTTTCCTTCACTTTTCCGTTCTGACGACGGTACTATGGCTGTCTCTCCCCTTGTAGACAAAGCAACTTTCTTTGGTTCCCGTTTCTCCCAGCTTGGATGACTCTGCCCGTAATCTCTTCGGCCCGTCTGAAAAACACTTCTCTTTCTGGACACAAGCAAGGATTATGGCCCAGGTGGCACCCATGCCTGCATGCAGAAATACTGTGCCTTTCAATTTGAACTTGTGCTTACTCGTCTGTTCCGTTTCTGTTTAAAAACCAATTTTTTTCCTTCTCAGAAGCATGCGTTAATACATCTCATGCCGAGGAAGGGTGACCTAGCTTCTAACCCCTCAAACTACCGTCCTGTTGCTTTGATATCTACTGTTTCCAAAGTATTTGAATTCTTCCTCAACTGCCACATCCTTAAACATCCTGAATCTTATATAATGGCTTCCCTAAGGCGAGGTCCATTAGTGATACCATTTTCCTATTTTACTGATGTCTGGTCATCGTAACTGAAATATATGGGGAAATCCTATGTATTTACTAAGAATAAGCGTGAATGTACTGCCTTCATGGTTAACTTTATCATTTTTTTTAACTATTACATATTATCTATGAAAATACTCGAGAAAAGTTTTGCAATCAACTGAAAATACTGACGGCATATACATGATTTGAAGACATTTTGGATACAAGTCAGAATTAGTCATAACAAATTGTCTTAATAGTGTTCAAACGAAAAGTTAAGTTTAACAATATCATTCTCATTATCATGTTGAGAACCGCACCCCACAACGATTTTCTCTGCTAAATTTGGAAAAGTTAAATCTTCAAAGCTAACCTAATGTCGTCACCTGGCGTAAAGAAACGTTGGTGGCGAATCTTCAAGTTATTATTATCATTATCATTATTATTGTTTTATTATTATTATTATTATTATTATTATTATTATTATTATTATTATTATTATTATTATTATCATTATGCTGCAGTTTCTCGGGAAGCACAGGATGACTCAGTGGTGAGGGCAATGTTGTTGCGATATGTCATGTTTGACACCTAAAAACTTTTCCCCATGACCAAAATAATAGACTCAAATAATTCTTATTACTATGACAAAATGGTAAAGATTTATTTGTGTTTATTTCAATCTCACTATTTGATTTTTATCTTTTTCTCTATCAAATGGAATTAGAACCAACACTGTGGTTGTACGTTTTGTTTACAAATTTAAAACTTTGTCTGAGGACGTCTGTAGTTTATCAACGAATAATTCAACGTAATATATTGAAACATTTTTTTATATCACTCCTAATGTTTCATTACGCTTAGAAGAATAGAGATGAATCCTAGAAAAATGATTTCCCAGATTATATGAGTGCTGATCATGATTCAGGAACTGATTCTGCGGCTGCCTCTCATGTACGCGAGAATATAGTGTATTTTCTGAGTGTTTCCGATGAAGTTTCATATATATACTATAGCACACTCCCAGGTGTAGTGTATGTTAGAAAATACAGCTTATTAACATATCTAATTAAATACAATATATGGAATTCCATAAATGCTAACGGGAGTTGTAAATACAAATTGTAGTATAGAAGCTAAACAAATTCCGGTTATCCTTCTTGACATCTCTGTGGCACAGATACATCCCAGCACTAGGTAAGATGGTGAAGTCAACTCAAAGCTGATCTTTAGTGCGACATATTTTTTATTGGTGGGTAATGCAATAGGGATCGAAGTGCTGGGTAAGATACTCATATGTTCTAATGACGTGCTGTCAATGGATTGAACCAGGGTATGTAAAGCGTCTGGGGCCTGGATTTGTAAAGGGAGCTTTGGTTTTGATGCATTATACATGACAACTAGAGACTGAGTGTGAACGAATGTGGCCTTTGTTGTCTTTTCCTAGCGCTACCTCGCACACATGAGGGGGGAGGGGGTTTTCATTTCATGTGTGGCGAGGTGGCAATAGAAATGAATAAAGGCAGACAGTATGAATTATGTGCATGTGTGTATATGTATATGTCTGTGTGTGTATATATGTATACGTTGAGATGTGTAGGTATGTACATTTACGTGTGTGGACGTGTGTGTATATACATGTGTATGTGGGTGGGTTGGGCCATTCTTTCATGTTTCCTTGCGCTACCTCGCTAACGCGGGAGACAGCGACAAAGCAAAATAAATAAATAAAATATTTCCCTTGACACTATCTCTTCTTGCTGCATGATTTCCTCTTCGAAATTTTTATGTTCTCATAAACCATTAAGTCAAATTGTAGCTCTAAATGTAAAGGTAAGATGGTGAAGTCTTTTTTGGATCATTAAAGCTGTTTGAAGGATTTTGAATTATCAGTGCAAGCTTACTTTCTGTAGCTTTTACAGTCCACTAGTATTTTTTGAAACTTTTAATTTTCTACTACTGATAGGGCCAGTTCCTTTCTTCTTTTGTTTCCTCTTTCTTTATTAATTGTCTTTTAATAAGATGGCCAATTCCCATGCCCTTCGTCTTCTTTCACCGTTTATTGAATTTTCTACCACTAATAGGGCCAGTCTCTGTGCCCTTTGTTTTCTCTTCCCTTTATGTATTGAATTGTCCATTACTAAGAGGCTCAATCCTTATTCTTTTCTGTTGTCTTTCCTTCCTTTATAACTAAGATGAACCACTTTTCAGTCCCTTGCTTATGCATCACTTGTCTTCTTGATTTCGTCCTCGTTTATTATTGTCCATTTTAGGTCCTTACCATAGGTATTGGCTTAATGCTAGTCCCAGTTATTCCTTATACTTATTTTTAGTCTGATTCAGCCTGGGCCTAGCCTGGGCTGTGTGGGTGAAGACTCCTGAAAACTTCATCAGGTACTCACCAGGTATTCATTTTCCAGTCTTCAATGTATTACTTGTCCTAAATCATTCCCCTGCCATTAGATATCTTCAGTTATGACCTTACCCCTTACCCTGCTCAAAAGTCATGTCTGTTCATTCCAGTCAGCTGTCATGATATGGGTATGTGGAATTATTGGATGAGAAGATTATAGCTATCTGACTGTATACTTGAGTGAGGTAAGTGAGGATGAATTGGGCTTAGGTTTGAAAGAAAGTGGTGGGATAAAGTGAGGAATTTTGAATGAAAATATAATGAATTAACTAACAGTCAGCGTAGTACAATAGACTCGTATATTGTGCTTCTCATAGTATTTTCTATTTTCAGAAGCTGATCATCTTATGGGTAATGCAACAGAAGGGAGCTGCTGTTACAACCTGAGTTTGAACACAATGGAAGATTTTGTGGGTGAAGATGAAACAAACATTCGACCAGAGAAGCGTCATGTTCAAGATGAGATTGACTCTACTGACAACTGCCCATGTAAACTTATGACCACACCAAGAAGATCTAGAGGTAAAACCCCAGAAGGAGGGAAGACTGCCAACATGACACGATCTGACAAGATATTAGATGAGATAAGTTTGAATAAGACTGTGTCATCTAATAGAACCCCTGTAGAGAAGAGGAATAACAGGAAGACCAAATCATCTGACAGAACCTTGATAGAGGAAAGGAGCATTTCCAAGACTGAACCATCCAACAGAACACTGCTGGAGAAGGAAAGAGGTAAAAAGTTAAGATCATCCAGTCAACCACCATTGGAGGAGAAAAGTACCAGGGAGACAAGATCATTTCACAGATCTCTGGAGTCAGAAAAGAGGGACAGCAAGAGAAGATCATTTAGCAAACTTCCAGAAGAGGATGGAGACACCAGTAAAACAGATTTAATGAACAAATCTTCAGTACAGGAGAAACATAGTAGCAAGACAAGATTATCCTGCAGAAGTCCAGCACAAGAGGAAAGGACAACAAGGATAAGATTTTCCAACATAACTCCAGAACCAAAACAGGATGTCAGAAAATCATTATCATCAATTAGAACTCCATTGCAAGAGAATATTACAAGTAAAACTGAAACATCTGATAGGCCTTTGGTTCACTGTAAAAGTGGCAGTGAAACAAAGTTGTCAGAGAACACTCCTTTGAATGGTAGAAGTGTAAAGGCATCCAAGGCCTCATCTAGTTATTCTTTAACAGTTAAAGAAAATTACTCTCAAGATACTGAATTAAAAGAGGAAGAATTTAAGGAAAGAGGTAGGAGAACAGTTATTCGAGGACAAAACAGAGAACAACATCAAGGAGACAGTTATCCTAAAGATGCTAAAAAGAATCCTCCAGCAGACAGAAAATCTGAAGATAGTGAAGTGGAATCTCCTGTAGATTCCTTGTTTTCAGATATTGATAAAGGCATCCAAGTAGAAGTTGAAAAAGTTAAGAGAAGAAGATCCACCATATGTCGTGGTTATATGTCCAGCCACAGCATTGGAGGGAGGCAGTCTCTCTCTGCTACTTTTAGTTTACTAAGTCTTGAAGGTAAGATCCTTTGATTACATTCATATTATTGTTTTAAGTTTATGATTTGCAGCAAAGAGAAAATTTTTTCTTGATTTTGTTGGATTACTGACATTAATGAAGCATTGTATCAATCTATTTATATCTATGATGCCCATTTCCTTCCAGAACTCCCTCAAGGGGGTGGCCATGGCAGTCTCCATAACAAGTGAACCCCAGTGCCATTTCTTAGCCTTTTTTGCCCATGCCATTGGCAGAGGGCAACTCTTATTACACTGTTTTTCAGAGTCTCCTACCTGATATTCTTACCGACTACTTTTATCTGATGTTCTAATCGACTATTTCTACTTAATGCCAATTACTTCTACCTAATGCCATAATATAATGGTCAAGAATTGTATTGAATATAATGGTCAAGAATTGTATTGTATTGTAATCCATCTGTTTATGTGTCAGTTTTTGGTAACTCCTGTCCTTAGAATAGAATCATCTATTGCAGACCAAATTAGTAAAATTGATGAGAGACTACCCTGGGCTTCAAAAGTGAGCAAACTTGTTGACATTAGCATCAGAGAGGCGCTGCGAAGGCTTGAGATACATCTTCCTGGAAATGAGTGTGTTGCAGATTTGAGGATGGACTTGCTGACAAAATTTGAAAACTTAGCTGGACAAATAGCATTTAAGATTGTTGATTATCCCAAGGTTTTGGAGGCTGCATTACCAAACACATCGTCATATGCAGAGGAGGTTAAAGAAAGGTACTGTATGTTGATGATCAAGACATCTTAGACTTTATGTTACACAGTCATGCACATTTTTGCATGTTCAATAGGCAATGAATAGGAGAAAATGTTGACAATTTATTAGCATAATTCAAATAGAAAATTTCATATGTAAATTTTGTTATATCATGCTGGTAGAGCTTTATCCCTCCAACACATTATTTCACCTGTTGGACCCATTGACTGCAGCTACTGTAAATATTTGTTGTGCCTTCACTTTGGCAATTTTTGATAGATTTAAGATGAAAGAAATTAATTGTTTTTTCTCTTGCCATTCAAGAGCTTTTTTGTATCCCTTGGGTAGGTAAGAAAGAATTCTCCCTATGTATTCCCTGTGTGTCATAGGAGACTAAAGGGGGCAGGTGCAAGGGGGCTGGAAACCCTACCCTTCTTGTATTACAATTTCTAAAAGATGGAACAGAAGGGACCAAGCAGGGAGTGTTTATCCTCTGCAAAGGCTCAGGTTTAGGTGTCTAAGTGTTTGTGAATGTAACTGAGAAGAAAGGAGAGACAGGAAGAAACCAGTATGTCCTTTCTTTTGATTGTAATAAAGCTTAAGGGTAAAGGGGAAGAATGGTTTGGAATGTCTTAAGAGTAATGTCAGGAGTTGGTGAGAGGACAAGAGCTGGGGAAGGGATACCACTACTGTTGAAGCACTTGTATGAGTGTGTAAAAAAGTATAAGGAAGTGAGCTCAAGACTGACCTGTGTGAAAATGAAAGTGAATGGTGAGAGATGGGTGATTGTTAGTGCTTATACACCTGGCTATGAGAAGAAAGATCATGAGGGGCAAGTGTTTTGGGTGCAGCTGAGTGAGTGTCTCAGCAGTTTTGATGCAAGAGACTGGGGTATTAGTGATCTTTTTTTTATTCTTGATCACTGTCTCTGGCATTTGCAAGGTAGTGCCAGGAACAGACAAAGAAAGGCTACATTCATTCACATCCATTTTGTAGCTGTCATGAATGGTGCACTGAAACCACAACTCCCTACCCATAACCAGTCCTCACAGAACTTTCCATTGTTTCCCTTGGCCACTTTACATGCCCTGGTTAAGTCTATTGACAGCACATTGACCCCTGTATAGAATGTCATTCCAATTCACAGCACATTGACCCCTGTATACCATGTCATTCCAATTCACTGTATCCCATGCAAGTCTTTTACCCGACTGTGTGTTCATGCCCTGATTACTCAAAGTTTTTACTCTATCCTTCCATCTCCAATATGGTCTACTCCTTGTTCCCTTCACTTCTGACTCATATATCTTCAGCTGTCTCAATCATACTCTTTTATTACCAGTTCTTTCTTACCCTTTTATTACATACTCTATCAAACGACTTTACATCACATGTTGTCCAACATATCATTTCCAACACATCCACCCTCTTGTGCTCATCACTAAAACCTTTTTTCACTCCATCCTTCCACCTCCAAGTTGGTTTACCCCTTCTCATTCCCTTCACTTCTGACACTCGTATCCTTGAGTTTGTAGCCTCTCCTAACTCATTCTTTTTCTATGTCCAAACCATTGGAACACTTCCTCTTCATCTGTCTCAGCCATTCTCATTTTATTATCACACCTCTCTCTTACCCTTTTACCCTTTTATAACTTGATTAAACCACCTGTGGATGATGTTCTCAAACATTTCACATCCAACACATCCACCCTACTCTGCACCTCCTCATCTATAGCCCATTCCTCACACCTATATAACATTGTTGGTATTGCTATACCTCTCATACATACCCATTTTTGCCTTCCAAGACAATGACCTCTCTTTCCATTCTACAGGGCTCCCAGAACTTTCGTGCCCTTGCCCACCCTATGACTCTCTTCCACTTTCATGGTTCCATTTGTCACCATGTCCACTCCCAGGTATCTAAAACACTTTGCTTCCACCAGTTTTTTCCATTCAAACTCACACCCCAAACTTTCCTGATCCCTCAACCCTGCTAAACCTAACAACTTTGCTTTATTTACAATTAATCTCAACTTCCTCCTTTCACACACTCTTCTAAAATCAGTCACCAACTACTACAGTTTTTCACTCAAATCTGCCACCAGTATTGTATCATCATCAAACACCTTACAGGTTGAACGTCTTCAGTCTGGCAACCTTGGGACCTGGCCATTGTTGTACCACAGAAAATGCCGGAAGACAGAAATTGACCTCTTTGTAAACATATTCCTGACCCCTAGTCTTGTCAGCTCATTCCACACACATTACTGTGTTATCAAAGGTAGAACAAAGCTTAAAACAAGAAAAATACAACCATTGAATCTTTCAAACAAGGTTTTTATTGTTACACCAGTTTACATCAGAAGTATCCCCAGATGGAGACTCCTTAACATCTTGGGCAAGGGTTTTCTTGTGGCATACAATGCCAATATAGGGCAGATTCATTAACATTATACAACTTATTCTAGGACTAAGTTTTCCACTGCCACTAACTGCAAATTCATCCTCAAACTTTGTCGCAGCTTTGTGATGAGTAATTAATGTAATGAATGACCATAGGTTGGTAATTGGCTTTGGTCAACTATTGTTACTGTTGTTGTTTTATTGTTATCCTCAAACAGCCAGCTTGCGCTGTGTCAGTCCCAGCCAAGCAGCCGGCTCGTACACTCTCTCTCGCCCTCTACATATTGCTGTTGGTTGTTCAGGGGAGAATTGGAGTTTTTATCAATTCTTTTAATAAAACCTTACACTGCAAGCTTCCATTTCAGCACTATACTTTTCTCTACACACACTATGGGCTGAAATTCCATGTCTCTACTTAAACGTGTAACTAACTATCCTTGCAAATATTTAGTCATAATCTAGCTTTAGTTCTGTATGAAAAACTTTGGCCTGCTCGATAAGCATCTCCCAGAAATGCTTACACCTTCATTACGTCAGAGCTTAAACCACTTTACAAGTGCACTGTCTAATTCTGTACTCCTGGCACCTTTCAAAATTTTCTGAAACTTTAAACTTTTCTGGCTTTCATTTTCAGCAAAAACAATATAAGAAATTAAGAGAACTGTTAATTAGCTTGACTGTAGTGTATATAGATTTTGGTGCTCTAGTTCTGCTAACAGTGCTGCCCTGATGGCAGATCCACAAACTAATGGCAGCAGATTCACAACGTTCTGGACCATGGAAGTTCCTGGACAACTGAACGCTGGATTAGAGGTGCAACCTGCACTTGCTTCCCAAGTTCCCTCATCCCTTATATACTACAAACTCGCATTTCCTTCCCTTGCAACTTCGTCCATTTAAACAAATAAAACTGCCATGGTAACATCACACACCTTTGCTGCACACCAACCTTCACCTGGAACCACTCATTCTTCTCTCTTCCTACTTTTGCTTATGCCTTACACCTTTGATAAAAACTTCTCTGCTTGTAAAAGCTTTCTGTCTACACCATATATTCTGAAAACCTTCCTCAAAGTATCTCTGTTACTCCAGTCATATGCCTTCTCCATAACCAGAAATCCATCTGTTTCTCTAGATATTTTTCTCACATTCTTGAATGTGAACATCTAATCCACTCATTGTTTACCTCCTTATATTTGCAGCACCTTCCACAAAGCACACTTTTTATTTGTTGCACCTTCCAAAAAAAAAAGTCGACCCTGTCACATGTTTTATGTCACTCCATAAATGCCACATTTAAATCTTTCTAAGTTTTTATCACACAGATTGTTCAAAGCAAAGACCTAATCCACACATCCTCTTCCTCTCTAGGAGAGGAGATGGGTAGAGCAGTTTTAAGGACTGGTGAATGTGTTGGACGATGGGGTGGCAGATGTGTGATGTTTGGGACGAGGAAGTATGTAGAGCAAGAAAATCATGGCAAGTGATTTGGTGGAAGGAGAACATGTGATGAAAGTCTTGTATAAGATGAAATTTTATATCCTTTTTCGACTCTAAACTCCTGCCATGAGACTTACATCCTCTCACTTGCAAGCCAAGATCCTCTACCTTGGGGATTTCAATATTCACCATAGGGAATGGTTGTATTCCTCCCATATGGATGTTGGATTGAAGCCCTCATGTTCTCCATTCTTAATGATTTAGATCAAATTATTTCCCACCCTGCCTATATTCCTGACCACTGTGACCACTTTCCTAATATTCTGAATTTGTTTTCTACCTCCAGTCCATCCTGCTGTAAATACACAATATCGCCACCAGTTGGTTCATCTGATCACACTCTCATAAATGTATCTATTCTAACAGCACCTCCCCCTCCAGCTGCCCCTTCTAAGCCTAAATATTGGCACCTCAACAAAGCTGACTGGAATAACTTACATAACTTCTTGTGTGACTTTCAGTGGGCAAATTACTGTCTCTCATGTGGTGATGCTTCCGTCTCCAAAAAACGCATAGCGGAGGTTATTCTCACAGGAAAATGGAAGCATTTATCCCCTCTTCCTCCAAGATGACCTCTTCGTCCAAACCATGGTTCAACCCTTCCTGTTCTGAGGCCATTTAGACAAGGGATCAGGCATGTTGTGCTTGGAAAAACTCTTCTTCCTCTGGCTCCCACTCAGCCTTTATCACTGCCCTTAATCACTGCAGGCACATTATCCATGAAGCAAAGCACTCCTTTGTTCAAAGGAAGTGTGATAATATCTCATCATCCACTGACAGGTCTTTCTGGTCTTTAGCTAAGGGCATCTCTAACAACTTCTGTTCCTCTCTCTTTCCTTCATTTTTCTTATCTGATGGTGCTGTAGCTGTCTCTTCCATAGACAGAGCAACTCTCTTTGGTTCCTGTTTCTCCTCTAACTCTATCTTAGATGACTCTAACATTCCTTCACCCCCTGATGCTCCTCTTATTAATCCTATGCCTCTTCCCGTAATCTTGTTTTGAACTGTCCAAAAAGCGCTTGTTTCTTTGGACACAAGTAAGGCTTTTGCTCCTGATGGCATCCGTCCTTGTGTACTGAAAGATTGTGCCTTTGAACTTGCACCAGCTCTTGCTTGTCTTTTCCATTTCTGCTTAAAAACCAAGACTTTTCCTTCTGTTTAGAAGCATGCATTGACACATCTCATCCCTAAAAAGGTGTGACCATTTTGACCCCTCTAAATATTGTCCTATTGCTTAGATACTTACCACTTCCAAAGGTTTTGAATCTCCTCAACTCCCATATCCTTAAACACCATGAAAATCACAGTCTTCTTTCTGATCACCAGTATGGCTTCTCTAAGGTGAGATCCATTGGTGATATTCTTTCCTATCTTACTAATGTCTGGTCATCATCCCTGAAAAGATTTTGGGGAGTCATGTGATAGCCCTTGACATATCTAAGCGTGTGGCATCGTGGTCTCATCTCTAATCTTCCCTCCTTTGGCACCCATCCCCTCATTTTGCTCCTTCATATGTAACTTCCTCTCTGGGTGATTTATCTCTGTGGTTATTGATGGATTAGCCTCCCCCCAACCCCTCTCCATCAACAGCAGCATCCCTCAAGGCATGTCTCCTACACTTTTTCTCCTTTTTTCAATGATTTCCTCTTCACAAACAATCCACTGCACTCATATGCTGATGCCTCACCACTGCATTCATCCACATCCTGCAATTCTGCTCCCTCCTCTGTCACTCGATCTGCATCTTGTCTTGACACAGCTTCCTCATTAAACTCAGACTTGGACAGGATATCTCAGTGGGGTAGACAAAATCTTATTGATTTTAATGCCTCCAAGACCCAATTTCTACCCATCTCTCTGTCAAAAACTCCTCTCAACTCTCGCCTCTCCTTTGAGAGTTCTGTAATTCCACCTCTTGACTTAGTTAGCATACTTGATGTTACTGTAACATGCACTCTTTCTTGGAAACTCCACAATGCAGGAATAGCTAAGTCTGCCTCTAAGAAACTGGTTGTCCTATTCATATGTCAAAACTTCTTCTCTGAATAGTTACTCCATCTATACAAGGCATTGATTCATTCTTGTATGGAGTACTCTTCTCACATTTGGGTCTATATCCTTTCTTGACAAAGTTGAGTCGAAAGCAGTCTGACATAAACTGTCCTAGTCTAACTTCCAGACTTGACCCCCTTGCCCTACGCTACATTGTTGTTTCACTTTCCCTCTTCTGTAGTTGTTACATTAATCCCTCAATTTAATGGACTAATTGGGAATGGGGTGTCCGTTAATGGCGAAAGCCTGTCAAATCGAATGTAACCTTTGGGACATTTTTTAATACAGTATACAATGTACAGTAATGCATTATGCAGTTTACACACTTTCTTTTAACTCCTCTATCACTTGATGCCATTTTGAAGTGTAAAGATTGCAAAATTATGTAATAAATAAAGTCAGTTATCTGTAAACAACCTGACTGCACGATAGCTTGAGGCAGACTGAGACTGAAACAAAGTGAATATACCCCATGCTATCAAAATCATGTGCGATATGAAATGCATATGGTGTACCATTTGAAATTTTTTATTCTTTACATTATTATCGATTAATGTATTATGGTTGTTTAATTTGTTTATGGATGGGGTGGTTAGGGAGGTAAATGCAAGAGTTTTGGAGGGAGGGGCGAGTATGCAGTCTGTTGGAGATGAGAGGGCCTGGGAAGAGTCACTTGTTGTTCACTGATTATACAGCTCTAGTGGCTGATTCATTTGAGAAACTGCTGAAGTCGGTGACTGAGTTTGGGAAGGTGTGTGAAAGGAGGGAGTTGAGAATAAATGTGAATAAGAGCAAGGTTATTAGGTTTAGTAGGGTCGAGGGACAAGTTAATTGGGATGTAAATTTGAATGGAGAAAAATTGGAGGAAGTGAAGTGTTTTAGATATCTGGGAGTGGATTTGGCAGTGGATGGAACCATGGAAGCGGAAGTGAGTCACAGGGTGGGGAAGGGGGCAAAGGTTCTGGGAGCATTGAAGAATGTGTGGAAGGAGAGAACGTTATGTTGGAGAGCAAAATTGGGTATGTTTGAAGGAATAGTAGCTCCACCAATGTTATGTGGTTGCGAGGCATGGGTTATAGATAGGGTTGTACAGAGGAAGGTGGATGTACTGGAAATGAAATGTTTGTGACAATATGTGGTGTGAGGTGGTTTGATCGAGTAAGTAGCAAAAGGGTAAGAGAGATGTGTAGAAGTAAGAAGTGTGGTTGAGAGAGCAGAAGAGGGTGTGTTGAAATGGCTTGGACATATGGAGAGAATGAGTGAGGAAAGATTGACAAAGAGGATATACGTGTCAGAGGTGGAGGGAACAAGGAGAAGCTGTAGACCAAATTGGAGGTGGAAGGATGGAGTTAAAAAGATTTTGAGTGATTGGGGCCTGAACATACAGGAGGGTGAGAGGCTTGCAAGGAATAAAATGAATTAGAACGATGTGGTGTACTGGGGTCAACATGCTGTCAATGGATTGAACCAGGGCATGGGAAGCGTCTGGGGTAAACCATGGAAAGTTTTGTGGGGCCTGGATGTGGAAAGGGAGCTGTGGTTTCGGCACATTATACATGACAGCTAGAGACTGAGTGTGAATGAATGTGGCCTTTGTTGTCTTTTTCTAGCGCTACCTTGCACGCATGCGGGGAAGGGGGGTGTCATTTCATGTGTGGGGGGCTGGCGACTGGAATGAATAAAGGCAGCAAGTATGAATTATGTACATGTGTATATATATGTCTGTGTATGTATATATATGTATATGTTGAAATGTATAGGTATGTATATGTGCATGTGTGGACGTGTATGTATATACATGAGTATGCGGGTGGGTTGGGCCATTCTTTCATCTGTTTCTTTGCGTTACCTCGCTAATGTGGGAGACAGTGACAAACTATAATAATAATAATGATAAAACGTCTGTCTTCCCTTGTCAAAGAAATAAATAAAAGAAATCTCTTGAGTATACATAGTAAGTTGTATACAAGAGTGGCGACTGAGAGGGTGATGGCATACATAAAGCATTCATCACATAGTTCAGTATTGTTATTAACAACATTACTATTTCTTGTTTTCTTGATTTCAGCACCAATAGAATAAGAGCTTATAAGAAGATGACAAAAGAGTTGGAACAAGAATACAGGAACTGGAAAGTCCTAATGAAGGAAAGGAAGCTGGCCTGTCAGACTGCTGAGAGGTAAGCCTGTAGTCAGTATATGCAGTAATGCTCTCATGAATATTTATCAGTAGAGTTTCAGCTTGACATGCCACTAGCTCAGAGTACCTTGTGAACGTTGAAATGATTTGACTTTATGAAAATAAGGTATTAATCCAATGAATGCAGCTGCTCGAGATGTGAAGTGTGTTCCCAGTGTAGCACTCTTGAGTAATTTTTTTTTGTCTCCATTCAAAAGAGGTTCTTTTTTCTGAAAAATATTTCAATTTCTAAAAGAGGAAACAGAAGGAGTCAAGCAGGGAGTGCTCATCATCCTCCAAGGCTCAGATCGGGTGTCTGAATGTATGTGAATGTAACCAAGATCAGAAGAGAGGAGAGATAGGTAGTATGCTTGAGATAAGAAACCTGGATGTTTTGGCTCTGGGTGAAATGAAGTTCAAGGGTAAAAGGGAAGAATGGTTCAGAAATAGCTTCAGAGTAAAGTCAGGGGTTGTTGAGGGGAGTGGGTGAGGAATGGTTGGTATTTAGGAAAGCACTGATGGCTTTTGGATGCAAAAGTGCTGCTTAGGGCAGTTGGTTGGATATTTGATCACTGTCTTGTGTAGGTGAGGGTGAAGATTTGTAGAGGTTTTCAAAAAAGAGGAGACAGTGTTAAGGAGAGGAGAGTGTTGAGAGTAAGTGAGCTTGGAAAGGAGACTTGTATGAAGAAATACCAGGAGAGAATAAGTGTAGAATGGCAAAAGGTGAGAGGAAATGAAGTGAGGGGAGTGGGTGAGGAATGGTTGGTATTTAGAAAAGCACTGATGGCATGTGCAAGAGGTGCATGTGGCAAGAAAAAGGTGGGAGGTGGGCAGATTAGAAAGGGTAGTGAGTGGTGGAATGAAGAAGTAAAGTTGCTAGTGAAAGCGAAAAGACATGTGTTTGGGCGATACTTACAAGGAAGGAGTGCAAATTGTTGGGAGATGTATAAGAGAAATTGGCATTAGGTCAAGAGAAAGCTGCAAGGGTTGAAAAAGAGGGCAGATGAAAATTGGTGTGAGAGTATCACTAAACTTTAGGAAGGATAAAAAATGCTTTGGAAGGAGGTAAATAATTTGCAAAAGAAGAGAACAAATAGGGACATCGGTGAAGTGAGTGAAAGGGGAAGTGATAACAGGTAGTGATGGAGTGAGGAGGAGAGGGGTTGAGGTGATGACCCAGGATTATGAATTAAATGATTGCTTTTTCAGTAGTGTGAGGAGGTGATGACCCAGGATTATGAATTAAATGATTGCTTTTTCAGTAGTGTGAGCTTCTAGTTAAGGGAATCTGTAATGCCTGTTTTCAGACAGATTTAAATGCACAAGTCTCAATGTTTGCATAATTGATTTTTGGGAAAGTTCCCAATTCACTCTTGTTTTACGATGAAAAATAATACAGATGTCTTTTGGAAGTTGATGTATGGAGATTAGAACATGATGTTTCTTTAACGTGAATTTTTTTTCTTAATAGAAAATACAGTGAAGCCAAATCAGGAGAGAAAAAAATTGAAGACAATCAAACCAATCAGCTAACTTCTGTGCAGAAGAATATTTTGTCCAGTCATCCAAATTATCATCATTATATACAGGTAGGATGAAACCTTCAAACTTCCTGGTAAGTACCATAATTTTACATGGTTTGCTGAAAGAACACTTCCCATGCATTCCTCATGCGTCATAGAAGGCGACTAAAGGGGACGGGAGCGGGAGGCTAGAAACCCTCCCTCCTTGTATTTTAACTTTCCAAAAGGGGAAACAGAAGGAGTCACGCGTGGAGTGCTCATCCTCCTCAGAGGCTCAGATTGGGGTGTCTAAATGTGTGTGGATGTAACCAAGATGAGAAAAAAGGAGAGATAGGTTGTATGTTTGAAGGAATAGTGGCTCCAACAATGTTATATGGTTGCGAGGCAGGGGCTATAGATAGAGTTGTGCGGAGGAGGGTGGATGTGCTGGAAATGAGATGTTTGAGGAAAATATGTGGTGTGAGGTGGTTTGATTGAGTAAGTAATGAAAGGGTTAGAGAGATGTGTGGTAATAAAAAGAGTGTGGTTGAGAGAGCAGAAGAGGGTGTTTTGAAATGGTTTGGTCACATGGAGAGAATGAGTGAGGAAAGATTGACAAAGAGGATATATGTGTCAGAGGTGGAGGGAATGAGGGGAAGTGGGAGACCAAATTGGAGGTGGAAAGATGGGGTGAGAAAGATTTTGAGCAATTGGGGCCTGAGCATGCAGGAGGGTGAAAGGCTTGCAAGGAATAGAGTGAATTGGAACGATGTGGTATACCGGTGTCGACGTGCTGTCAGTGGATTGAACCAGGGCATGTGAAGTGTCTGGGGTAAACCATAGAAAGTTTTGTGGGGCCTGGATGTGGAAAGGGAGCTATGGTTTCAGTGCATTATACATGACAGCTAGAGACTAAGTGTGAACAAATGGGCCTTTGTTGTCTTTTCGTAGTGCTACCTCGCGTGCATGCGGGGAAAGGGATTGTCATTTCATGTGTGGTGGGGTGGCGACGGGAATGAATAAAGGCAGCAAGTATGAATTATGTATATGTGTGTACGTTGAAATGTATAGGTATGTATATGTGTGTGTGTGGACGTGTATGCATATACATGTGTATGTGGGTGGGTTGGGCCATTCTTTCATCTGTTTCCTTGCGCTACCTCGCTAATGTGGGAGACAGTGACAAAGTATAATAATAGTATTTAATGTTAGAGTGAAAGAATGAAAGGTATCTAGGGAAGCAGTGCATACACATGTTGGTGAAGTTAGTAGTGGGAAGGTGGGCTGTATATGTATGAGAAAGGATGATGAGTGGTAGATTTAGGAAGTTTGAAAAGATAAGGTGGGTGTATGGATGGTATCTGCAGGGAAGGAGGGTGAGTGACTGGAAAGAATACAAGAGAAAATGGCAGGAGTCCCAGGAGAAGGTACAAACGCTGAAAAAAGGGGCATGTGGGAGATGGGTTAAGAGAGTATTAGTGAAATTCAGTGAATAGACAAAAATATTTGGAAGGAGTTGAATAGGGTGAGAAGAACAAGAGAACAAATTGGAGCGACAGTGAAGGAGCAGGCAAAGAAGAGGTGAAAAAGAAACAAAGAGAATATCTGAAGGACTTTTGATTGTCTTATGTGTTAGGGTGATGGATGTGATGTGTTTGAGGTGAGGTGACATGCAGAGTGAGAGCCATGGCAGATGATATTGCAAAAATAGAGGAAGTTGGAAGAGCTTTTAAGATTGTTTATCAAAGTGACAGGAGTGGCTGGGATGTAGTTGAATTTCTCAAGAAAATGGATGACCTGCTGTTAATTGGTTAGTCAGGCTATTCAGCATTTGTATGGCCCCATGTGAGTTGCCTCAAGTACTGGTGAGAATGCATGTACTGTATATAAAAGGAAGAGGGCAAAAATGAATGCTTGAATTGCAGAAGTATGTCTACTGACTATACCTAGTATGGTGTTTGAAAGAGTTATGATTGAGAGGGATGCGGCATAGACAGATCATCTGACTGGAGAGGAGCATAGTGGCTTCAGGAGATACAGAGAATGTGTGGACCATTGATTTGTTTTGGAAAATTTGTGCAGGAAAAACATGGAGAGAGTAAATTGTATGTGGCAAACCAATTACATATTACTTTAGCAGTGTGGCATGGTACACCATCTTGCATGAAAATATTACAACCAGTCTTCTCAAAACAGTCAGGTAATTCATGACACAACTTCTCCAGGTATCAATTCTGATTCTTAGTCACATTTCAAGATAAAATCACAACTTCCAACACCGTTATAACCAAAGGCCCCCCAAACCATTGGTGAGTCTGGAAATTTTACAGTTGCTTGAATGTACTTAGGGTTGAACAGGTCATTACCTGGCCTCTAGTATACTTTACCTCTACTGCTGTCAGTAACATCAAATGTAGCTACCCAGACCACAACAGTTTCTTCCAATTTTCGTTATCCCACTGCAAATATTTCTTTGCAGATGCGAATCTATTTTCTGTTCTTGTGCTGGCAGTCTGTCAGAAGCTGTTTCTTGTGAGGCATATGCCTCTTGAATTTCAAGTCATCATGAAGGCGGCTACAAATAGTTCTTACAGACATGACCAGGATTCTAAGGATTGTCTTCCTTTAACTGTCATGCTGAATTATGTGGATTCTTGTCTACTTGATGTTGGATAATCTTTAGAGTTCATTGGCAAGTGATACGAGGTCGCCCAGGTTGTTTCTTCTGGGTAGGAATGTCAGTGCCACCACCCTCAACAAAGAGCTTTGTCCATCTTTGTCCACTTCATAGTGCCAGCCCTGTAGTTTCAGCTATATCTTTATTACACTTCCCTGCCTTTTACAAGGCTACATTAGCAGCAATATCCACTTTAGACAAGTCCTTAGGGCCTGGCCTTGCAGCACAAACCCACCACAAAGCACACATGGGTAGGGTAAAAAACAAATGTCGAGGGGGACAACAGAAAAAACATTTACCCACCACGATAGCTCCAGGCAGACTGACCGCCTTCTGTTTCTATCATGGAGGCCCTCCCCTGTCCACCATCATCTATGAGCTGTTCCAGTATTTTTCAACATTGCAGAATAGTGTTTTGGGGGTATGGTACAAACAAGCGAAAAATACTGATGCATACCCTGTCATGCAAATATTTTCTGCCAGGACTGTATACACATGTACATGTTCATACTCACCTTCATCCATTCCCAGCACCAACCCACCCCACAGAAAACAGAATTGCCACACCTTGCATCAGCGAGGTATCGCCAGGAAACAGATGAAAAAAGGTCACAAACCACTCACACTCTCTAGCTTTCATGTGTAATGCACCAAAACCACAGCTCCCTATTCATGACCAAGCCCCGCATACCTTTCCATGGTTTACCTCAGATGTTTCACATGCCCTGTTTCAGTCCATTACCAGTACGTCAACCTCAGTGTACCACATTGTTCCAATTCACTCTATTCCTCGCACTCCTCTCACCCTCCTGCATGTTCAGGCCCCGATCACTCAAAATCTTTTTCACTCCATCCTTCCACCTCCAATTTGGTCACCTGCTTCTATTTGTTCCCTCCAACTCTAACACATATATCCTCTTTGTCAGCCCTTCCTCACTCATTCTCTCCATATGTCCAAACCATTTCTACACACCCTCTTCTGCTCTCCCAACCACATTCTGTTTATTACCACACATCTCTCTCTCCCGTTCATTACATACTTGATCAAACCACCTCAAAACAATTATTTTCCTCAAACATTTCATTTCCAACACAACCACTATCCTCCGTACAACCATATCTATAGCCCATGCCTTGCAACCATATAATATTGGAAATACTATTCCTTCAAACATACCCATTTTTGCTCTCTGAGATAGCATTCTCTCTTTCCACATGTTCTTCATCACTCCCAGAACCTTCGCCCCCTCCCCCACCTTGTGACTCACTTCTACTTCCATGGTTTCATTCACTGCCAAGTCCTCTCCCAGATATCTTAAACACTTCACTTCCTCCAATTTTTCTCCATTCAATCTTACATATCAAGTAACTTGACCCTCAACCCTGCTGAACCTAATGACCTTGCTCTTTTTCACATTTACTCTCAACTTTCTCCTTTCACACTTTTTTCCAAAGTCAGTCACCAACTTCTGCAGTTTCTCACTCGAATCAGCCATAAGTGCTGTATCTTCAGCAAACAACAGTTGACTCACTTCCGAGGCCCTCTCATCCCCAACAGACTTCATACTTGCCCCTCTCTCCAAAACTATTGCATTTATCTCCCTAACCATCCCGTCCATAAACAAAGTCTGCAACTAAGGGGACATCACACTCCCCTGCTACAGACTGACCTTCATTGGGAACCAGTCACTCTCCTCCCTTCCTATTCATATGCATGCTTTACATCCTTGATATAAACTTCTCTGTTTCTAGCATCATACCTCCCACACCTTATATTCTTATGACCTTCCACAAAGCATCTCTATCAACCCTATCATAAGCCTTTTCCAGATCCATCAATGCTACATACAAATCCATCTGTTTTTCTAAGTATTTCTCACATATATTCTTCATAGTAAACACCTGATCCACACATCCTCTACCACTTCTGAAACCACACTGCTCCTCCTCAATCCGATGCTCTGTACATGCCTTCACCCTCTCAATCTATACCCTATTCTAGGAATACTCAACAAATGTATGCCGTCTGTAGCTTAAACACTCAGCTTTATCCCCTTTGCCTTTGTACAATGGCACTATACATGCATTCCACCAATCCTCAGACACTTCACCATGATCCATACATTGAATATCCTAACCAACCAGTCAACAACACAGTCACCCCCTTTCTTAATGAATTCAACTGCAATACCATTCAATTTTGCCATCTTGCCAGATTTCATCTTGTGCTAGGCTTTCACCACCTCTTCTCTCTTCATGAGACCACTCTCCCAATTTGCACAGAACCCCATCCAAAACATCCTATATATGCCACTTTATCAGCAAACACATTCAACAATACTTCAGAATACTCACTCCATCTCTCCCTCACTTCATCACTACCTGTTATCACTTTCCCCCCTTGCCCCCTTCACCAGTGTTCTCATTTCTTCTCCTGTTTTATGCAGGATATTTACCTCCTACCAAACATCTTTTTATTCTCCCTAAAGTTTAATGATACTCTCTCACCTCAACTCTTATTTACCCTCTTTTTGAACCCTTGCACCTTCCTCTTGACCTCTTGCCACTTTCTTTCATACACCTCCTAGTTGTTTGCGTTCCTTCTTTGTAAGTACTGTCCAAATGCCTCTCTTTTCTCTCTCACTAACAACTTTACTTCATCCCACCACTCACTACCCCCTTCTAATCTCCCACCTCCTACCTTTCTCATGCCACATGCATCTCTTGCACATGCCATCACTGCTTCCCTGAATACATCCCATTCCTCACCCACTCCCCTCACGTCATTTGCTTTTACCTTCATTCTACACTCAGTCTCTGCTGGTATTTCTTTACAGATGTCTCTTTTACAAGCTCACTTACTCTCACCACTCTCTTCTTCCTGAGATGCTCTCTTCTTTTTTGAAAACCTCTGCAAATCTTCACCTTCGTTTCCACAAGATAGTGATCAGACATCCCACCAGCTGCCCCTCTCAGCATATTAACATTCAAAAGTCTCTCTTTTACACACCTGTCTATAAATATGTAATCTTGTAATGCCCTTTGACCATCTCTCCTACTTACTTATGCTCGTGTATATCTCTTTCAAACCAGGTATTCTCAGTCACCAGTCTTTTTTTCAGCACATAGATCCACAAACTTTTCACCATTTCCATTCACAACACTGAATACTCCATGTGCACTAATTTTAGCCTCAACTGCCACATTACTTACCTTTGCATATAAATCACCCATCACTAATACCTGGTCTCGTGCACCATAACTGCTGACAAACTCACTTAGCTGCTTCCAAAACACTTGCCTCTCAAGACTGGGTGCATAAGCGCCATAATCACCCATCTCTCTCCATTCACTTTCAGTTTTACCCGTATCAGTATAGAATTTGCGTCCTTACACTCTCACTTACTCCCACACATACAGATACATACATATATACACATTCCTTTCTTATCCACAGGGAAATGAAATATAATAAGTTTCTAAGTGCACTTTTGTGTAAAGATCACATCATTAGGGAGGATAAAAGAAAGAAATATAACAGTCAGTTGTATATCAACTGACTTATATTTCTTTCTTGCATCTCCCTGATGATGTGATTATTACTAGTAAATGCACTTGGGAACATATTGCATTTCATTTCCTTGTGGATAAGGAAATTTAGTTGATCATGTGCTCAATTGTGATCTTTTCCAATATGTACACATAAGCATATTCATACTTGCTTGCCTGGCCATTTCCCATTGCCACCCTGCCCCACAAGAAATAGCATGTGAAGTGTCAGGGGCTGACTGTGGAAAGATCTATGGACCTTTAGTTTTGGATAGGGAGCTGAGGTTTGAGTACATTACACATGACAGCTAGAGAATGAACATGAGCAGATGTGGCCTTTCTTTGTCTGTTCCTAATGCTACCTCACATAGGAAACAGCAATCAAGTATAAAAAAAAAAACCTACATATGGCCAAAACTGGAATATGGTTCTTAGGTTTGGTTACTGCACTTAAAAGAGCACAATGAACTCATAGAGAAGATCCACAGAGCATCTCTATCAACTCTATCATATGCCTTCTGCAGATCCATAAATGCCACATACAGATCCATTTGTTTTTCTAAGTATTTCTCACACACATTCTTCAAAGCAAACACCTGATCCACACATCCTCTACCACTTCTGAAACCACACTGCTATTCCCCAATCTGATGCTCTATACATGCCTTCACCCTCTTAATCAATACCCTCCCATATAATTTCCCAGGGATACTCAACAAACTTATACCTCTGTAATTTGGACACTAACCTTTATCCCCTTTGCTTTTGTACAATGGCACTATACATGCATTCCACCAATCCTCAGGCACTTCACCATGAACCATACATATATTGAATATTCTCACCAACCAGTCAACAACACAGTCACCCCCTTTTTTAATAAATTCCACTGCAATATCATCCACACCCACCACCTTGCAGGCTTTCATCTTCTGCATAGCTTTCACTACCTCTTCTCTGTTTACCAAACCATTCTCCCTGACCCTCCCACTTTGCACACTACCTCGGCCAAAACACCCTATACCTGCCACTCTATCATCAAACACGTTCAACAAATCTTCAAAATACTCACTCCATCTCCTTCTCACGTCACCACTACATGTTATTACTACCCCATTAGCCCCCTTCACCGATGTCCCAATTCTCATTTGTCCTCTTTTTCACTTCCTGCACCTTTCTCTTGACCTCCTGACTCTTTCTTTTATACATCTCCCAGTCATTTGCACTATTTCTGTGCAAAAATTGTCCAAATGCTTCTCTTCTCTTTCACTAATAATCTTACTTCCCACCACTAACTACCCTTTCTAATCTGCCCACCTTCCACCTTTCTTATGCCCCAGGCATCTTTTTACGCAAGCCATCACTGCTTCCCTAAATACATCCCATTCCTCCTCCACTCCCCTTACGTCATTTGCTCTCACTTTTTTCCATTCTACTCTCAGTCTCTTCTGGTACTTCTTCACACAAGTCTCCTTTCCAAGCTCACTTACTCTCACCACTCTTCACCCCAACATTCTCTCTTCTTTTCTGAAAACCTCTACAAATCTTCACTTTCGCTTCCACAAGATAAGAACAGATATCCCTCCAGTTGCCCCTCTCAGCACATGAACATTGAAAAGTCTCTTTCATGCACCAATTAATCAACACTTAATTCAATAACGCTCTCTGGCCATCTCTCCTACTTACATACGTATACTTGTGTATATCTCTTTTTAGACCAGGTATTCCCAATCACCAGTTCTTTTTCAGCACAAATCTACAAGCTCTTCACCATTTCCATTTACAACACTGAACACCCCATGTACACCAGTTATATCCTCTACTGCCACACTATTCATCTTTGCATTCAAATCACCCATCACTGTAACCTGGTCTTGCGCATCAAAGCTGCTAACGCACTCACTCAGCTACTCCTAAAACACTTGCCTCTCATGATCTTTCTTCTCATGACCAGGTGCATAGGCACCCATCTCTCTATCCTTTTTCAGTTTTACCCACATCAATCTAGAGTTTACTTTCTTACACTCTCTCACATACTCCCACAAATCCTGCTTCAGTAGTGCTACTCCTTCCTTTGCTCTTGTCCTCTCACCAACCCCTGACTTTACTCCCAAGACATTCCCAAACCACTCTTCCCCTTTACCCTTGAGCTTTGTTTCACTCAGAGCCAAAACATCCAGGTTCCTTTCCTCAAACATACTACCTATCTCTCCTTTTTTTCTCATCTTGGTTACATCCACACACATTTAGACACCCCAATCTGAGCCTTTGAGGAGGATGAGCACTCCCCACATGACTCTTCCTTCTGTTTCCCCTTATCATTTGTGCAAAATTTCATGTCCTCACCTCTTGGAGCTTTGGTGGTCACTGACAGACAGACATACTCTTATTATTAATGATGTTATATGCTTCCTTGCTCTGAAGATTGGAAAAGGATATGGATAAAGATTCCAACTTTCTAGAGGTACTGGTGTCTTCATCATGGATACAGAGCATAATTACATTCTGTTGGGATTTTGAATATGAACATAAAGTATGTGATGGTTCATTTCATTGGTTATTTTGTAGTGTATTTTTAAGTGCTTGATCCTATTTTGATATGGATCAGATTTATTTAGCTGAATGGAACATGTGTCAAAAGTTTCATTGTGGATCATTTTTATGATTCACAATAGTTATTAATGACTTATTTATATATTCTAAACTTTTAATATTGTTGTAACTTTTTTGTACAACCACAGGAAATACAGATGGTGCGTGAAAAAGCAGTTTTGATGTTCCAAGAAGTGAGGCTTGCAACAAATGCAGTGTCATGTTTAATCACATCATCTACACTTCTAGCAGAGAGTTGCTATGCTTCTCTTGGTAGGCCACTTTGTTAACTTAAGTGCATTATTTTAAAAAGTTGTGTACGACAAGAGGGGCCTCCCCAAGTGTGCAGAGACAACATAATCTATAGAATCATTTATGAATAGGTGCACATAAAAAAATTCCATAATTTTTTACAAACTAGGACTTAATCATTCTTCGTTTAGAAAAACAAATTACTTAAATGAACTGGCCAGTTTCTATCTATCACTGATGCCTGTTCTCTTTGGGAATTCCTATCAAGGGTTTGGCCACGGAAAAAAGGTTTTACTTGTCCCTGTCCAAACATGCCTTCCTCACATGCACCATTCCAGGCATTCTTCCCCCATTTTCCCTTTCACTGTTTTCTCATATCACAGTTGCACTGCCTCTCAGACTAACTTCTTTAATCATGCTATCATACACTCTTCTTGTAAACTTTCCCTTTTGTATTCTTTCCAGATGCCCAAACCACTTCAATGTATTACATTTCACCCACTCTACCTCTGTACAATTCATTCCCTTTGCATTCCCTGCCATACGAAAGCCCTCAAATGCCCCCTCATCATTTCTTCATTCCATCCAGTCGTATCACATGCTCCTTTCAAGTGACTCATTTCTGCATCCTGCATTCTTGACCTCCAACTCATCCCATGTCCATGTTTCAGCTGCATAGGTCAGGATCAGGAGCACTATGCTGTCCCTTAATCCTCTCTTCACTTCCATACTTACACCCCTACCCTTCATTCTTCTATTAAGGGACCCAGTGACTCTGTTACCCTGTACTGCTCTCTCCCTTCTCTCTCCTTCCATATAACCAGACTTGACATAGATAGCTCCTAAATCCTTAAATTATGTCACCCCTTCTAGTCTTTGTCCCCCATTATCTGTAATACAGTTTGGTAGACACTCTTCTGTTACTCTATAGGGTTTTGTAAAAAAAAAAATTTTTTTTGTTGAAGGCTTCAGTTACAAACAGAAGTCCACATTAAGGCTGGGCCTTAATTGAAATGGAGAGAATTATGAAACAGAAAAAGAAAAGGCAAGGGAAAGCACTTATGAATTTTTGAGAACATGAAAGACATGTCTTGAAATGTGCCAGGTCATAGGTATTGGGAAAGACATGAGAAGGTAGAGAGTCCCCTTAGGTTTGATGCATAGGGAAAGAAGCAGGTATCAAAATGGCCCACCCTTGAGTTGCTGGTGGCCACACAATAATCATGTGATGCAGCAGCTTGCCGAGTACTGCATGGTCTAGCTAGTGGTGGAGCACACAAGCATCCAGCTCTTGGGAGCAAAAACCAAAGTGATACCATTGCGGTGTAGGGCAAGGGGGTCAAGTTTGGCAGTTAGCATGGGACACTTTATAAGTCGGACCACTTTCGACTTGACTCTGTCAAGTAAGGATACAGAGCTAGAACCATTCCAGTTATGAGAGCAGTACTCCTTACAAGATGAATCAATCCATTGTATAAACAGAGCAACTTTTCAGAAGTAGTTTCGACATCTAAACAGGACTCCCAGTTTCTTAGAGGCAGACATAACTATTCCTGTTATGAGGGGTTTCCAAAAAAAAAAAGTGGATGTTACAGTACTACCAAGTATGTTTATGGAGTCAGTAGTTGGAATTGTGGAACCATCATAAGAGAGGCACAAGTCTAGTGCAGTGCTTGCAGAGGCTCCTACCTAATGTTCCTAATGACTACTACTTCTTCCTAATGTTTCTACCTAATAATCCTACCTAAGTGTTCCAACCTACTACTTCTATCTATTGCTATTATTTTGCCAAAAGGCAGGGCTAGTGCATGGTGCTCACCACAGGGTCAAAGGACTGCAACTTGACAACCACTAAAGTGCTGGTTCACAGAGCAGATGTCACTAACCCTCCTGATACCCATGCGGGTAGTACTGGTAATATACCTCCCTGGTTGTTGGCTGCCTACCACCTACTACCTGGTTGTGAATAGCGGGCTCCAGTTTCAGTGCATTATATATGATAACTAGAGACTGGATATGAGTGAATGAGGCTGTTCTTTGCCAGTTCCTGGCACTACATCATTAATGTGGGAAACAATGAACAAGTCATATGTAACACTTGACAACAATTAATTCACACCGCATTCTTCGTAACTCTAGATTTTCCTGTGGTGAGCATTATAAGCTAGCCCTGCCTTTTAGGATTGGGAAACCTGGATTAAAGTGAGAGATGTATATATGTATATGTGCGTGAGGAGGGTAGAGAGCTGGTGTGCCCCACCACCAGCTAGGCCATGCAATACAGGTACACCACTGATTTTCCGGCACTCTTGGTTCCAAAGCCTTGCCTGATTAACCATTTTGCTGGACCAACCATGGTCACGTAATAATAATTCATCGTCACACCTCTAACCCATTAATTATACATCTCCCACATGTCTAAAGTATACCATGGACTGCTAGAAATCTAAATTAAACAAGTTTTAAATGTTTGAGCACCCTAAGATGGTAAGTCTTTCCTTAGATTGTTTGAATCCTGTGGGGTCTTCAGTTATACACCTGCTCAGGACTGAGGTGCTTGTCAGATACGAGTTTCGCAGATTTGTCCACATACTTGGTAGCTCCTTCATGGTTTGCAGACCGCTTTTCTCTGCACACTTTATTCATGGAAATTCCATGACGCTTCTTAAATCTTTGAAGCCATCCTTCACTATAGTCACACTCATGTTGTAAGTTAAGTTCTTTGTGGAACAATTTAGTCTGGTCCATTATCATGCTACCAAACAAGTCCACTCCACCCCTCCGATGTTGTCGAAACCATTCCATCATCACTCGATCGTGCTTAGTACTCTTACCATCTTTCATAGTTTCTCCAATCATCATTTGCTTCTTGGAATCGCTGTCTGCATAGAATTTCAATATTTTCTCCCTTTGCTTCTTTATATCATAAACAGTTGATAAGCCGATACTGTAGATGTCACACAGCTTACACACCGAAACACCACAGTCCATTTTTTCAACAGTTCTACTTTATCTTGGATCGATATGCACTGGTGTTTACGTTTGACACCACAACGACACTCTCATATGTCTTAGAAGACATAGCTAGGGTTATATCTAAGCAAAATAAGCTAAGAATCTCACAGAATTAAGGTATCATCCTTGATAAGTGGAGTGTAAAGAATGTAAATAACCGCGTTCTACACACAATGCCATCTGTGGCCGCCCAGTAAACTAGTCTGGTGGCCATGGTAATTTCAAGTTACCTCACATAATTTTGTCCGGACTAAAGTAGGTGCCGAACCATCAGTTGCTGGAAATTTGGTGGTGTACCTGTACTTGGTAAGGTGCTGCATTGCATGGCTACTGTGAGGCTGTTGGCATCTCAAGGGTTGGCCATTTTGATAACTGTTTCTTTCCCTGCACCATGAAGCTCTGGAACTCATTTCCTTGTCATGTCTCTCTCAGTAACTATGACCTGGTATATTTTAAAAGACATATTTTTCACTTTCTTAAAAATTCTTAATATTTCCCCATATCTCTTCTTTTCCCTTTCATAATCCTCTCTATATATCAATAAAGGCCTAACCTTGATATGGACTTTTGTCCATGACTGGAGCCTCCAACAAAAAAAAAAATAATGAATATAAAAAGGAAGTGCACTTTATTGGATTATGTGCTAATTGATAGGTGTGCAATAGAGAGACTCTTTGATGTGAATGTGCTGAGAGGGAGAGCTGGTGGGATGTCCAATTATTAATTGATGGAGGCAAGAATGAAGGTTTGTAGAGGCATTTGGAAAAAAGGAAATGATATAGGTGAGATGATGATAGTGAGTGATATTGTAAAAAGGCTTGTATGAAGAGTTACCAAGAGAGATTAAGTATAGAATGGTGGAAGGTGAGAGAGAATTATATGGGAGGTGGGCATATGAGAAATGATAATGAGTGGTGAGATGACAAAACTAAGTTACTAGTGAAAGAGAAAAGAGAGGTGTATGGGCAGTACCTGCAGGAAAGGAGTGTGAGTGATTGGGAGATGTACTGAAGCTGCTAGAGGTCAAATAGGGAGTGCTGGTGCTGACAAAGAGGGCAAATGAGGAGAAGGAAAAGTTTTGGGAGGAAGTCAGTAGTTTGAGAAAAACAACAGGATGTCAGTGAAGGGAAGTGGAGGTGAAGAGGAGATGGAGTGAGTACTTTGAAGGATTGTTGAATGTGTTGGGTCAGGTAGGTATATGAAATAAGCGAGTCATGGCAAGTGATATGTGAAAAGAAAAGAGATGGTAAAAGCCTTGTGTAAGATGAATTTTGGCAAAGTGGCTTGAGTGAATGGGATTGCAATTGAATCTCTTTAGTAGAAGGGCTGATTGTTTTGTAATTGATTAGATATGATTTTCATTGTATGACTTACTTGAGGATTAGCAGAATGCCTTTGTAGTGCTTTTGCATAAAGGCCAAGGGTATGAAATTGAATTTTTGAAGTACAGAGATATAAGTATGTTGAGTGTACCTGGTAAGTTGTATAGGAAGAATTATGATTGAGAGGGTGGTGGCATGAATAGAACTTCTGATTGTAGCGAGGTATGTTATGGTAAATTTTACTAGCTCCCACTTATGCTCATCTTCAGTTTTTTTCTTTTCCAGAGGAGTTGAGCTTTGGATACTTGAAAAAATATCCTATTAAAACAAGTCTGACATCATTACTACAGAAAAGTCATACTGGCACTACAAAAGTTTGTGAACCTTGATAATTGATTTGTGCCCTTTGAGATGTGTTAATGTGTTGACCAGCAGTTAATGTCACTGGCAAACCAGACTTCATGAGCCATATTTCACAATTCAGACTTCATCATATAAGATGACTTGACGTGATTATGGGAATTTGATGTATAGAAATGACTTCTTCATAGCATTATTTACCTATTTGGCATACTGTCTCAGTCTCTCTCTAGGATATGTGATTACAATAAACTATCTCTGTTCTTAATCATCTTGGTGTTATATCTGTGCATAGGGTTCTTTATTTTTTGTAAAGCTTTAATTTTTTTGCTTATGAACTTGATTTGGTTGTTCTGTTAAAGTTGCATTTAAGGCCTTAAAATTTTCATAGTTTGTTATTTTCCATAGCTTGATTTTTTGCAAAATTTTCCACCTTTATATCCACCCAAACACTACTGGATTTTAGAAGTTTACTTACTGTTATATTTAGCATATTGCTGCTAGTTTAAGGTTGCATTGATACATCAGCAATGTCATGAGATTAAGATTTTGTCTTAAGAGTTTATGTTTAGCATGTTTCCATGTACAGAGATGGGAAATTCATAAGAATCATGTGTATCATATACTAGGTTTAAGTGTGACAACTGTAAATAAAATTATTTTTTTGTACTTGGAGTATATACATTAGACATGTGAGCTGAGAGATTGCTCTCCTCTGTGTTGACAATATTCACAATGGTTACAAGTAGGTAAGTGAAACCAAGAAAAATAAAGAAAAGATTATATCGACCAACATAAAACCAATCATAACATGACAACCAGTGACCAATTGCTTGCTTACCATGCTCATGCCATTCCAGCTTGGGTATGGTATGGGATATAAATTTTTCATACATGTTGTTAATCAAGACCTATCTATGATTTATAAAAAGTACTTTCTCTGTAAAAGTTTTGTCAGAAATATATTTCAGAGGTATGGTTTTTCACAGAGTAGGCACCTTCAGCATTTGGAGACAATTGTGCTTGATTTATGCTATGTATAGGGAGTGATGTGGTATACCAGGGTCGATGTGCTGTCAGTGGATTGAACCAGGGCATGTGAAGTGTCTGGGGTAAACCATGGAAAGTTTTGTGGGGCCTGTATGTGGAAAGGGAGCTGTGGTTTTGGTGCATTATACATGACAGCTAGAGACTGAGTGTGAACGAATGTGGCCTTTGTTGTCTTTTCCTATTGCTACTTCACATGCATGTGGGGGAAGGGAGTGTCATTTCATGTGTGGCAGGGTGGCAACAGGAATGAATAAAGCCAGCAAGTATGAATTATGTACATGTGCATATATATATATATATATATATATATATATATATATATATATATATATATATTTTTTTTTTTTTTTTTTTTTTTTTTTTTTTTTATACTTTGTCGCTGTCTCCCGCATTTGCGAGGTAGCAATATATATATATATATATATATATATATATATATATATATATATATATATATATATATATATATATATATATGGTATTGCAGTGGAATTTATTAAAAAAGGGGGTGACTGTATTGTTGACTGGTTGGTAAGGTTATTTAATGTATGTATGACTCATGGTGAGGTGCCTGAGGATTGGCGGAATGCGTGCTTAGTGCCATTGTACAAAGGCAAAGGGGATAAGAGTGAGTGCTCAAATTACAGAGGTATAAGTTTGTTGAGTATTCCTGGTAAATTATATGGGAGGGTATTGATTGAGAGGGTGAAGGCATGTACAGAGCATCAGATTGGGGAAGAGCAGTGTGGTTTCAGAAGTGGTAGAGGATGTGTGGATCAGGTGTTTGCTTTGAAGAATGTATGTGAGAAATACTTAGAAAAGCAAATGGATTTGTATGTAGCATTTATGGATCTGGAGAAGGCATATGATAGAGTTGATAGAGATGCTCTGTGGAAGGTATTAAGAATATATGGTGTGGGAGGCAAGTTGTTAGAAGCAGTGAAAAGTTTTTATCGAGGATGTAAGGCATGTGTACGTGTAGGAAGAGAGGAAAGTGATTGGTTCTCAGTGAATGTAGGTTTGCGGCAGGGGTGTGTGATGTCTCCATGGTTGTTTAATTTGTTTATGGATGGGGTTGTTAGGGAGGTGAATGCAAGAGTCTTGGAAAGAGGGGCAAGTATGAAGTCTGTTGGGGATGAGAGAGCTTGGGAAGTGAGTCAGTTGTTGTTCGCTGATGATACAGCGCTGGTGGCGGATTCATGTGAGAAACTGCAGAAGCTGGTGACTGAGTTTGGTAAAGTGTGTGGAAGAAGAAAGTTAAGAGTAAATGTGAATAAGAGCAAGGTTATTAGGTACAGTAGGGTTGAGGGTCAAGTCAATTGGGAGGTGAGTTTGAATGGAGAAAAACTGGAGGAAGTGAAGTGTTTTAGATATCTGGGAGTGGATCTGTCAGCGGATGGAACCATGGAAGCGGAAGTGGATCATAGGGTGGGGGAGGGGGCGAAAATTTTGGGAGCCTTGAAAAATGTGTGGAAGTCGAGAACATTATCCCGGAAAGCAAAAATGGGTATGTTTGAAGGAATAGTAGTTCCAACAATGTTGTATGGTTGCGAGGCGTGGGCTATGGATAGAGTTGTGCGCAGGAGGATGGATGTGCTGGAAATGAGATGTTTGAGGACAATGTGTGGTGTGAGGTGGTTTGATCGAGTAAGTAACGTAAGGGTAAGAGAGATGTGTGGAAATAAAAAGAGCGTGGTTGAGAGAGCAGAAGAGGGTGTTTTGAAATGGTTTGGGCACATGGAGAGAATGAGTGAGGAAAGATTGACCAAGAGGATATATGTGTCGGAGGTGGAGGGAACGAGGAGAAGAGGGAGACCAAATTGGAGGTGGAAAGATGGAGTGAAAAGGATTTTGTGTGATCGGGGCCTGAACATGCAGGAGGGTGAAAGGAGGGCAAGGAATAGAGTGAATTGGAGCGATGTGGTATACAGGGGTTGACGTGCTGTCAGTGGATTGAATCAAGGTATGTGAAGCGTCCGGGGTAAACCATGGAAAGCTGTGTAGGTATGTATATTTGCGTGTGTGGACGTGTGTATGTACATGTGTATGGGGGGGGTTGGGCCATTTCTTTTGTCTGTTTCCTTGCGCTACCTCGCAAACGCGGGAGACAGCGACAAAGTATAAAAAAAAAAAAATATATATATATATATATCATCAAAACCGCTAACACACTCATTTAGCTGCTCCCAAAACACTTGCCTCTCATGATCTTTCTTCTCATGCCCAGGTGCATATGCACCAATAATCACCCACCTCTCTCCATCAACTTTCAATTTTACCCATATTAATCGAGAATTTACTTTCTTACATTCTATCACATACTCCCACAACTCCTGTTTCAGGAGTATTGCTACTCCTTCCCTTGCTCTTGTCCTCCCACTAACCCCTGACTTCACTCCCCAGACATTTCCAAACCACTCTTCCCCTTTACCCTTGAGCTTCGTTTCACTCAGAGCCAAAACATCCAGGTTCCTTTCCTCAAACATACTACCTATCTCTCCTTTTTTCACATCTTGGTTACATCCACACACATTTAGGCACCCCACTCTGAGCCTTCGAGGAGGATGATCACTCCCCGCGTGGCTCCTTCTTCTGTTTCCCATTTTAGAAAGTTAATACAAGGAGGGGAGGATTTCCGGCCCCCCGCTCCCGTCCCGTCATACTGGAGTCATGTGGTATACAGGGGTTGACGTGCTGTCAGTGGATTGAAGCAAGGCATGTGAAGCGTCTGGGGTAAACCATGGAAAGCTGTGTAGGTATGTATATCTGCGTGTCTGGACGTGTGTATGTACATGTGTATGGGGGGGGGGGGGTTGGGCCATTTCTTTCGTCTGTTTCCTTGCGCTACCTCGCAAACGCGGGAGACAGCGACAAAGTATAAAAAAAAAAAAAAAAAAAAAAAAAAAAAAAAAAAAAAAATATATATATATATATTGGGGATGAGAGAGCTTGGGAAGTGAGTCAGTTGTTGTTCGCTGATGATACAGCGCTGGTGGCTGATTCATGTGAGAAACTGCAGAAGCTGGTGACTGAGTTTGGTAAAGTGTGTGGAAGAAGAAAGTTGAGAGTAAATGTGAATAAGAGCAAGGTTATTAGGTACAGTAGGGGTGAGGGTCAAGTCAATTGGGAGGTGAGTTTGAATGGAGAAAAACTGGAGGAAGTGAAGTGTTTTAGATATCTGGGAGTGGATCTGTCAGCGGATGGAACCATGGAAGCGGAAGTGGATCATAGGGTGGGGGAGGGGGCGAAAATTTTGGGAGCCTTGAAAAATGTGTGGAAGTCGAGAACATTATCTCGGAAAGCAAAAATGGGTATGTTTGAGGGAATAGTGGTTCCAACAATGTTGTATGGTTGCGAGGCGTGGGCTATGGATAGAGATGTGCGCAGGAGGATGGATGTGCTGGAAATGAGATGTTTGAGGACAATGTGTGGTGTGAGGTGGTTTGATCGAGTAAGTAACGTAAGGGTAAGAGAGATGTGTGGAAATAAAAAGAGCGTGGTTGAGAGAGCAGAAGAGGGTGTTTTGAAATGGTTTGGGCACATGGAGAGAATGAGTGAGGAGAGATTGACCAAGAGGATATATGTGTCGGAGGTGGAGGGAACAAGGAGAAGAGGGAGACCAAATTGGAGGTGGAAAGATGGAGTGAAAAAGATTTTGTGTGATCGGGGCCTGAACATGCAGGAGGGTGAAAGGAGGGCAAGAAATAGAGTGAATTGGAGTCATGTGGTATACAGGGGTTGACGTGCTGTCAGTGGATTGAAGCAAGGCATGTGAAGCGTCTGGGGTAAACCATGGAAAGCTGTGTAGGTATGTATATTTGCGTGTGTGGACGTGTGTATGTACATGTGTATGGGGGGGGGGGTTGGGCCATTTCTTTCGTCTGTTTCCTTGCGCTACCTCGCAAACGCGGGAGACAGCGACAAAGTATAAAAAAAAAAAAAAAAAAAAAAAAAAAAAAAAAAAAATATATATATATATATTGGGGATGAGAGAGCTTGGGAAGTGAGTCAGTTGTTGTTCGCTGATGATACAGCGCTGGTGGCTGATTCATGTGAGAAACTGCAGAAGCTGGTGACTGAGTTTGGTAAAGTGTGTGGAAGAAGAAAGTTGAGAGTAAATGTGAATAAGAGCAAGGTTATTAGGTACAGTAGGGGTGAGGGTCAAGTCAATTGGGAGGTGAGTTTGAATGGAGAAAAACTGGAGGAAGTGAAGTGTTTTAGATATCTGGGAGTGGATCTGTCAGCGGATGGAACCATGGAAGCGGAAGTGGATCATAGGGTGGGGGAGGGGGCGAAAATTTTGGGAGCCTTGAAAAATGTGTGGAAGTCGAGAACATTATCTCGGAAAGCAAAAATGGGTATGTTTGAGGGAATAGTGGTTCCAACAATGTTGTATGGTTGCGAGGCGTGGGCTATGGATAGAGATGTGCGCAGGAGGATGGATGTGCTGGAAATGAGATGTTTGAGGACAATGTGTGGTGTGAGGTGGTTTGATCGAGTAAGTAACGTAAGGGTAAGAGAGATGTGTGGAAATAAAAAGAGCGTGGTTGAGAGAGCAGAAGAGGGTGTTTTGAAATGGTTTGGGCACATGGAGAGAATGAGTGAGGAGAGATTGACCAAGAGGATATATGTGTCGGAGGTGGAGGGAACAAGGAGAAGAGGGAGACCAAATTGGAGGTGGAAAGATGGAGTGAAAAAGATTTTGTGTGATCGGGGCCTGAACATGCAGGAGGGTGAAAGGAGGGCAAGAAATAGAGTGAATTGGAGTCATGTGGTATACAGGGGTTGACGTGCTGTCAGTGGATTGAAGCAAGGCATGTGAAGCGTCTGGGGTAAACCATGGAAAGCTGTGTAGGTATGTATATTTGCGTGTGTGGACGTGTGTATGTACATGTGTATGGGGGGGGGGTTGGGCCATTTCTTTCGTCTGTTTCCTTGCGCTACCTCGCAAACGCGGGAGACAGCGACAAAGTATAAAAAAAAAAAAAAAAAAAAAAAAAAAAATATATATATATATATATATATATATATATATATATATATATATATATATATATATATATATATATATATATATATATGTACAGAGCATCAGACTGGGGAAGAGCAGTGTGGTTTCAGAAGTGGTAGAGGATGTGTGGATCAGATGTTTGCTTTGAAGAATGTATGTGAGAAATACTTAGAAAAGCAAATGGATTTGTATGTAGCTTTTATGGATCTGGAGAAGGCATATGATAGAGTTGATAGAGATGCTCTGTGGAAGGTATTAAGAATATATGGTGTGGGAGGAAAGTTGTTAGAAGCAGTGAAAAGTTTTTATCGAGGATGTAAGGCATGTGTACGTGTAGGAAGAGAGGAAAGTGATTGGTTCTCAGTGAATGTAGGTTTGCGGCAGGGGTGTGTGATGTCTCCATGGTTGTTTAATTTGTTTATGGATGGGGTTGGTAGGGAGGTAAATGCAAGAGTTTTGGAAAGAGGGGCAAGTATGAAGTCTGTTGGGGATGAGAGAGCTTGGGAAGTGAGTCAGTTGTTGTTCGCTGATGACACAGCGCTGGTGGCTGATTCATGTGTGAAACTGCAGAAGCTGGTGACTGAGTTTGGTAAAGTGTGTGGAAGAAGAAAGTTAAGAGTAAATGTGAATAAGAGCAAGGTTATTAGGTACAGTAGGGTTGAGGGTCAAGTCAATTGGGAGGTGAGTTTGAATGGAGAAAAACTGGAGGAAGTGAAGTGTTTTAGATATCTGGGAGTGGATCTGGCAGCGGATGGAACCATGGAAGCGGAAGTGGATCATAGGGTGGGGGAGGGGGCGAAAATTCTGGGGGCCTTGAAGAATGTGTGGAAGTCGAGAACATTATCTCGGAAAGCAAAAATGGGTATGTTTGAAGGAATAGTGGTTCCAACAATGTTGTATAATTGCGAGGCGTGGGCTATGGATAGAGTTGTGCGCAGGAGGATGGATGTGCTGGAAATGAGATGTTTGAGGACAATGTGTGGTGTGAGGTGGTTTGATCGAGTGAGTAACGTAAGGGTAAGAGAGATGTGTGGAAATAGAAAGAGCGTGGTTGAGAGAGCAGAAGAGGGTGTTTTGAAGTGGTTTGGGGACATGGAGAGGATGAGTGAGGAAAGATTGACCAAGAGCATATATGTGTCGGAGGTGGAGGGAACAAGGAGAAGAGGGAGACCAAATTGGAGGTGGAAAGATGGAGTGAAAAAGATTTTGTGTGATCGGGGCCTGAACATGCAGGAGGGTGAAAGGAGGGCAAGGAATAGAGTGAATTGGAGCGATGTGGTATACCGGGGCTGACGTGCTGTCAGTGGATTGAATCAAGGCATGTGAAGCGTCTGGGGTAAACCATGGAAAGCTGTGTAGGTATGTATATTTGCGTGTGTGGACGTATGTATATACATGTGTATGGGGGGGGGTTGGGCCATTTCTTTCGTCTGTTTCCTTGCGCTACCTCGCAAACGCGGGAGACAGCGACAAAGTATAAAAAAAAAAAATATATATATATATATATATATATATATATATATATATATATATATATAGGGAGGTGAATGCAAGAGTTTTGGAAAGAGGGGCAAGTATGCAGTCTGTTGTGGATGAGAGAGCTTGGGAAGTGAGTCAGTTGTTGTTCGCTGATGATACAGCACTGGTGGCTGATTCATGTGAGAAACTGCAGAAGCTGGTGACTGAGTTTGGTAAAGCATGTGAAAGAAGAAAGTTAAGAGTAAATGTGAATAAGAGCAAGGTTATTAGGTACAGTAGGGTTGAGGATCAAGTCAATTGGGAGGTAAGTTTGAATGGAGAAAAACTGGAGGAAGTAAAGTGTTTTAGGTATCTGGGAGTGGATCTGGCAGCGGATGGAACCATGGAAGCGGAAGTGAATCATAGGGTGGGGGAGGGGGCGAAAATTCTGGGAGCCTTAAAGAATGTTTGGAAGTCGAGAACATTATCTCAAAGCAAAAATGGGTATGTTTGAAGTGGTTCCAACAATGTTGTATGGTTGCGAGGCGTGGGCTATGGATAGAGTTGTGCGGAGGAGGGTGGATGTGGTGGAAATGAGATGTTTGAGGACAATATGTGGTGTGAGGTGGTTTGATCGAGTAAGTAATGTAAGGGTAAGAGAGATGTGTGGAAATAAAAAGAGTGTGGTTGAGAGAGCAGAAGAGGGTGTTTTGAAATGATTTGGTCACATGGAGAGAATGAGTGAGGAAAGATTGACCAAGAGGATATATGTGTCAGAGGTGGAGGGAAGAAGAAGTGGGAGACCATATTGGAGGTGGAAAGATGGAACGAAAAAGATTTTGAGTGATTGGGACCTGAACATGCAGGGGGGTGAAAGGCATGCAAGGAATAGAGTGAATTGGAACGATGTGGTATACCGGGGTCGACGTGCTGTCAATGGATTGAACCAGGGCATGTGAAGCGTCTGGGGTAAACCATGGAAAGTTGTGTGGGGCCTGGATGTGGAAAGGGAGCTGTGGTTTCAGTGCATTATTACATGACAGCTAGAGACTGAGTGTGAACGAATGGGGCCTTTGTTGTCTTTTCCTAGTGCTACCTCGCACACATGAGGGGGGAGGGGGTTGTTATTCCATGTGTGGCGAGGTGGCGTTGGGAATAAATAAAGGCAAATTGGAGGTGGAAAGATGGAGTGAAAAGGATTTTGTGTGATCGGGGCCTGAACATGCAGGAGGGTGAAAGGAGGGCAAGGAATAGAGTGAATTGGAGCGATGTGGTATACAGGGGTTGATGTGCTGTCAGTGGATTGAATCAAGGCATGTGAAGCGTCCGGGGTAAACCATGGAAAGCTGTGTAGGTATGTATATTTCCGTGTGTGGACGTGTGTATGTACATGTGTATGGGGGGGGGTTGGGCCATTTCTTTCGTCTGTTTCCTTGCGCTACCTCGCAAACGCGGGAGACAGCGACAAAGTATAAAAAAAAAAAAAAGTATGAATTATGTACATGTGTATATATGTATATGTCTGTGTGTGTATATATATGTGTACATTGAGATGTATAGGTATGTATATTTGCGTGTGTGGACGTGTATGTATATACATGTGTATGTGGGTGGGTTGGGCCATTCTTTCGTCTGTTTCCTTGCGCTACCTCTCTAACGCAGGAGACAGCGACAAAGCAAAATAAATAAATAAATATATATATATATATATATATATATATGTCTGTGTATGTATATGTATGTGTACGTTGAAATGTATAGGTATGTTTATGTGCGTGTGTGGACGTGTATGTATATACATGTGTATATGGGTGGGTTGGGCCATTCTTTCTTCTGTTTCCTTACGCTACCTCGCCAACGTGGGAGACAGTGACAAAGCATAATGAAAAAAATAGGGAGTTGCTATCTGTATATCAGATATGCCTCTTAGATCATATTTTTTATGTATTAACATGTGCTTGTGTAACTCTTATCTTAATGAAAGTGACAGAATTTATATTAATTTGTATACATTTATTATATTTCTGTATGCATTTATAGAAAGAATATTAGATAAAAGAGAAAGGCTAATGAATTGTAATGTGGTGTTTATGTGATTCCCTTTAAAGTAACGTATAGTACAGTATTCCTGCTATTAGAGACATTGTTATGTCTCTCTTGTATGCTTTTTTAATGATGAACTGTGGGATGATTTGTAATGGCCCATTTCCAAATAGCAAGACATTCTGCTGTACTAATGCTGCTAGTATGTCTCCCACTTCCCAAATCACCTGCTCTCATCTGGATATTTGTATTTCTTAGCTCAAATATCATTTATAGGCTCTAAAGTTTCCCATGTTCTTCTGTTGATAAAGCCATACTTTTCAGCTGTTTTTTTCTCATTCTACTTTGGTTAATTCCACTTCCCCATCTCCTAGATGTATTTTGTATCTACTTTCAAACCTTTACAATATTTTCTTATGGTATGGTCCACAGAAGACTTTTGTCTGTAGAAATAAGTAAAACATATGTACCTGATGGCATTATTTCCTGTGGAGTGTGGCGTATGCCTCTGAATTTGCAAATTGTGCTTACTTTTCTGTGTTGCTTTTGACTCCACACTTACACTTTTCCTTCATCTTGGAAACATGCACTGGTTTAGCCCATCCTTAAGTAGGGAGACCACTCCCTAACAGTCATCTTATTGCTACAATATCCATAGTATCATATTTGTATCATAGTTGTATCTGATCACCAGTATGTCTTCCCTGATGTTATATTTAATTAAGAAATTATTATGTCTGACTTATGTCTAGGTTAGCACATGGAGACTTTTATTATAGCCCTTAATATTTTTCATGTAAATCTTTACTTTCGAAACTTCCATCATAAGGCTTATCTCCACTTGCTCTATAAGCTAATTTGTATTTTTTCCAATATGTTTATTGCATTAATTAATAGCGGTGTTTTGAAGAATTCTGATTTATATCACCTTTTTCTCTTGCTAATTTAGACTAATGACCTTTGTTTCAGTATTAATGACTCAACTTAGCATTTTTCCAGTTTCTTTTAACACTACTGTACCTATTTTGCACATTCGTTTTCTTGCTTTGATTCAACTGCAGTACATACTTATATCAAAGGAATACAAAGGAATGTATCCCTGGGGATAGGGGAGAAAGAATACTTCCCACGTATTCCCTGCGTGTCGTAGAAGGCGACTAAAAGGGGAGGGAGCGGGGGGCTGGAAATCCTCCCCTCTCGTTTTTTTTTGATTTTCCAAAAGAAGGAACAGAGAACGAGGCCAGGTGAGGATATTCCCTCAGAGGCCCAGTCCTCTGTTCTTAACGCTACCTTGCTAACGCGGGAAATGGCGAATAGTATTAAAGAAAAAGAAAAACAAAGGAATGTAGATACATATGCAAAGGCAGAGCTATACAAACAGCAACAGACCCACTTTTGAAACTGTTTGGGATGGTAGTGGAGATCAGAAACATATGACAGAGTGAGGAGAGAGCAGAAAAGCAATTATGCTTGATAACTTGTGAAATTCCTATTAAACTTTTTTAATTGTCAAGGCAAAATAATGTTAGTTGTGGATTTAAAGTAAGATGTAAAGTGGTCATGGAAAACCATAGAGAGCAATTTATCAGTTACATTTAAGACAATTTTTATTTTATTTTGAAGGTTCTAGTCATGGACAAGAGTCCACATCAAGGCCCAGTCTTAATTGGAATATAGACAATTATGAAACAGAAAAAGAAAAGGGGAAAGTATTTACAAAATTTGGAGGAAGTGAAAAATCAGTCTTTTGAAATGTGCCAGGTCATAGTTATTGGGAAAGACATTAAAGGGTAGAGTTCCAAAGCTTCGACTTGCCGGGAAAGAAGCTGTTAACAAAATGGCCCACCCTTGAGTTGCCAATGGCCACAGAGATCATACGATACAGCAGCTTGCTGAGTATTGTGTGGTCTAGATAGCGGTGTGGGCACACAAAGCAGCTAGCTCTTGTGAGCAAAAATCAAAGTAATACCTATAGAAGAGGGAAAGTGAACCAACATTGCAGCATAGGGCTAGTGGGTCAAGTTTAGAAATTAGCCTGGGACACTTTATGAGAGAGGCTGCTTTCAACTGTTATGTGAGGATGCAGAGCTAGACTCATCCCTTTTCTCTTTTACTAGCACTTTGAATTCCACTTTCCACCACTCACTACGCTTACTTGTGTGTCCAGATTCCACCCTCTGAATGACACACTTCACCCACTCATGTAAGCAATGCTTCCTTGAATACTCTCCATTCTTTGTCCACTCCCCTAGTTTTATTTTACTCATCTTCTGCCATTCTTTACCCAATCTTTTGTTATCTCAGTACACAAGTTTCATTTACTTTCATAACCCTCATTTCCTCATTCCTTAAAGCTTACACACTCTTCTCCACCAAGAAATGATCAGTCATCATTCTTTGCACATACAAATCCAGTAATCTCTCCTCTGCACCATATGTCAATCAATTAGCACAATCCACAAACCCCTACTGACCCCCTACCCCACTCATGAAAGTGTACTTATTTATGTGCCTACCAGTCATTTATTAGCTGGTAACATACTGGTGCATGATGACTTGGTATTATACTGGTGCATGACAACCTGGTATTATGGTGCATGATGACCAGGTACTATACTGGTGCATGATGACTTGGTACTATACTGGTGCATGATATGATACTATATGGTGCATGATGACTTGGTACTAAACTATATTGGTGCATGATGACCTAATACCATACTGGTGCATGATGACCTGGTACTATACTGGTGCATGATGACTTGGTACTATACTGGTGCATGATGACCTGGTACTATATACTGATGCATGATGACCTGGTACTATATTGGTGCATGATGACCTGGTACTATACTGGTGCATGATGACTTGGTACTATATTGGTGCATGATGACCTGGTACTATAATGGTGCATGATGACTTGGTACTATATGGTGCATGATGACCTAATACCATACTGGTGCATGATGACCTGGTACTATACTGGTGCATGATGACTTGGTACTATACTGGTGCATGATGACTTGGTACTATTTTAGTGCATGATGACTTGGTACTATTTTAGTGCATGATGACGTGGTACTATTTTAGTGCATGATGACTAGGTACTATTTTAGTGCATGATGACTTGGTACTATACTGGTGCATGATGACTTGGTACTATAATGGTTTATGATGACTTGGTACTATGCTGGTGCATGATGACTTGGTACTATGCTGGTGCATGATGACTTGGTACTATATGGTGCATGATGACTTGGTACTATACTGGTGCATGATGACTTGGTACTATACTGGTTTATGATGACTTGGTACTATGCTGGTGCATGATGACTTGGTACTATGCTGGTGCATGATGACTAGGTACTATTCTAGTGCATGATGACTTGGTACTAAACTGGTGCATGATCTAGGTACTGTGATAGATACAGTTGTACATAATTACAGATAAAGTGATACATATTCAGAGATAATGAAAGATATAATGATACATGATTACAGATACTGTGATACTTATATCTTTCTGGTTACAATATTTCTATAAACTGATGTTTATATGAAACCCAAGGATAACGAGCCGGGCCCCCGTGGCCCGCGGGCCAAGCTGTGTTATCTGGAAGATGAGGTAGGGTTAGATGTAGCCATGATAAGATAACAGATATATGGGTTATACATTCCGGTCAGTAAGTCTTTCACTATATGATAAAGAGTTGGTTTTATACCTTAAGACTATATGATTGAGAGTAACACCTTTGATCGATGTTGCTTATATATATATATATATATATATATATATATATATATATATATATATATATATATATGAATGAAATAGAAGTCTGCACCGTATGTAAATTATGTATGTTACAGACAGGTAAAACGGGTGGGCAAGGATTGCCAGTTACAAGAGAGATAATAAAGTATCTTCAATATGAAAAACAACAAATTATGTTCTATTTAAGAACTACATTATGTGCAGTTGTAGAGAAACGCGAATAATCAATATTGAAGATAATATTACTATTCTTTCCCAGTCATCACAGTATAGTACCCACCCATAGACACGAACTCAACCTTGCCACACCCACAGACACTCATTCAACTTTTCCTCTCCCACAAACACTCATACAGCCTTACCTAGCCCACAGACACCCACTCACCGTTACCTCACCCACAGACATCCACACAGCCTGACCTAGCCCACAGACACCCACTCACCGTTACCACATCCACACAGCCTGACCTAGCCCACAGACACCCACTCACCGTTACCACATCCACACAGCCTTACCTAGCCCACAGACATCCACTTAGCGTTACCACATCCACACAGCTTTACCTAGCCCACAGACACCCACTCAGCGTTAACACATCCACACAGCCTTACCTAGCCCACAGACACCCACTCAGCGTTACCACATCCACACAGTCTTACCTAGCCCACAGACACCCACTTAGCGTTACCTCACCCCAAGACATTCACCCAACCTAACCTAACCCACAGACACCAACCCAAACTATTCCAAACCAACAGATACCCGCCCATCCTTGCCCCGCCCACTCTCATGATAGATCTATCCTTGCCCCGCCCGCTCTCATGATAGACATCTGTCCTTATGCCATCCACTCTCATGACAGACATCCACCCTTGCCTCACCCACTCTCATGATAGACATCCATCCTTGCCCCACCCACTCTCATGATAGACACCTATCCATGCCTCGCCCTCTTTCATGATAGACACCTATCCTTGCCCCCACCCTCTTTCCTGATAGACACCTATCCTTACTCCACCCTCTTTCATGATAGACACCTATCCTTGCATCACCCTCTTTCATGATAGACACCTATCCTTGCATCACCCTCTTTCATGATAGACACCTATCCTTGCCCCACCCACTCTCATAATAGACACCTATCCTTGCCCCAGCCTCTTTCATGATAGACACCTATCCTTGCCCCCACCCACTCTCATGATAGACACCTATCCATGCCCCACCCTCTTTCATGATAGATACCTACCCTTGCCCCACCCACTCTCATGAGACATCTATCCTTGCCCCACCCACTCTCACGATAGACACCTATCCATGCCTCGCTCAGTCTCATGATAGACACCTAGCCATGCCCCACCCTCTTTCATGACAGACACCTGTCCTTGCCCCACCCACTCTCATGATAGACACCTATTCATGCCCCGCCCACTCTCATGATAGACATCTATCCCACCCCTACGGACTGTACCTATTGTGGTTGGCTGGTCGTGGTATGATGGTTCTGGAATTGTAGGTCATGCCCGGGTAGGCTGGTCCTGGGCCTGGTAGGCTGGTCCTGGGGCTGGTAGGCTGGTCCTGGGCCTGGTTGGCTGGTCCTGGGCCTGGTAGGCTGGTCCTGGGGCTGGTTGGTTGATCCTGGGGCTGGTAGGCTGGTCCTGGGCCTGGTAGGCTGGTCCTGGGGCTGGTTGGTTGATCCTGGGGCTGGTAGGCTGGTCCTGGGCCTCATAGGCTGGTCCTGGGCCTCATAGGCTGGTCCTGGGCCTGGTAGGCTGGTCCTGGGGCTGGTTGGTTGATCCTGGGGCTGGTAGGCTGGTCCTGGGCCTGGTTAGCTGGTCCTGGGGCTGGTTGGTTGATCCTGGGGCTGGTCCTGGGGCTGGCTGGCTGGTCCTGGGCCTGGTTGGCTGGTCCTGGGGCTGGTTGGTTGGTCCTGGGCCTGGTTGGCTGGTCCTGGAGATGGGTGGTTGGTCCTGGAGCTGGTTGGTTGGTCCTGGACCTGGTTGGCTGGTCCTGGGCCTGGTTGGCTGGTCCTGGAGCTGGTTGGCTGGTCCTGGGCCTGGTTGGCTGGTCCTGGGGCTGGTTGGTTGGTCCTGGAGATGGTTGGTTGGTCCTGGGGCTGGTTGGTTGGTCCTGGGGCTGGTTGGTTGGTCCTGGAGATGGTTGGCTGGTCCTGGGCCTGGTTGGCTGGTCCTGGGGCTGGTTGGCTGGTCCTGGAGATGGTTGGCTGGTCCTGGAGATGGTTGGTTGGTCCTGGAGATGGTTGGCTGGTCCTGGAGATGGTTGGTTGGTCCTGGGGCTGGCTGGTTGGTCCTAGAGATGGTTGGCTGGTCCTAAGCCTGGTAGGTTGGTCCTAGGGCTGGTTGGCTGGTCCTAAGCCTGGTAGGTTGGTCCTAGGGCTGGTTGGCTGGTCCTGGAGATGGTTGGTTGGTCCTGGGGCTGGTTGGTTGGTCCTGGGGCTGGTTGGTTGGTCCTGGGCTTGGCTAGCTGGTCCTGGGGCTGGTTGGTTGGTCCTGGGCCTGGTTGGCTGGTCCTGGTCCTGGGTGGCTGGTCTTGGGGCTGGGTGGCTAGTCTTGGGGCTGGGTGGTTGGTCCTGGGCCTGGTTGGCTGGTCCTGGTATTGGTGGCTGGTCTTGGTCCTGGTCCTGGGTGACTGGTCTTGGTCCTGGTCCTGGGTGGCTGGTCTTGGTCCTGGTCCTGGGTGGCTGGTCTTTGTCCTGGTCCTTTGTGGCTGGTCTTGGTCCTGGCCTGGGTGGCTGGTCTTGGTCCTGGTCCTGGGTGGCTGGTCTTGCTCGTGGGTGGCTGGCCCTGGTCGTGAATGGCTGGTCTTGGACGTGGATGGCTGGTCCTGGCCTGGGTGGCGGGTCCTGGCCTGGGAGGCTGGTCCTGCTCGTGGGTGGCTGGTCCTGCTCGTGGGTGGCTGGTCTTACTCGTAGATGGCTGGTCCTGGCCTGGGTAGCTAGTCTTGGCCTGGGTGGCTGGTCTTGGTCCTGGTCGTGGGTGGCTGGTCCTGGCCTGGGTAGCTAGTCCTGGCCTGGGTGGCTGGTCTTGGTCGTGGGTGGCTGGTCCTGGCCTGGGTGGCTGGTCCTGCTCGTGGGTGGCTGGTCCTGGCCTGGGTGGCTGGTCCTGGCCTGGGTAGCTAGTCCTGGCCTGGGTGGCTGGTCTTGGTCGTGGATGGCTGGTCCTGGCCTGGGTAGCTAGTCTTGGCCTGAGTGGCTGGTCTTGGTCGTGGGTGGCTGGTCCTGGCCTGGGTGGCTAGTCCTGGCCTAGGTGGCTGGTCCTGGTCGTCGTGGGTGGCTGGTCCACATATCGTGTTACAAGATTCGCTTCTCAGTATCACCAGTCAGATAGGTGAACCTGTTCAGGAACTCATGTTACGTAATGTGCCACTTTACCCAACATGGTTCTTCCAGGAATATTCGCAATTTTCTGGTGAAATGGAAATGTAATAAGTACGTTCTTCATGATGTTAGAAATAATCATCTTTTCACAAAACTAATTTCAACAAATTTTCATAGTGAGAACTAATTGTCTCAGTTTACTACACGTTGCTTTATTAATTAACTCTTAACCTAAGATTTCTTTTAATGTGTGAACGATCACATAAAGATGGTAGACACTGATTGCATGTATTAATGTGAGAGTTTGATTGACAGACAATGTTGAGGAAAGTAAGTCATGTTGAGAGGCAGCCAGTGGTGAACAGATGAACACTTTATAATGGAGATAATTATGATTCACCTTACCAGTGTGAACAAGAACAACCTATAACAATATGTGGAAGGTTATATATGTCGTTTACATGAAGATGGTCTCGCCTCCATCATGAACTGTTAGGTGATGTATGTCTACTTTTGTGACCACATCTACTTTATTTATCACTTATAATGTTCCAATATGTACAATAATGGCTCCCGTGTGCTCACACACACAGTTATTTGTATTATGCAGTAAACTTACGTAATGGTGATGGTATGGTTGGGTTAGGTTAGGCCTATCAGCTACTACTGCCATTTAGATCATTAAGTTATAACGAGCGATCGACCATGTTGAGCAGTAGTTTGGTCCTGGGGTTGAGGAGAAATTGGCTGAGGTTGTGGTTCATGATGTGGTCATTATGGCGGGTGGTTTATGTAACAATTCTCCAGGTCCATCTACATATGTATGCCTACGACATGTGGACAACGTTATACCAGCTTACAACAAATACATCGCCTTAGTAGACACGAAAAAAATTACTGTATTAATGATTACTACTTAATTATCTTACTGTTTCATTTAATAATCTTTTATATATGTTTTCTAAGACCGACACGAAGGCATCTTGGCTTATGAAATAACAGCCAAATCTCTAGTAAATGATGCGTATTTAAATACTTTATGTAAATACAAATATAGTCCATATACCAATGGAAATGCTCAGAATTAGCCTTAACCACTTTGAAATATTGAGGAAAGTATCTAAAACTTTAATGGAAGTAGATATTGTACTTTCACAGGTGTGTGTGACCTTGCCCGAGGGGTGATCCTCCTCCTACTTACTGTTGTAAGGATAATGAACCTGCCTGGTAGTGCTCCATTATCACATATAAAACATTCATTCTGTGTTCTGGAGAAGTCATGTGTGACACTGATTAGTTTTCATTAGTTGTTATGGCTGGTTCCCAGGGTGGGTCTACCTGGGGTACAGTGTACACGAGTGGTCAACCGCCACCCGTTCTCGCCCACACATATCCTCACCTGCTCCCTCCCGCTACACCAGATATGGGGAACACCAAACTATCTTTTTCAGAAGTGTAACCATATCTAATATTATTTCAGAAATATAATGAAAATATTGAAATGCTAACTGTGGTGTACTTTATCTATTACAAAAGCGATAATTTTTCTCTAAAAGCAACGTTCAAACCTAAATGAAATTTCGTGTGACAAATACTGAGTCACTTAATCATAGACATTATGAAAGTCTATGTCGTATTCATATCTCTCCGGGTATGGGCACCAAAGTTACCCTTCCATATTGTAGAGAGCGAGTTGGATGGGATACACATTACGTTTTCTTGCCTAAATAAAGGTGGAATCATTTTGAAATCCGCGCTCACCTTCTACATTATAACGTGGCATTCGAGTATCGGGCCCCAGCTTTAGGGCACTATCCATTTACCTTCTCAAACCACTTGTTGCAGTATTTGCTTGTTACTTGTAGCGCTCCATCTAATGGTAAGAAAAGAATATAATCTTTAAAGTCATTCACTGGCTTAGTCATGGTCATTATTGCTGTTGTTGTGGAAATATGGCATTTTCTCCTGGTGACGTAGGTGAGTTGGAAGGGAAAGACGATTGGTTGGTTTCATTATAAATAAAGATAGACATTTGAATATCGGGAACAATAAGGAAATATTTCCATTGCAAATAAAGTTAAGAATTTTAGTAGGAGATTTTTTTCTAATTTCATTTTTCCTTAAAGGTTCATTACATTTGTTGGAAGCTCAACGATTAGCGAGGAGCACAACAGCTGCCTGGGTCTGGCCGCGGGCGACACACTCACACAGAAATGCAGAACCAAAATGAATTTCTGGGCAGAGCAGAAGACTTTGCGGACCAAGTAAGTAACACTGCGTTCTCTTTCTATAGTTGCGTCCGAAGAAGAGAGCAGAGAGTACTAACGAAGACAGTAAAGGTGGAGATACCGGTAACATGGTTTGACAGATGTGTCCAGCTGACCTACACCACTAGTAACCTGGTCTTGTTCTTACCTACATTCAGACTCTCACAGTAATTACTGATCATAATTGTACCGTTCAGTATCGCTCATCTTTATGTTAACTTCTGTTGGTTTTACCTTGAACTGCAATCAATCTGGAAATGAAACTTCCATTAAAGCGGTAACAATCCTGTGGGAAGGGACGTCTGTTTATGTGTTGACAATTGAATTTAGATTACGATAATATGACAATGATGGTGGTATGCCAGCTGGCACAACCAGCTGTTACCCTACTGTGATGCAGCCAACATAAATCATTATCACTTGACCCCAGGATTTTGCTTATATATGTATTTTCAGTTGCATTGTTATACACTCGTAAATGAATCAAAATTAAGTTTGGAATTGTGAGGTTATTCAGTTTGTGAATAGATTGAGAATGTGACATCATAATTGGCCTTTAGAGGAAGGATTATATTAGTTACATTCTTCTGTTTGATGCTTTAGTGAAATGATGCTAAACGTAACTAAAACTAGCAGTTATTGATCTGAGGGCAGTGGGGATTTAATAATATTTTATATAATTGATACAATTATTATTTATTCCTGCCACATTTTATATAACTGACACAATACCTGGTTATCCCTGCCACACTGTTACTATGGGAATGAGTCTTGTGGTTGTTTCCTGTATAGTTTATCAGTTCTGCATCGCTTTTAGCTTCAGTACATTGAATTTGTTCTGAAAAGCTGTTGTAGTAATTAAAGAAGAAACGGTTTCAAAGCAAAATTTGGAGCATTATTGTTTACTAAACACCATTCAATAAGGAAGTAGTAAAGGTTATGTATATTAGAGAAAATGTGATGGTGTTGATAGGTAATTCATATTTGAAAATATCAACAGAACAAGTAAAAATCTTATTTTCCTTTAACAAAGAAATCTTTAACAAATTCTTTTGCTGCAGGGCATCATATAGATGTTTACTATGTATGTTCGCTGGCTAGCAGTGGTCAGCAGTCATGGATGTCACTGGTTTGTTTTGACTAGAATGTGAAACATTGAGGTAATTACTGCATAAATAGTGGGGGGTTGGTTAGTTAGGTGAGGTTTCTATAGGTTCATAGTTTCTATTATTACTTATGTATTGCTTACTTTTACTTTCATAAACTGTATGGTTTCCATTACTTACAGTACTGCTATTATCATTTGTAACTTAGTTCAATGAAATGCTTTAAGATCTTGCTCTACGACTGTTGTTGTATTCTCTAAATGTTACTCTATCATTGCAGAACCAAATCATTGTATGTGTATATATATATATATATATATATATATATATATGAAGCTAAACTGATAGTTTGCCGTGTACTATTTGTAGCAGAGTGTGGTTGGCACACTGACTAGGACATTTTTTCATTTTATGATAAAAGATATGTTCATTTCCTTCACTTAAGCCACATAGCAAGCAATTTTGGATTGCCTGAAGATTCATCTTTCAAGATCTTTTTGGTTTAAGGGATTGCCTTGACTCAACTAGCCTACAGGAATCTTCAGGTGATCCGCAGTTGTTTTGACATTGTTGAGGGTGGATGTATAATGTACTTCATAACCCTGTTTATAATGAACATTTGGATTAGGTAGTTGCACTAATTTTTTGTGCACTTTGGAGGAAAGTTCAAAGTATAAAAAGATCATGTCTTGTGATTAACTAGAGCATGATTGTTTTTTTGTTGGAATGGTAAACTTAATCTGTTTTTTGTTGTTAAGTGTTTACAATTTGGCCTTTTGTTGTTGTTTGCAAGTGGTATGCTAACTTTTTCTGCACTGCCAACATGCATATGAGGTATTCTGTGACTGGTTTTGGGCACACCAAGTGACTTGTATGGTATTTTATGATATTGTCACAAAAGAATAATAGATTTAAATTGGAAATGTTTATGTCTTATGAGTGACTCGGCATGAAATATTATGTAACATGGAGGGGCAGAAGTTGTAAAGATGTCCTTGACATCTCCATATATGATTAACAGTAATTGGAAAAAATTTGTATGCAATGTCTTGAAACAATATGTGGATGCCTCCATAAGTTTTAGTGGCTTAATATTTTGCAGTTGAGGGAGAGGTAGCCATTTCAGCATCTCGTATTAGGTCAGCTGCTCCTGCTTAAGAAATCCCCCATATAAAGTCATTTGCCCCCTAAGGATATGTATAAAAAAAACCTTTGTATTTGTTTGCTGTTTTCCATGTTAGCAAGGTAATACTAGGAACAGATGAAGAATGGCTGCTGTCATCCATGCTGTAATTGTTTTGTGGAGTGTACTGAAAGTACAGTCCCCTGTTAACATCTATACCTTACAGGCCTTATCATTGTTTCCTGTGGCTGTTTCACATGCCCTGGTTCAGCCCATCAACAGCATGTTAACTCTGTATACCACATTGCTTCAATTCACACAGTCCTGTGCACGCCTTTCATCTTCCTTCTGGGTCGGGCCCTCAACCACTCAAAAATTTTTTCATTCCATCCATCTTACTACACTTTGGTCTATCCCTTCTCCCTGTGCCCTCCACTTTTGACACATCCTCTTTTCCAGCCTTTCCTCACTTGTCTGTCCATATTTCCAAACCATTTTAGCATACCCTCATCTCTCAGCCATATTCTTTATTACCACACCTTTCTCTTACCCTTTTATTATTTGTTTGATCAAATCTCCTCACACCACATATTGTCCTCAAGCATTTTTGCCATTCTACAGTCTTGCCTGATATTTCTTCACACAAGTATTTTACTGGGAAATTATATGGGTGGGTATTGATTGAGAGCATCAGATTGGGGAGGAGCAGTCTGGATTCAGAAGTGGTAGAGGATGTGTGGATCATGTGTTTGCTTTGAAGAATGTGTGAGAAATACTTAAAAACAGATGGATTTGTATGTAGCATTTATGGATCTGGAGAAAGCATATGATAAGTTTGATAGAGATGCTTTGTGAAAGGTCTTTAGAGTATGTGGTATGGGAGGTAAGTTGCTAGAAGCAGTAAAAAGTTTTTACCAAGGATGTAGAAGAGTAGTAGAGAGGAGAGTGATTGGTTCCCAGTGAAAGTAGGTCTGCAGCAGGGGTGCGTGATGTCCCCATGGTTGTTTAATTTGTGCATGGATAGGGATGATAGGGAGGTAAGTGCAAGAGTTTTGGATGGAGGGGTGAGTATGCAATCTGTTGGGGATGGGAGGGCTTGGGAAGTGAGTCAGGTGTTGTTTGCCGATGATACAGCTCGAGTGAGAAACTGCAGAGGTTGGTGTGAAAGGAGAAAGTTGAGAGTAAATGTGAATAAGAGCAAGGTTATTGATTCATTAGGGTGAGAGACAAGCTAATTGGGATGTATGTTTGAATTGAAGTGAAGTGTTTTAGATATTTGGGAGTGGACTTGGCAGCGAATGGAATCGTTGAAGTGGAAGTCACAGGATTGGGGGAGCAGGGTGAAGATTCTGGGAGTGATGAAGAATGTTTGGAAGGAGAGAGCATTATATTGGAGAGCAAAAATCGATATGTTTAAAGGAATAGTAGGTCCAACAATATTAAATGGTTGCGAGGTATGGGCTATAGATAGGGTTGTACGGGGGAGGGTGGATGTGTTGGAAATATGTTTAAGGACAGTATGTAGTATGAGGTGGTTTAAGTAATGAAAGGGTAAGAGAGGTTTGTGGAAATGATAAGAGTGTGGTTGAGAGAGCAGAAGAGGGTGTGTTGAAATGGTTTGGGCGTATGGAGAGAATGTGTGAGGAAAAATTGGCAAAGAGGATATATATGTCAGAGGTGGAGGGAACAGGGAGAAGTGGGAGACCAAATTGGAGATGGAAGGATGAAGTGAAAAAGATTTTGAGCGATTGGGGCCAGAACATACTGGAGGGTGAAAGGTATGTAAGTAATAGTGAATTGGAACGATGTGGTATACTGGGGTCGATGTGCTGTCAGTGGACTGAACCAGGGGATGTGAAACATCTGGGGTAAACCATGGAAAGGTCTGTGGGGCCTGGATGTGGATAGGGGAGCTGTGGTTTCAGTGCATTTCACATGACAGCAAGAGAGAGTGTGAACAAATATGGCCTTTTTTGTCTGTATTCCAGGCACTACCTCGCTGAAGCGGGTGGTAGCAATGCTGTTTCCTTTGGGGCGGGATAGGGCCAGGAATGGATGATGGCAAGCAACTATGAATATGTACATGTGTATATATGTATATGTCTATGTATGTATAAGTGTATATGTGCATGTATGTATATATATGTGTATATGAGTGGATAGGCCATTCTTCGTCTTTTCTGGCACTACCTCCCTGAAAAATGCGGGAAACTGTGATCAGGTATAATGATAAAATAACATGAAATATATATGTACATACATGCATACATACGTATGCATAAATGCACTTCAAAATTGGTTCTAGGGAGAGGTGATATTTGAAATAATCGCCCACAGTGAAGAAGGCAACACTTAGCAGCCATACAAATGTCAAAATGCTAACAGGGATATAATAAATCCCATGATCATTAATGTCATATGATGTTTCCTGGAACCTGCTTTGTAAGTCTTCACATGATGAATCTTGGTGTTGAAGGGCTGAGTGCTACAATCTGATTAAAGAAAAATAATAGAAAAAGAAAACTAAAAAGCATGTATGATGTGTGAGTAGAGGTAGAGGATGAGCCACCCCAATGTGTGAGTAGAGGTAGAGGATGAGCCACCCCAGATGTGTGAGAAGAGAGGTGGATTGATGAGCCAGTGCTGCTTCTTAACCTTTAGAGCCTCACCCTTAAGATGCCACTGCCAGAGGGCAGCTCCAGCACAGTGTTTTCCAGAGGCAAATATTTACTATATAAACATATAAACAAATAAACATATAAAGATATAAACAATTTTAAACAACTTTAATTCTACAACCACCTACAACTGGAGATTTTAATGAACTACCATATACAGCAGAATAGAGTATACAAGTGTACATTTCTACATCAGTGAGAATGTTTAGAGATATTTCACACCATTCATGAGTACACATACACTACCCAAGACTAAGTTTATAAAGTTCATTAAGATAGGTCTATTAAGTATGTTAGGAAAGGTGTATGCAAGAGCGTTAATTGATGGAATAATGGAAGTGACTAAATGCAGAAAAGTGAGAACCAAGGGGGTTTTAGGGAAAGTAGGGGATGTGTGGATCAGATTTTTGCAGAGAATTGTGGAAAAGTATCCAGTGAAAGGTAAGAAGCTGTATGCAGCTTTTATGGATCCACAGAATGCTTTACAGGACATGTTTATGGGGTAGGGGGACAACTGTTGGATGGTGTGAAAGCTTTCTGTGGATGAGCAAATGCATTAGTAAGAGAAGATAGAAACATGAATGAAAGTGTTGGTACACTTTTAGTTGTGAGGCATGACTTTGTGATGTCATTGTGGGGTGAGAGAGTATCATTAGATTTTAGGGAGGATAAGATGATGTTTTGGGAGGAGGTAAATAAAGTGCGTAAGACAAGAACAGATGGGAACATCGGTAAAGGGGCTAATGGGGAGGCAATAGCAAGTAGTGGTGATGTGAGAAGGAGATTGAGTGTGTATTTTGAAGATTTGTTGATGATAGAGTGGCAAATATAGGGTGTTTTGGTCGAGGCAGTGTGCGAAGTGAGAGGGCCTGGGAGAATGATTTGGTAAACAGAGGAGAGGTAGTGAAAGCTTTGCAGAAGATGAAAGCCGGCAAGGCGGTGGGTTTGGATGGTATTGCAGTGAAATTTATTAAAAAACGGGGTGACTGTTGTTGATTGGTTGGTTGGTGAGGATATTCAGTTTTTGGGGTCATCTGTTAGTAATTTGTATGAATTTCATTTTCAGTTCCTACGATACAGTAAAAATTACTTGCCACACGTAGCACGTCTGTGTTTAGTGAGCACATTCCTCGAAGATGGACTTCGCATGTGGTGGCAGTGGCATGAGCAGCGGGAATATATGGACATCTCCTGGGGTTGTGGATATTTCTTGGCAACATTGTTTGTGTTAATCAACCTCATAGGCCAGCTTGGTGGAGTGTTCATGGTGCTGTTCCGTAAGAAGGTTGAAGTTGCGTGTGGCTTACTTCTCTTCATTGTGATTCTCCAGGTAAGTTGGCATTGTGGTAAACATGCCTGAAGTCTGATGTATTTGAATTTGTAATCCCAGCTGAAAATGCATTTTTGCTGCAAATGACTGATGCACAGCATTACTTTTGAGTTTTATGTCGCTGTGTGTGGTGAAATTTAGCTGTTTATATGTTTACAGTATCATATTAGAATTTATCACATAACTTGCAGATGTCCTATAATATGCAGTCAAACTTATGGATTAATTGGTATGATGTCATGGCTGTTGAAATGATTGGGAATGGATGGATTCGTGTGTAGTGCGGCAGGGGTGTGATTTCATGGTTGTTAAGTATAGGGGTATTGAGGAGGAAATGAGGTACTGGAAGGCAATGTTGAAGTCGTTGGAGAACGAGGTTGTGAAGGAAATCGTGGTTACCATGGAAAGCGCTGGTGGGCTGGATTGGAATAGAAGCTGCTGGTTTTAAGTGCAATTAAAAAGTTGAAAGCTTGAATAAGAGTGGTATAGAAATTGGGTGTTTTAGTCCATATTGCAGTAGTGCTATGGAAAAACTGAGGAAGTGAGTGTTATATGGGTGATCTGCAGGGTGGAACTGGAGCGAGGTCATAGGGTGGTGGGTGGTTTTGAGCCTTGAATTGTGGAGTGACTATGAAAAATGTTTAGAATGTACAAATTGTGTTAGGTGTATGTGATTGAGGTGATGCGATGATGTTGAGAAGTGTTGATAAAGGGTGCTTACAGTTAATATAGTACATGGTAATAGAGATGTGTGAAATAATAGGGTAGTTATGTAACTATTATGAGGTGATTTTGGGATTTTGGGACATGGACACATTGGTGAGGAAGATTGAATGGGCATTTTGTCGTTGTTGAGGAACCGAGGAGTGGAGCAAAAGGGGATATGATGAAAAAGATTTGTGTGATGGGCTAATACAGGATGTGTACGAGTGCAGCAAGGTAGGACATGGGACGAGCTAAAATGGGTTGCCGTCTCAGTGATATCAGTTAATCTGGTAACCAGAACTGTATAGTATTATCATTAAAGGGCCCTATAGCTGATGACATAACGTAGTGACCATCACAGCATAACATATAAATGTGAATATCAGGTATTGTATATAGGTACATTGCTGGTTTCAATTGGTGGCTTGGAATTCGTGATTGTCTTTTACGTTAAAACTAGTGATTACGTTTTTAAGTTGATTACTTGTGTTGTATGAAGTATAATGTGTTTGAAAAGCTTAGTTTGTTCTGTTAACTTGATTGACGTAGTAAGCTTCATGGAAAGAAGAGTGTCATCATTTTTTTGTTTTCGATAGGTGGAGACTGTTATCGGTAGTCAGTATTTATTCACGTATTATTTCAATTGCAGACAGTTGCCTATCAAATTTTATAAGGGATAAATAAAAAAGAAAAAAAAAAATTGTTTGTATGTTATTCTATTTCCGTAATTTCATAGCTACTTGGTATTGGCACCTGTTTCAAATTTGATGGAGAAGTGAGTCCCGATCAAGCTCTTTGTGGGTGGTCTCCTGTTGGGAGAAAAGGAGCGCGCTAAACTTTGCTGTGTTTGGGAGGAACAGGCCTAATTTCTTTGTTGGAGCCTAGGATCGTTCTAGTGTTCTGTTCCGCAGTAGGATGTTCGAGTCTTTATGCAGTTAGATTAAGCATGTTTTATTTATTTACAATGATTTTTATTAAAAATAATTTAAAAATTTGAATTTAGAAACTTTTAAAGGGTTAAAGAAGATATTAGAAAAAAGATTGTGAATAGATTGATGGAAAATGTCATTGGCCATGAGGAAATAAGTGGATCATTAACATATTTTGAAATTACTTTCATTCTTTCTCTGCCTAATGTTGCTGCTGCCGATAAATCCAAGTACTCAATCGGTCAAGCCTTTAGCAGAATTGCATCACACCATGTTATACATTTCTGTTAATTTTTCACTAAGCTTGCTCAGATATTTTTTATCTTGTTCTCTTTTTGCTCATGTGGTGCACAGTGATATTTCATGAGGGATCTGGTAATTATGCAAAGAACATTTGACTTTAGGGTTATTGTTATGCCAAGAGCGAATTGAAAAATGAAATTAGTGATCAGTGAGGAAAAGGAAACTCTGAATTGATAAATATTTTTTTGAAATATGAGAGAGAAGTGAATGGTGAGCTGGCCAAGGCACAGTGGAGTATATGCTTAAACATGGCTGTAATGATTTAATTGAATTATATCAAGAAAAAATTGGATTAAATCAAATTGATTTTTTTCACATTCATATTGTATAAATGAATACATACAGCAGATGACCACTAGATTCTTTTAAAGGAAATTTTTGATTGTGGGAGAGGTCAAAACCCAGAGATAAGATTGGTAAAAGTAGTTAAGTAAACATAGATGACAAGACAGATACTGTACCTTTAAGCTTGCAGCTAAGGAGACAAATATTGTCAGTTGTGGATTGCAATTGTTTGTCAAGTGTACTTATAATTGTATCTGTGATAATGTTTCCATCTACTGTGATTAGAGAATAATTCCATAGGTAAAATTCTGTTTCAGAAAAAAGCACTGCTTCAATTAAAGTGTTTGCCCATGAGTTCGTAGTCATGATCACAAGTGAAACTTGAGAAATCTAGCCCTATGTAGTTACTTTAATAGAGATAATGAAAGCTTTTGATATTCTGAATACATTTATCTTAGCCCTTAAACTTTTCTTTTTGAAAGTAAATCATTTTTCATCATGCCAGCTCTGCTAAGATTTCTTTCTTAATGCTTGAATTAACTTGATTGCTTGCCACTATACTCCTATAAGCTAAATAAGCCTTTTTTCAGCTGGCCTTAATAAGATTTGTTTTTCAATCTATCAGTCATCATGGTTTTTGTCACTGTAGGGTGACCAAAGCAACACAGTATTCAAGGTGAGGATACATCAGGGAATTTTAAAGAATGATAAATTTCCAGACCTGACTTGTGTGTCCTACCTGTGACTTAGAATTTTTTATGCATTTCTTACTGTTTCTGTGCCCTGCTTGCTAAGGTTTTGCCTTTAATTTTTATTTTTGATATGTAAAACATTGCACCTTTTGATAATGAAATTTTCACTTGCCACCCGAGCTGAGTTTGTCAATATGAAGCTGTAAACAAACATTCAGTTTCTGTTGTAGATTTATATCCCAGTTTAGTTTCATCTGTAAATTTTAATATCATACAGTGCAGCTCAGTATTAGTCACTAATATATATGAGGAAGAGAATTGGTTCAAAGACTTGCACCACTCGTTACATCAAACCATCCTGTGGCTTGAGCTGTAATCAGTACTTTCAGTTTACTGCCATCCATTTTTCTAACTACTAAGTTACAATCAGATCAGCTGCCATGTTACTTTCATTATACTTGCTGATTACCATATAACGTAAATGAGATCAAAAAGTTGTGTTGTATGTGAATAGCTTTGTCATAGTTCATGCTGGGATTAGGTGATTTGAGCAGTGATCCTCTTAAGTGACTTGCATGTTGAACTTTCCATGCGTGGATGGTAAGCTAAGTATGAGGTAATTTCTAGCCAAGGAATTGGTACCTTTTTTTGAATATTGGTGGTAAAATGGTCAGCTTACAGTCCTAGGGAACCACCTCTGTAACTTCTTTATTACCCTTCATTGTGGTAGTTTTTATCCTTCTGACTCATATTTTTTTATTTTATTTTACTTAATCGCTGTTTCCTGTGTCAGCGAGGTAGCACAAGGAAACAGATGAAAGAATGGCCCAACCACTCATATTTATTTATTTTTATTTTGCTTTGTCGCTGTCTCCGGCGTTAGCAAGGTAGCACAAGGAAACAGATGGCCCAACCCACCCACATACACGTGTATACATACACATCCACACACGCACATATACATACCTATACATTTCAACATATATATATATATATATATATATATATATATATTTTTTTTTTTTTTTTTTATACTTTGTCGCTGTCTCCCGCGTTTGCGAGGTAGCGCAAGGAAACAGACGAAAGAAATGGCCCAACCCCCCCCCATACACATGTATATACATACGTCCACACACGCAAATATACATACCTACACAGCCTTCCATGGTTTTCCCCAGACGCTTCACATGCCCTGATTCAATCCACTGACAGCACGTTAACCCCGGTATACCACATCGCTCCAATTCACTCTATTCCTTGCCCTCCTTTCACCCTCCTGCATGTTCAGGCCCCGATCACACAAAATCTTTTTCACTCCATCTTTCCACCTCCAATTTGGTCTCCCTCTTCTCCTCGTTCCCTCCACCTCCGACACATATATCCTCTTGGTCAATCTTTCCTCACTCATTCTCTCCATGTGCCCAAACCACTTCAAAACACCCTCCTCTGCTCTCTCAACCACGCTCTTTTTATTTCCACACATTCTCTCTACCCTTACGTTACTCACTCGATCAAACCACCTCACACCACACATTGTCCTCAAACATCTCATTTCCAGCACATCCATCCTCCTGCGCACAACTCTATCCATAGCCCACGCCTCGCAACCATACAACATTGTTGGAACCACTATTCCTTCAAACATACCCATTTTTGCTTTCCGAGATAATGTTCTCGACTTCCACACATTCTTCAAGGCCCCCAGAATTTTCGCCCCCTCCCCCACCCTATGATCCACTTCCGCTTCCATGGTTCCATCCGCTGCCAGATCCACTCCCAGATATCTAAAACACTTCACTTCCTCCAGTTTTTCTCCATATATATATATATATATATATATATATATATATATATATATATATATATATATATATATATATATTTTTCTTTTCTTTCAAACTGTTCGCCATTTCCCGCATTAGCGAGGTAGCGTTAAGAACAGAGGACTGGGCCTTTGAGGGAATACCCTCACCTGGCCCAATTCTCTGTTCCTTCTTTTGGAAAATTAAAAAAAAAACGAGAGGGGAGGATTTCCAGCCCCCCGCTCCCTCCCCTTTTAGTCGCCTTTTACGACACGCAGGGAATACGTGGGAAGTATTCTTTGTCCCCTATCCCCAGGGATAATATATATATATATAGATATATATATATATATATATATATATATATATATATATATATTTATTTATTTATTTATTTTGCTTTGTCGCTGTCTCCCGCGTTAGCGAGTAAGCGCAAGGAAACAGACGAAAGAATGGCCCAACCCACCCCCATACACATGTATATACATACACGTCCACACATGCAAATATACATACCTATACATCTCAATGTATACATATATATACACACACAGACATATACATATATACACATGCACATAATTCATACTGTCTGTCTTTATTTATTTCCATTGCCACCTCGCCACACATGTAATAACAACCCCCTCCCACCTCATGTGTGTGAGGTAGCGCTAGGAAAAGACAACAAAGGCCACATTCGTTCACACTCAGTTCTAGCTGTCATGTAATAATGCACCGAAACCACAGCTCCCTTTCCACATCCAGGCCCCACAGAACTTTCCATGGTTTACCCCAGACGCTTCACATGCCCTGGTTCAATCCATTGACAGCACGTTGACCCCGGTATACCACATCGTTCCAATTCACTCTATTCCTTGCACGCCTTTCACCCTCCTGCATGTTCAGGCCCCGATCACTCAAAATCCTTTTCACTCCATCTTTCCACCACCAATTTGGTCTCCCACTTCTCCTCGTTCCCTCCACCTCTGACACATATATCCTCTTGGTCAATCTTTCCTCACTCATTCTCTCTATGTGACCAAACCATTTCAAAACACCCTCTTCTGCTCTCTCAACCACACTTTTTAATCCCACACATCTCTCTTACCCTTACATTACTTACTCGATCAAACCACCTCACACCACATATTGTCCTTAAACATCTCATTTCCAGCACATCCACCCTCCTGCGCACAACTCTATCCATAGCCCACGCCTCGCAACCATACAACATTGTTGGAACCACTATTCCTTCAAACATACCCATTTTTGCTTTCTGAGATAATGTTCTCGACTTCCAAACATTCTTCAAGGCTCCTAGAATTTTTGCCCCCTCCCCCACTCTATGATTCACTTCCGCTTCCATGGTTCCATCCGCTGCCAAATCCACTCCCAGATATCTAAAACACTTTACTTCCTCCAGTTTTTCTCCATTCAAACTTACCTCCCAATTGACTTGACCCTCAACCTTACTGTACCTAATAACCTTGCTCTTATTCACATTTACTCTTAACTTTCTTCTTTCACACACTTTACCAACTCAGTCACCAGCTTCTGCAGTTTCTCACATGAATCAGCCACCAGCGCTGTATCATCAGCGAACAACAACTGACTCACTTCCCAAGCTCTCTCATCCCCAACAGACTTCATACTTGCCCCTCTTTCCAAAACTCTTGCATTTACCTCCCTAACAACCCCATCCATAAACAAATTAAACAACCATGGAGACATCACACACCCCTGCCGCAAACCTACATTCACTGAGAACCAATCACTTTCCTCTCTTCCTACACGTACACATGCCTTACATCCTCGATAAAAACTTTTCACTGCTTCTAACAACTTGCCTCCCACACCATATATTCTTAATACCTTCCACAGAGCATCTCTATCAACTCTATCATATGCCTTCTCCAGATCCATAAATGCTACATACAAATCCATTTGCTTTTCTAAGTATTTCTCACATACATTCTTCAAAGCAAACACCTGATCCACACATCCTCTACCACTTCTGAAACCACACTGCTCTTCCCCAATCTGATGCTCTGTACATGCCTTCACCCTCTCAATCAGTACCCTCCCATATAATTTACCAGGAATACTCAACAAACTTATACCTCTGTAATTTGAGCACTCACTCTTATCCCCTTTGCCTTTGTACAATGGCACTATGCACGCATTCCGCCAATCCTCAGGCACCTCACCATGAGTCATACATACATTAAATAACCTTACCAACCAGTCAACAATAGTCACCCCCTTTTTTAATAAATTCCACTGCAATACTATCCCTGGGGATAGGGGAGAAAGAATACTTCCCACGTATTCCCTGCGTGTCGTAGAAGGCGACTAAAAGGGGAGGGAGCGGGTGGCTGGAAATCCTCCCCTTTCTTGTTTTTTTTAATTTTCCAAAAGAAGGAACAGAGAAGGGGGTCAGGTGAGGATATTCCCTCTAAGGCCCAGTTCTCTGTTCTTAATGCTACCTCGCTAACGCGGGAAATGGCAAATAGTATAAAAAAAAAAATATATATATATATATATATATATATATATATATATATATATATATCTTTTTCTTTCTTTCAAACTATTCGCCATTTCCCGCATTAGCGAGGTAGCGTTAAGAACAGAGGACTGGGCCTTTGAGGGAATACCCTCACCTGGCCCAATTCTCTGTTCCTTCTTTTGGAAAAAAAAAAAAAAAACGAGAGGGGAGGATTTCCAGCCCCCCGCTCCCTCCCCTTTTAGTCGCCTTCTACGACACGCAGGGAATACATGGGAAGTATTCTTAATCCCCTATCCCCAGGGATATATATATATATATATATATATATATATATATATATATATATATATATATATATATATATATATAAAGGTGAGTAATGTGGCAGTTGAGGGAATAATTGGTATACATGGGGTGTTCAGTGTTGTAAATGGAAATGGTGAAGAGCTTGTAGATTTATGTGCTGAAAAAGGACTGATGATTGGGAATACCTGGTTTAAAAAGCGAGATATACATAAGTATACTTATGTAAGTAGGAGAGATGGACAGAGAGCGTTATTGGATTACGTGATAATTGACAGGCGTGCGAAAGAGAGACTTTTGGATGTTAATGTGCTGAGAGGTGCAACTGGAGGGATGTCTGATCATTATCTTGTGGAGGCTAAGGTGAAGATTTGTATGGGTTTTCAGAAAAGAAGAGTGAATGTTGGGGTGAAGAGGGTGGTGAGAGTAAGTGAGCTTGGGAAGGAGACCTGTGTGAGAAAGTACCAGGAGAGACTGAGTACAGAATGGAAAAAGGTGAGAACAATGGAAGTAAGGGGAGTGGGGGAGGAATGGGATGTATTTAGGGAATCAGTGATGGATTGCGCAAAAGATGCTTGTGGCATGAGAAGAGTGGGAGGTGGGTTGATTAGAAAGGGTAGTGAGTGGTGGGATGAAGAAGTAAGAGTATTAGTGAAAGAGAAGAGAGAGGCATTTGAACGATTTTTGCAGGGAAAAAATGCAATTGAGTTGGAGATGTATAAAAGAAAGAGACAGGAGGTCAAGAGAAAGGTGCAGGAGGTGAAAAAAAGGGCAAATGAGAGTTGGGGTGAGAGACTATCGTTAAATTTTAGGGAGAATAAAAAGATGTTCTGGAAGGAGGTAAATAAAGTGCGTAAGACAAGGGAGCAAATGGGAACTTCAGTGAAGGGCGCAAATGGGGAGGTGATAACAAGTAGTGGTGATGTGAGAAGGAGATGGAGTGAGTATTTTGAAGGTTTGTTGAATGTGTTTGATGATAGAGTGGCAGATATAGGGTGTTTTGGTCGAGGTGGTGTGCAAAGTGAGAGGGTTAGGGAAAATGATTTGGTAAACAGAGAAGAGGTAGTGAAAGCCTTGCGGAAGATGAAAGCCGGCAAGGCAGAAGGTTTGGATGGTATTGCAGTGGAATTTATTAAAAAAGGGGGTGACTGTATTGTTGACTGGTTGGTAAGGTTATTTAATGTATGTATGACTCATGGTGAGGTGCCTGAGGATTGGCGGAATGTGTGCATAGTGCCATTGTACAAAGGCAAAGGGGATAAGAGTGAGTGCTCAAATTACAGAGGTATAAGTTTGTTGAGTATTCCTGGTAAATTATATGGGAGGGTATTGATTGAGAGGGTGAAGGCATGTACAGAGCATCAGATTGGGGAAGAGCAGTGTGGTTTCAGAAGTGGTAGAGGATGTGTGGATCAGGTGTTTGCTTTGAAGAATGTATTTGAGAAATACTTAGAAAAGCAAATGGATTTGTATGTAGCATTTATGGATCTGGAGAAGGCATATGATAGAGTTGATAGAGATGCTCTGTGGAAGGTATTAAGAATATATGGTGTGGGAGGAAAGTTGTTAGAAGCAGTGAAAAGTTTTTATCGAGGATGTAAGGCATGTGTACGTGTAGGAAGAGAGGAAAGTGATTGTTTCTCAGTGAATGTAGGTTTGCGGCAGGGGTGTGTGATGTCTCCATGGTTGTTTAATTTGTTTATGGATGTTATGGTTGTTAGGGAGGTAAATTCAAGAGTTTTGGAAAGAGGGGCAAGTATGAAGTCTGTTGGGGATGAGAGAGCTTGGGAAGTGAGTCAGTTGTTGTTCGCTGATGATACAGCGCTGGTGGCTGATTCATGTGAGAAACTGCTGAAGCTGGTGACTGAGTTTGGTAAAGTGTGTGGAAGAAGAAAGTTAAGAGTAAATGTGAATAAGAGCAAGGTTATTAGGTACAGTAGGGTTGAGGGTCAAGTCAATTGGGAGGTGAGTTTGAATGGAGAAAAACTGGAGGAAGTGAAGTGTTTTAGATATCTGGGAGTGGATCTGGCAGTGGATGGAACCATGGAAGCGGAAGTGGATCATAGGGTGGGGGAGGGGGCGAAAATTCTGGGGGCCTTGAAGAATGTGTGGAAGTCGAGAACATTATCTCTGAAAGCAAAAATGGGTATGTTTGAAGGAATAGTGGTTCCAACAATGTTGTATGGTTGCGAGGCGTGGGCTATGGATAGAGTTGTGCGCAGGAGGATGGATGTGCTGGAAATGAGATGTTTGAGGACAATGTGTGGTGTGAGGTGGTTTGATCGAGTGAGTAACGTAAGGGTAAGAGAGATGTGTGGAAATAAAAAGAGCGTGGTTGAGAGAGCAGAAGAGGGTGTTTTGAAGTGGTTTGGGCACATGGAGAGAATGAGTGAGGAAAGATTGACCAAGAGGATATATGTGTCGGAGGTGGAGGGAACGAGGAGAAGAGGGAGACCAAATTGGAGGTGGAAGGATGGAGTGAAAAAGATTTTGTGTGATCGGGGCCTGAACATGCAGGAGGGTGAAAGGAGGGCAAGGAATAGAGTGAATTGGAGCGATGTGGTATACCGGGGTTGACGTGCTGCCAGTGGATTGAATCAAGGCATGTGAAGCGTTTGGGGTAAACCATGGAAAGCTGTGTAGGTATGTATATTTGCGTGTGTGGACGTATGTATATACATGTGTATGGGGGGGGGGGTTGGGCCATTTCTTTCGTCTGTTTCCTTGCGCTACCTCGCAAACGCGGGAGACAGTGACAAAGTATAATAAAAAAAAAAATATATATATATATATATATATATATATATATATATGGTAGAGGATGTGTGGATCAGGTGTTTGCTTTGAAGAATGTATGTGAGAAATACTTAGAAAAGCAAATGGATTTGTATGTAGCATTTATGGATCTGGAGAAGGCATATGATAGAGTTGATAGAGATGCTCTGTGGAAGGTATTAAGAATATATGGTGTGGGAGGAAAGTTGTTAGAAGCAGTGAAAAGTTTTTATCGAGGATGTAAGGCATGTGTACGTGTAGGAAGAGAGGAAAGTGATTGGTTCTCAGTGAATGTAGGTTTGCGGCAGGGGTGTGTGATGTCTCCATGGTTGTTTAATTTGTTTATGGATGGGGTTGTTAGGGAGGTAAATGCAAGAGTTTTGGAAAGAGGGGCAAGTATGAAGTCTGTTGGGGTGGATTGAATCAAGGCATGTGTAGCGTCTGGGGTAAACCATGGAAAGCTGTGTAGGTATGTATATTTGCGTGTGTGGACGTATGTATATACATGTGTATGGGGGGGGGTTGGGCCATTTCTTTCGTCTGTTTCCTTGCGCTACCTCGCAAACGCGGAAGACAGCGACAAAGTATAAAAAAAAAAAAAAAAAAAAAAAATATATATATATATATATATGCATTCATAGACATATACATATATACACATGTACATAATTCATACTTGCTGCCTTTATTTGGAGTTAGATATACTAGTTTTAAAAGGCAACTAAATATTAGGTTTAAGAACTTTGAGACTAAATTTTCATTTGGCAAGTGTGTAGTCTACTGAGGTATACGCAATTGAAATGGGTACAAAGCGATAAAAGAGAATGTAGGAAGTTGAAGTTTGTTTCTTAGAGACATTGGTAAAGGTAGGAAATATATGGTGATCACTGTGCATTGCACTGGTAATAGAGTATTATCAAGAAAGTTAAGAAAAATAAGGTTGAGTATAGCATTAACAACAGAGAGAATAATTACGGAAGCAATGATTAAAGGAACTTGTTACAGTTAGGAGAATGTTCATGGGTACAAAAGGTATGGTTTGAGGAAGTTTGATTGTCATGTTAACCTTGATGGATGTCTAAGACACGGCTACCTGTTAGTACCTTTGGGTCTGGAGTTTTACTGTTGTAGTGCTGTCTTTCCTAAGCTTTCTTTCTTCAGGGGTCTATGAAGGATGAGTCATCAAAAAACAAGGGTCCATGCCAGGGTAATGCCTGGTAGATCTTTAATGATGTTAACTTTTCATATCTATTATGTATACAGGAAACTTAGTTTTTAGAAAATGTTGTCTTCCTCTTCTGCCAGAAAGAAAGAATATTAAAGATATGATAAGATACTCCATTTGTAGAACAAGAAAAGTTATAATTCCTGCAAATAATTCTTTATCATGAAAATGCTTAATATTGCATACAAAAATGTAGAGATTTTGCCATCTTGATTTATATGCAGGAAACTGGGCATGGTTGATGTAGATTGATAGATATAGAAATAATGCCATTACTTTTAGCTCATTGAATATCGTATTAAATACCATTTTATTCCAGGTATTCCAGATAGTAATTGGAGGTCTTCTGATGGCCCTCGTAGCTGTGGGATACAAGACGAAATTAAGTGCATTCCTACTGGTGTTGTGGCTTAATGTCTTCAATGTTTACGTCAATGCCTGGTGGTCCATCCCTGCTTACAAACCTATGAGAGATTTCCTCAAATATGATTTCTTCCAGGTTGGTCATTCTTTGTTTTTTACAGTTTTTTTTATAGCGAGACAGATTCTGCTAAATAGGATAAAGTGGAGTGCATAAAATATATTGAAAAAAAGGTAAGATGTCAGATTTGAAGGTCAAGGATTCTGAATAAGGAGAGTGATGAAGCAGGATTATGATAAGTGATATTCACGGAAAAATTATTTCATAAATTCACATTTCCCACGTAAGCAAGTTAGTGCGAGGAACAGACATTTTAGCCTTAGAGGGCTGTAGTTCCTATTTATGCTCTTTGTTTTGGAAGTTTTCTTCTTTGTTTCGTCATCTTTTTCCTAAGATTTTGTACAGCTTAGTAACTTTATTAGTCTTTCAGATGCCTCAGGAAATTTGTGAAATACAGCTGATTGTCTTTTTGGACCAGCTTCATGCATGTGAAGCATCTGGGGTAAACCATGGAAAGTTTTGTGGGGCCTGGATGTGGAAAGGGAGCTGTGGTTTCATTGCATGACAGCTAGAGAATGAGTGTGAACAAATGTGGCCTTTGTTGTCTTTCCTAGCGCTACCTCGCACGCATGTGGGGGGAGGGGGTTGTCATTTCATGTGTGGCGGGGTGGCGACGGGAATGAATAAAGGCAGAAAGTATGAATTATGTACATGTGTATATATGTATATGTCTGTGTATGTATGAATTAAAAACCAGTATTGAAACTACTTATAATACAAGAAATAAAGAGTACAAAATAACAGAAGCACATTAATCAGGCACAAATCATTTACGTTAACACCGAACATGAGTTCAGTATTCCAGGTAAGATTTCAAACCAGGAGATTTCTTTCCTTTATGACCATTTGACTCTAGCATCATGATTCAAGATACACTTATTCGTTGGACACTTCTGTGACAAAATACAATACTCTATGACACTTGGACCTAAATGACAGAAGCAGCGCAACACTGTAGAGTTTCGTATGGCGCCACTTAACAAAGTGATTGTAGGCTACAGGTTTGAGACGGGTAACCCACTTACCTTCTGGGCCTGCGGGATAGATAGGAATCGTGGCCCAGCTGGCATCAGAGGTTTTATTGAAGGGAGGAGTGAGCCAGGAGCGGCCTGCCCTGCCCTGCTGCTCTAGTCTCGGGTGGGATTGGAGGAGGGTGACCCATAGTGCCAATCTTGATTGGCTAGAGGCGTAAGGTATGGCTGTGATTGGAGGAGGCTCATAGTGCCACTCCTAGTTGGCTGCATTCCTAAGGTCCAGCTGTGACTGAAGAAGAGTGGCTCATAGTGTCACTCCTGGTTGGCTGGAGGGTGTTAGGTCCGGCCCTCATCTTGCCTAAGGCCCAACCTCCTCTTGTCCTGACAGTAATGATGATATACAGGAAGCCATATTTCCTAGCTGACCTCCTATCTTGACCTCAGTTGTCTGGTGCCTTGGAAAGGGGGAGAAATGACAGGTCCAAGTGTTGTGGGTAACTGGATTGATGGCCTGGCATGACCCCTGCTCTTGACCTTGGCTGTCTGGCGCTCGGGTATGGGAAAGACAACTGGTCCAAGTGTTGAGGGTAACTGAATTGATGACCTGTCTAGGGAGTGAAACCCAAGCCAAGATAACGGAGGCCCTGGCCCCCTTCTCTACCATTCTACAACATAAAGCATCACTTACACCATAAACACACAAACTCTAGCTGTCATGTGTAATGCATCGAAACCACAGCTCCCTTTCTGCATTCAGGCCCCACAAAACTTTCCATGGTTTACCCCAGATCCTTCACATGCCCTGTTTCAATCCATTGACAAGACACTGACCCTGGTATACCACATCATTCCAATTCACTCTATTCCTTGCATGCCTTTCACCCTCCTGTATGTTTAGGCCCTGATCACTCAAAATCTTTTTCCCTCCATCCTTCCACCTCCAGTTTGGTCTCCCACTTCTCTAAGTTCCCTCCATCTCTAACACATATATCCTCTTTGTCAATCTTTACTCACTCATTCTCTCCATGTGACCAAACCATTTCAATGCACCCTCTTCTGCTCTCTCAACCACACTTATTACCACACTTATTACCACACATCTCTCTTACCCTTTCATTACTTACTCAATCAACCCACCCACATACACATGTATATGCATAGACGCCCACACATGCACATATACGTGCATATACATTTCAACGTATACATATATACACCTATGAGTCCACTGGGAAAATGAAACACATTAAGTTCCCAAGTGCACTTTCGTGTAATAATCACATCATCAGTGATTGTCCAGTACAGACAACGAGTGTATCATAAACTTATCATGTGGACAAGAAGGGGAATTGTGTACCAATTATATCAGCAGTAAAGCTATCCAATTTGTATAGAACTTCACAAATATTAAGGCATGAGAAGAAAGATCATGAGAGGCAAGTGTTGTAGGAGCAGCTGAGTGAGTTTTGATGCACAAGAATGGGTTATAGTGATGGGTGATTTGAATGCAAAGGTGAGTAATGTGGCAGTAAAGGGAATAATTGGTGTACATGGGGTGTTCAGTGTTGTAAATGGAAATGGTGAAGAGCTTGTAAATTTTTGTGCTGAAAAGGGACTGGTGATTGGGAATACCTGGTTTAGAAAGAGAGTTATACATAAGTATATCTTTGGGGATAGGGGAGAAAGAATACTTCCCACATATTCCTTGCGTGTTGTAGAAGGCGGCTAAAAGGGGAGGGAGCGGGTGGCTGGAAACCCTCCCCTCTCGTTTTTTTTTAATTTTCCAAGAGAAAGAACAGAGAAGGGAGCCAGGTGAGGATATTCCCTCAGAGGCCCAGTCCTCTGTTCTTAACGCTACCTTGCTAATGCGGGAAATGGCGAATAGTATGAAGGAAGGAAAGGAAGGATGTAAATAGGAGAGATGGCCAGAGAGCATTATTGGATTGCGTATTAATTGATAGGCGCATGAAATAGAGACTTTTGGATGTTAATGTGCTAAGAGGTGCAAATGGAGGGATGTCTGATCATTATCTTGTGGAGGCAGAGGTGGAGATTTGTAGAGTTTTTCAGAAAAGAAGAGAAAATGTTGGGGTGAAGAGAGTGGTGAGAGTAAGTGAGCTTGGGAAGGAGACTTTTGTGGGAAGTACCAGGAGAGACTGAGTGCGGAATGGAAAAAGATGAGAGCAAAGGACGTAAGGGAAGTGGGAGAGGAATGGGATGTATTTAGGAAAGCAGTGATGGCTTGCGCAAAAGATGCTTGTGGCATGAGAAGCGTGGAAGGTGGGCAATTTAGAAAGGGTAGTGAGTGGTTAGATGAAGAAGTAAGATTATTAGTGAAAGAGAAGCGAGAGGCATTTGGATGAATTTTGCAGGGAAATAGTGGAAATGACTGGGAGAACATAAAAGAATGAGGCAGGAGGTCAAGAGAAAGGTGCAAGAGATGAAAAAGAGGGCAAATGAGAGTTGGGGTGAGAGAGCATCATTAAATTTTAGGGAGACTAAAAAGAGTTTTGGAAGGAGTTGAATAAAGTGTGTAAGACAAGAGAATGAATGGGAACATCAGTGAAGGGGGCTAATGGATAGGTAATAACAAGTAGTGGTGATGTGAGAAGATGGAGTGAGTATTTTTAAGGTTTGTTGAATGTGTTAGATGATAGAGTGGCAGATATAGGGTGTTTTGGTTAAGGTGGTGTGCGAAATGAGAGGGGTCAGGGAGAATAATTTGGTAAGCAGAGAAGAGGTAGTGAAAGCTTTGCGGAAGATGCAAGCTGGAAAGGTGGCGGGTTTGGATGGTGTTGCAGTGGAATTTATTAGAAAAGGGGATGACTGTGTTGTTGACTGGTTGGTGAGGATATTCAATATATGTATGGCTCATGGTGAAGTGCCTGAGGATTGGTGAAATGCATGCATAGTGCCATTGTACAAAGGCAAAGGGGATAAAGTTGAGTGTTCAAATTACAGAGGTTTAAGTCTGTTGAGTATTCCTGGGAAATTATTTTTTTTTTTTTTTTTTATACTTTGTCGCTGTCTCCCGCGTTTGCGAGGTAGCGCAAGGAAACAGACGAAAGAAATGGCCCAACCCCCCCCCCCCATACACATGTATATACATACGTCCACACACACAAATATACATACCTACACAGCTTTCCATGGTTTACCCCAGACGCTTCACATGCCTTGATTCAATCCACTGACAGCACGTCAACCCCGGTATACCACATCGCTCCAATTCACTCTATTCCTTGCCCTCCTTTCACCCTCCTGCATGCTCAGGCCCCGATCACACAAAATCTTTTTCACTCCATCTTTCCACCTCCAATTTGGTCTCCCTCTTCTCCTCGTTCCCTCCACCTCCGACACATATATCCTCTTGGTCAATCTTTCCTCACTCATTCTCTCCATGTGCCCAAACCACTTCAAAACACCCTCTTCTGCTCTCTCAACCACGCTCTTTTTATTTCCACACATCTCTCTTACCCTTACGTTACTCACTCGATCAAACCACCTCACACCACACATTGTCCTCATACATCTCATTTCCAGCACATCCATCCTCCTACGCACAACTCTATCCATAGCCCACGCCTCGCAACCATACAACATTGTTGGAACCACTATTCCTTCAAACATACCCATTTTTGCTTTCCGAGATAATGTTCTCGACTTCCACACATTCTTCAAGGTCCCCAGAATTTTCGCCCCCTCCCCCACCCTATGATCCACTTCCGCTTCCATGGTTCCATCCGCTGCCAGATCCACTCCCAGATATCTAAAACACTTCACTTCCTCCAGTTTTTCTCCATTCAAACTCACCTCCCAATTGACTTGACCCTCAACCCTACTGTACCTAATAACCTTGCTCTTATTCACATTTACTCTTAACTTTCTTCTTCCACACACTTTACCAAACTCAGTCACCAGCTTCTGCAGTTTCTCACATGAATCAGCCACCAGCGCTGTATCATCAGCGAACAACAACTGACTCACTTCCCAAGCTCTCTCATCCCCAACAGACTTCATACTTGCCCCTCTTTCCAAAACTCTTGCATTTACCTCCCTAACAACCCCATCCATAAACAAATTAAACAACCATGGAGACATCACACACCCCTGCCGCAAACCTACATTCACTGAGAACCAATCACTTTCCTCTCTTCCTACACGTACACATGCCTTACATCCTCGATAAAAACTTTTCACTGCTTCTAACAACTTTCCTCCCACACCATATATTCTTAATACCTTCCACAGAGCATCTTTATCAACTCTATCATATGCCTTCTCCAGATCCATAAATGCTACATACAGATCCATTTGCTTTTCTAAGTATTTCTCACATACATTCTTCAAAGCAAACACCTGATCCACACATCCTCTACCACTTCTGAAACCACACTGCTCTTCCCCAATCTGATGCTCTGTACATGCCTTCACCCTCTCAATCAATACCCTCCCATATAATTTACCAGGAATACTCAACAAACTTATACCTCTGTAATTTGAGCACTCACTCTTATCCCCTTTGCCTTTGTACAATGGCACTATGCACGCATTCCGCCAATCCTCAGGCACCTCACCATGAGTCATACATACATTAAATAACCTTACCAACCAGTCAACAATACAGTCACCCCCTTTTTTAATAAATTCCACTGCAATACCATCCAAACCTGCTGCCTTGCTGGCTTTCATCTTCCGCAAAGCTTTCACTACCTCTTCTCTGTTTACCAAATCATTTTCCCTAACCCTCTCACTTTGCACACCACCTCGACCAAAACACCCTATATCTGCCACTCTATCATCAAACACATTCAACAAACCTTCAAAATACTCACTCCATCTCCTTCTCACATCACCACTACTTGTTATCACCTCCCCATTTGCGCCCTTCACTGAAGTTCCCATTTGCTCCCTTGTCTTACGCACTTTATTTACCTCCTTCCAGAACATCTTTTTATTCTCCCTAAAATTTAATGATACTCTCTCACCCCAACTCTCATTTGCCCTTTTTTTCACCTCTTGCACCTTTCTCTTGACCTCCTGTCTCTTTCTTTTATACATCTCCCACTCAATTGCATTTTTTCCCTGCAAAAATCGTCCAAATGCCTCTCTCTTCTCTTTCACTAATACTCTTACTTCTTCATCCCACCACTCACTACCCTTCCTAATCAACCCACCTCCCACTCTTCTCATGCCACAAGCATCTTTTGCGCAATCCATCACTGATTCCCTAAATACATCCCATTCCTCCCCCACTCCCCTTGCTTCCATTGTTCTCACCTTTTTCCATTCTGTACTCAGTCTCTCCAGGTACTTCCTCACACAGGTCTCCTTCTCAAGCTCACTTACTCTCACCACCCTCTTCACCCCAACATTCACTCTTCTTTTCTGAAAACCCATACAAATCTTCACCTTAGCCTCCACAAGATAATGATCAGACATCCCTCCAGTTGCACCTCTCAGCACATTAACATCCAAAAGTCTCTCTTTCGCACGCCTGTCAATTAACACGTAATCCAATAACGCTCTCTGGCCATCTCTCCTACTTACATAAGTATACTTATGTATATCTCGCTTTTTAAACCAGGTATTCCCAATCATCAGTCCTTTTTCAGCACATAAATCTACAAGCTCTTCACCATTTCCATTTACAACACTGAACACCCCATGTATACCAATTATTCCCTTGACTGCCAACTGGGAAATTATATTGGAGGATATTGATTGAGAGGATGAAAGCATGTACAGAGCATCAGATTGGGGTGGAGCAGTGTGGTGTCAGAAGTGGTAGAGGATGTGTGGATCAGGTGTTTAATTAAGAATGTATGTGAGAAATACTTAGAAAAACAAGTGGATTTGTATGTAGCATTTATGGATCTGGAGAAGGCATATGATAAGATTTGATAGAGATGCTCTGTAGAAGGTATGAAGAGTATATGGTGTGGGAGGCAAGTTGCTTGAAGCAGTGAAAAGTTTGAGGACAATATGTGGTGTGAGGTGGTTTGATTGAGTAAGTAATGTAAGGGTAAGAGAGATGTGTGGTAATAAAAAGTGTGTGGTTGAGAGAGCAGAAGAGGGTGTTTTGAAATGGTTTGGTCATATGGAGAGAATTAGTGAGGAAAGATTGACCAAGAGGATATATGTGTCAGAGGTGGAGGGAACGAGGAGAAGTGGGAGACCCAATTGGAGGTGGAAAGATGGAGTGAAAAAGATTTTGAGTGATTGGGGCCTGAACATGCAGGAGGATGAAAGGCGTGCAAGGAATAGAGTGAATTGGAACGATGTGGTATACTGGGGTCGACTGGCTGTTAATGGATTGAACCAGGGCATGTGAAGCGTCTGGGGTAAACCATGGAAAGTTCTGTTGGGCCTGGATGTGGAAAGGGGGCTGTGGTTTCAGTGCATTATTACATGACAGCTAGAGACTGAGTGTGAACGAATGTGGCCTTTGTTGTCTTTTCCTAGCGCTACCCTGCACACATGAGGGGGAAGGGTGTTGTTATTCCATGTGTGGCGGGGTGGCGATGGGAATGAATAAGGGCAGACAGTATGAATTATGTACATGGGTATATATGTATATGTCTGTGTGGGTATATATATGTATACATTGAGATGTATAGGTATGTATATTTGAGGGTGTGGACATATATGTATATACATGTGTATGTGGGTGGGTTGGGCCATTTTTTCGTCTGTTTCCTTGCACTACCTCGCTAACACGGGAGACAGCGACAAAGCAAAAGAAAAAAAAGAAAAAATATATTTTGTGTGTGTGTATGTGAGTGGATGGGCCATCCTTCATCTGTTTCCTGGCGCTACCTTGCTGATGCAGGAAACTGATCTAGTATAATAATAAAAAAAATTATTATTATACAACCCCAGGACCTCCTGTCCAGGAGCTGCTGCCACTCTAAGGCTGCAATACAATCAGAAGCAGGGACAGGATGGATTCCTTTGAAGCAAGAAGGTCATTGATAAGACTGTAATTTCTTTTGTCAACTGATGATGATATAGCCTCACCAAAGGTGACCTTTTGTTTGATTTAAACTCAAGCATGTGGTGTCTACAACAACCCCATAGCTAACATTTTAATGTTGGATGTTCCTTGATAGAAGTGAGATAAGATTATGGTGGGAGATAAGATTAATTCTATCTTAAGGGGAGAGAAATAGTTTATGAAATGAGAGAGGGTCCACAGTTAAAAAAGATCAACTGTGCGGTAGTAGTAGTGGTTATGATGGTTAGGAACTTGGGTTGATTGTTTTGATTATGTGTACCAGGCTGATAAGTTGGGAAAAGATGGCATTGACTTCATGAGGACCATCTCTTGTAGAGCCATACCATTCCTTTGGGGGACTGTGCATGTGAAGAGAGCAACATTCTTTTGGCAGGAGATAAAGTAGTTGGATAGCTGTACATAGTTAAAGGAATTAGAAAGTGCATGAAGCATAAAAGCAAGTTAATATTGAAAGTAATTGATTTTAAGTTGAACGGCTTTGAAGGTAGGAGAGTCAAGATCTTTGAGATGAGCTGCAAGTGATCTTATACCACTGTAGGCACAAGCAGTCTTTGGAGAAGAAACAAAATGTCAAAGATTTTTGATAGGGATTTGAAAAGAAAGATGAAAGGTAACCTTGGACTGTTTGATCTCGGAAAGCAGAAAATGATCAAGTGAATATGCAGACAGATGGTATTCAGCAGAGGCAGGGCTGGCTATAAGACTGTCAGTGTTACAGAAATTATTAGAGAAAAAGCCAGTTTAAGAAGTAGTGTCTATGTAGGTGAGAAGGGCTCCAGTTGTATGAATTCGTTAGGGAGCCCTGGGAATAGTTTGTCTGCCCCTCATTCATTGGTGTCATTTTGATTTGTTGACAGAGGGGACAGATGTACTTTCTTGGGTGAATATATGAAAAGTTTGGAGATTTTAGAGACAAGAATTATTATTGTGAGTTATGTGCTGTTAAGGTTGTGTTTGAGAATGGGAGGAAGTGTGTTATTAACAATGCCAGCAGTCCATGAGCAGGTAGGGCAAAGAGCCAGCCTACTAAGTAGCAGGTGGTGGTTTTTCTGTTAGTTTTTCCTGATGTTGCATATGTATCTAACAAGTAAGTTAATGGTTTTGTTACTTTGTACATATGTGTGAAATTTTAAAATGATGTAAATCAACAAATTTACCAAATATGTCCCTTTTATTTCAGACTCTATCTGTAATTGGTGGTTTGCTGATGCTCATTTCCCTAGGTCCTGGAGGTGTGAGCATGGATGAGCACAAGAAACAGTGGTAAACACCTTACCTAACCTTCCCCCTCACCATATTTTATTGTTTTAGTGCTGAAGCCACAATGTTTTTTTAGTTAAGGTAATAACGTATGAAATTTAGTAGTGTTAATTCATTTGTTAAAATTTTCTATTGTTGAATATAAAAATGTGTAAATACTGTTAAGTGAGACCTTTTTGTGTAATAGAACTTTCATATTTATCTATGTTTTAAAATATATAATTGTGCTTCAGTTTTATATAATTTTTCTTCCCCATGGGATGGTCAGGCGCTTCACTTTTTAACATTGATATCAATATTATAAATATTTTTTGTAAGAATTGTTGAAATGGCTGTTAATTCCTACACTGTGTTCACAAGAAATAGACTGTTGTCATTCTGGGAATCGATTCCTCAGTTGTCAGAGGGTGTCCCTTTCATGTCTTCATTTGTATTTATATATGAACTTTGTCTTGACTCGCTGAACTCTGTTTTGGGCTCCATGCTGTTAAAAATCTTTCCTTAAAGTAGAATTATAAGGATTGGATGCCAAACTCCCTATTTGGTGCACCTGCTGCTCAAAATAGGAAAGACATTTCAGTTTCATTGAATGTGTTTAACCCCTTATGCTCGACCCTGTATACCAGTGCAGTAGAGAGGATGGAAACAAAGACCTGGTTATCATCCTTCAAAGTCTGCATGTTTGCCATTTGTCCTTTGTTGATTTAAGTCTTGAGGAAAGCATTCCTGATTGTGGACTTGTCTGTTTATGACAGGTAAGGTAGACCAGTTGGCCACAGAAGTTACTCCACAGTGACTTAAATTGATTGTGGCCAGTTAGTAAGCATTTTATGTAGGCTTGGATGTTGTTATACACCACAACAAAAGGTTTAGTCTTTTGACTCGGTGGGTGGGCAATGAATTCTCCTCCCCTACTCTCTCTCTTGCACACATCAATTGAAAAGTGTTTCTGTATTTTTCATATATACAGTCAGTGTGGTGCAAATGCCAGACTACATCTGTGGCAGTATGTGCTTGTTAATGGAAAGAAAATGTGTTCAATTTAAAGGATGTACTGGGTGAGTGCTGACAGTATGCACTTTAATGTAAATGTTTCAAAATGTACATTTATATCTCCTCACGACTGGTAATTATTTATTTGTTTTATGACTTAGATGAAAGAACTTAATATTATATATGAATTCTCATAAGTTATTTGTAAAACTCTTTTGATATTTTTTTGTAACTGGAACAAGAGAAGTAAACGAATTGTAAGTTCATAATGTATGATTATTATGCTGCAATAGTGTTTCACGTGTACCATTATGTCGAGCTAGGGAGGTTAAAGTGAAAACTTGCTTGTTCCTTAGTTTCAGCTGTAATTTATCCTCTTTAGCTTTTGCAGGTTTATCAGGTTTGTGGTTAACTTTGATTAACTTTGAGAACATACTATGAAGATTCCAACCTCCGTCTAGTGAAGTTAGAATAAGATCATGCAGCATGGGTCATGTGTATGTGATACTGGATTTTTATTTTTATTTATTTTTTTTTGAAATTTCTTTATATGTGTAATGCCCACGGTTCCATTATTTTTAGAAGGGGTAAGGAAATTCCCCAAGCACAACAGATCTTTGGTCCATTTCTTGCCCCTTCCAATAATTTTTTATTGGCCTTGCTTTTTTCTTTTTTTTGTGTAACTTCAAATCTTAATTGCACATAGGATATCTCTCCTGTGTCTTATAATAGAATTAAATAGGATAAACTTTTAAATAAACCCAGAGGCATAGTTTTGTAGAAAAAGCTTGAAACGTAAAAAAAAATGTGGTAACTTTTTAAGGTTCCACGAGTCCTTAAAATCTTTCAAGCCCTTTTAACACCTTGAAAGAGTTTTATATTTATCTCAGATTTTATTGAGCAAATATTCAACCTATGCTGTTAACGAAAAAGGTCTGTAACTTTTGTTAAGTGGCTCTCAATAAAGGTTCTTCTTAACTGTGTATTTTGAGTATTCAGCCCCATGCAGAACCTTCTTTCTCTTCATTTCTTCATATTGGGGAGCAAATTCCTGGATATGGGAAAAACCTATATATAGGCTGCTATGTGGGAAAGGTTGGTTTTTCATTTGATAATTTGGGAAAGTTTTTTCATTTGATATTTATATTATAGAAGTAAGGTTATTTGATTTAGCAGTGAAAATAGTCAGGTTACTGAGTGTGAGTCTGAATGGAAGGAACTTCGAGGAAGTGGGGTGTTTCAGATACCTGGGAGTGGATATGGCAGTGATCGGAACCATGAGAGCTGACATGAGCCATAGGGTCCCCGAGGGGGCAAAGGTCTTGGACGCGACAAAGAGTGAGTGGTAAAAGAGGCCACTGTCTTAAAGGTCTGAGATGGGTATGTTGAAGGTACGGTAATCCCAGTGGTGCTGAATGGATGTGTGGCTTGGGTTAACGAGAGATGTGTTGAGAGTATCAGCAAGCTTAAGGAAGAATAAGAAAATGTTTAAAGAGGTCAACAGTGGGAGAGAAAAAAGACAAATGAGTATCAGCAAGGACAGCAGATTGGGAAAAGTCAACAGGCAGGTATATGATACCTCCTTTATACCACATTGCTCAATTTACTCATTCCATGCACACCTTTCACTCCTGTATGCGTAGGTTCCTCAAGTACTCAATATTTTTCACTCCAGAATTCCATGTCCAATTAGGTCTCCTCATACTCCTTGTACCCTTCATTCAGCATACATCGTCAATGCCAACCTTTCCTCACTCATTCTATCTCATCTGTACTCTTATTACCACAACTTTCTCTTAATCAATCAACCCTCCATGTACAAGATGTTGTCCTCGGTCATTTCATTTTCACCACATCTACCCCCCTCTGTACATCCTTATCTATATCCCATGTCTTGCATCCATACAACATTGTTGGGACCACTATACTTTCAAACATGTCCATTTTTGCTTTGCCAGGTAATGACCCCTCTTACCACATTCTTCAGTGCTCCAAAAACCCTTGCTTCCCCTCACCTGCTCTATGACTTGCCTCCGCTTCCATACATTTATTCCTAATTCTGCTCCTATGTATCTATAAAGCTTCACTTTCACCAGTTTTTTTCCATGCAACCTCACACCCCAACTACTCTGACTCTGCCTTGGTAAACCTAATAACGTAGATTTTATTCACATTTACTCTCAACTTTCTCAAAAAACCAGACAACAACATCTACAGTTTTTAACAACAAAATGCCACTAGTGGTGTGTCATCGGCAAACAATGACTGACAATTTTCTCTGGCTCCATCATCTCTGACAGACAGCATACTAGCCCCTTTCTCCAAGACCTTTGCATTTACCTCCCTTGCCAACCCATCCATAAACACCTGTTGCAGACCCAAATTCACTTGGAACCTCTCCTCCTCTCAGCTAAGTTTTGTGGGGCCTGGATGTGGAGAGAGAGCTGTGGTTTCGGTGCTTTATGCATGACAGCTAGAGACTGAGTGTGAATGAATGTGGCCTTTGTTGTCTTTTCCTAGTGCTACCTTGCACGCATGCGGGGGGAGGGGGGTTGCCATTTCATGTGTGGCGGGGTGGCGATGGAATGGATGAAAGCAGCACATATGAATATGTACATGTGTATATAGGCATATGTCTGTGTATGTATATGTATGTATACAATGAAATGTATAGGTATGTATATGTGTGTGTGTATATACATGTGTATGTGGGTGGGTTGAGCCATTCTTTCGTTTGTTCCCTTGCGTTACCTCGCTAACGTGGGAGACAGCGACAAAGTATAATAATAATAATAATAATAATAATAATAATAATAATAATAATTATATATAAATATATATTTGCCATCTCCCGCGTTAGCGAGGTAAGCGTTAAGAACAGAGGACTGAGCTGTGGAGAAAATCCTCACTTGACTCCCTTCTCTGATCCCTCTTTTGGGAAATTAAAAAATGGGAGGGAAGGATTTCCAGTCCCACACTCCCTTCCCTTTTAGTCGCTTTCCATGACATTTAGGGAATACGTGGGAAGTATTCTTTTCTTGGCGCTAACTCGCTAGAGGGGGATGGGACGCTGTTTCCTGTGTGGCGGGCTGGCATTGGGAATGGATGAATGCAGCAAGTATATGTACATATGTATATATGTCTGTGTATGTATATGTATGTATACATTGAAATGTATGTGTATGTATATGTGCGTGTATGGGTGTTTATGTATACCTATGTGTATATGAGTGGTTGGGCCATTCTTCGTCTGTTTCTTGAGCTAACTCGCTGACGCGGGAAGCAGATTAAAGTCAGATATAAACTTCGCCTCTTTCCCATCCCCTGGCACTGTACATTTCCCCAGCGAAAGACTGAGCAATATTTCATGTGGTTTGTTGAGCATATCTGGACAATTCTTAGGCACATACGGAGAAAATTCAACTGGTCCGAGAGACGTAGGTTAAGACCCTTGAGTATTGTTAGTGTCTTCCAGATATTTCAGTGTCTTCCAAGAACTCTCCATTTCATCTCACTGTTATCGGGTATATAGAATATTCCACTGTGAAAGCACGTCTGAGCTTGTCGTTTGTGTCCGTGTATATCATTATATTACCTGCAACGGCTTTTCCCTAGTCCCTTAGCCTAATAATTATCAGCTGGTCTTTAACTGTAAGTTTACCTCAGAAGTTTGTAAAAAAAGCTTTGGATTGCTCCCTGTCTCGTCCAACGTACTATTGTCAAAGCATTTTTATCCTTTCCTATTCTGATGTTAGATTTTTACTTATACCTTTCAAATGTCGTCTGTATCTACCTCACAGAACCGCTAAACTCCTCTGCTGTTCGACTTCTCGTATTGATTCACACCTCCAGTTTACTTCCAGTTTTAACCTTGGTTTCTGAAATGGAGGCTAAAGTTACTAATGATCCTACTTCTCCCTTGTAAAAGTGAGAGTCCCCCACCACAATGCCCTGGTTTCTGGCAACGACCTTCATTTCCCAATTAATGTTGTCACTGAAACTTTAGACTTTTATGATTTGACGATTTTATCCCCTTGTGGAGTCAGTTTTCATCGCTGATCTTTTTACACCCACATTTACTCCACAATGAGACTCTTGTATTACATAATCAGTATTTTACACTTTGTGTATCATACATAATTACCTTTCTTTATGAGAAAGGTCTACAGCCGTGGGGCCCCATCTCTTGACCTATCTTTATGGGGAAGCTCCAGTCATGGGACCCCATCTCTTGAACTCTCTTGACCTATCTTTATGGGGAAGCTCCAGTCATGGGACCCCATCTCTTGAACTCTCTTGACCAACATGCAACTTGTAAAACTTTTGTATGTTGTCCACATTCCCTGTATCATACTTCACTGTATTCCATTGACTTGTTACTATTAGACTGCAGAAATTCTTGAGATCTATTCTGACAAGTTTTTAGCGTAGTCTCATGTATGGCGTCTGGTTTTTACCCTTCACTTTCTTGAAGACCGAGTCTCTGTCATCGTTATTAAGTTCGTTTAAAGATTAACGGTTGTGGTAAGGCCACCCCTCATTCTTGTCTGTTCCATGGTGAGCAAACTTAAGGTCTCTAGCATTTCCCTGTAACTCAGATCTGTATTCCGTACTGTCTTTGTTCCCCACTTCTGGACCTTTTGTGTTTGTTCTTTGTCTTCTTTAAGTGTGACGATCAAACTCTGAGAAGCATAAACTGGGTTTGGCCTTAAGTAGGATAGAAACAACTTGCTGGATATTTATTCATATACTTGAATGCTGTTCTAATATATGTTAGCAGAGTGGGGTGATGTCATTCTCAAAGCTCTCACACACAGATTCCTGCAGCTTATATCATGTTAGATAATAATCATACTGAGGCCTTCTTACACTTTGCACCTTCGTCAGTACATTTACTCAGGTTGAATTTCCTCAATCATATATCAGAGAAACTGTCGAGTTTGTCTGGGTTCCTTTGTGAGTTGATGAAATCCTTGCATTTTACTTTGCACGTGACATTGGTGTTGCCAACAAACATATTCAGGTACAACTAGACTTTCTGGCGATTCATTTACAAAGACCAATACAATATAACTTTACCTGTAAACAAGTGAACCAGCAACTCAGTGAAACAGTATTTCTCAATAAGACAATATTTGTAAAACATCATACTACAAAACCATATTTCTTAAAGATTTTCGTGACTGTACATAGTAATGAGGGAACCAAATATGACGGGTTTGATACCTCACTAAAACTTAACGCGGCTCTGCCGGAGGAGAAACCTCGGATTTTCTTGTTCATGATAAACAAGAAAACTTTAAGTCAGTTATAAAAAGACAGCCTTACTAAGTCTGACAGTTAAGCTTACCAAACGTTACGTAACTTGGGCTGAGTTCGCTTACGTCAGATGTGGTTCGCTGTTTTATTAATAAAATATATTGAAATGCCGCTGACGCTAAACTGATTTGCCATAATTGATATTAACTAAACATATCCAACAAGGATAAAGTGCTGCTCAGTTTATTAAGATAGTTCCCGAGATAAGGAATATCTGTGTTTATCCTTGTAAACTAATATTGGCCTCGACCCCTACATTGCCACACCCCTGGGGGGCTGAGGTTTAATGCCTCCCCTCGACCCTTCACTCCGCCTCAACATTATGACTTAGTCATACATGACACTTTTCCCAGGAATAGCCATACACACACAAACACACACACACACAAACTGGTCGTTGTGAGATATGTGATAGTCATGGTAACTTTTAATATACTTTTAGCACTAAATTTATTTGCCATTATCAGCATCTTGTTTCAGAAGCCTACCGAAATATAGTTTTACTTTTACTTTCATAGATTATGTTTGAAAATTACCATTTCATACTTCCTATTGTATACACAGCAGCAACATGACTCAGCTACCAACTACTGCTTCTATATCAAGCAAAACGTAGCTTAAAAGCTGTGTTCGAACGTTTAACTGGTCTGAAATATGAGAAGCTGCAGCTTTTGCTGCTGTTTTTTTTTTTTTGTTACGTGTAGCCACGTGTGACGGGGTTGTGTGGGGTGGTCCCCGTGCAGGTGAGGACGGGCGAGCGGGCCATACCAAGACATGGGCAGGGAGGAAGGGAGGGGCCCGTCTGCCGCAGACCCCACCCTAGTAAGCTTAACCTGTCATGTCGGTGATTCATCTCCGTGATATTTACACCTTTACCTACCACAGTATAAACCCAAGTCGATAGTTTATATATATAATAAGTTAATCATGGAGAAGTAAGTAAAATTGTTAATCATGGAGAAGTAAGTAAAATTGGCCTTCCTATATACCGTATATCTTACCAATCATTAGTACACAAATAACAGTCTATCTTAGCAGAACATTAACAGGTAAAATTAGCATGAGTGTGAAGGAGGCTTTGAATATCGTAATTGTGATATTCTTATCTATATATATCATGCAATGATTCCCTTCCCAGTTTCTTTAAAGGATCAGTTAAGATGAGTTTGCGAAGAGTAATGGAAAAATGGGCGATAAACCTGGTTGGCCAAGGTGGCGACTTATTCACGAGTTATTTAAGGCGTGAGCTTGGCTGGGTACGGACGGAGGTTCGTGCTCTCCACACCACCACTGTCTGCTACTGCCGGGGCGCCTCCCACACCTGACATCAACCATGGATTCCCTACCTATGTCTATGGACAAGGACTCCCTTCAACAACTGTTGAGTGAGATTGATACAGTGTTGCTCGACTGTGATGGTAAGTCGCTTGTGTCCCGCGTGGCTGACTAACACTAGAGCTTAACACTTGGCGACGTTATCTTTTAAAGTCGTCATAATACAGTGAGGGAGGCAACCTCTGCCAGTGTATGATCCTACTTTACATATTTGTGTTCTTACTGAAGATGAAAGTCCCTGTGAGCACCAGACGCTGCCCAGCATTGTGGTACCGACACGACAGACAGGCCCTTCCGACCAGCGCCACGTGTCGTCGCAATGTCCTGCATATGATTTAGTTCAGAGAGACGGTCACTCAACTTGCTGATGTATGTCGATATTGCAACCAACGACTGTGATAACAAGTTGTGAATGCTTGCCGAATAAGACGCCATCCTGGCAAGCAGCGGGTGGGCGGATGGCTAGACAATACAATTCAAAATATTCGCTTAGTACATACCTACTGCTATTGTTACCCTCCCTAGACCCGGTGGTACCTGGACTTGTTACCAAATGGTCACTTGATGATCCTCTCAAGAGTATAAGACACTGTAACTCGTAGTAGGTGACTAAAATACAATGGATATCAGCGTGGAGTGGATCTGAAATATACATACTGAAACTGAATAGCCAGAAACACTGTAAATACCTTAAAGTTGTAAATGTGAGATTTGCCGTGTGCTCATCTGGCATCACGTGAGGTATTCCTCCAGGGATGGCCCGACCTCGTATGCAGTACACCATAGATAAAAGAAAATATATGAATAAAGTACATCTTTGTGAAGTGGTTAAAACCTGTAGCAGGCAGGTGTCACGATCTCCAACAACCCTGCAAAACAAACAAATGACATTAGAGTTGAAGGAACTACCTTTGTGTCGGAACTACCTTTGTGTAGTGACTACCTTTCAGTCGTAATTTAGAATGAAGGAGTTTGTTCCTGAAATAAGTTAACTCTTTCTAGTACCCATATATACAGATATCATTTGTTCGCAGTTTTCTGCGTTAGCGAGGTAACGCCAGGAAGACGAAGAATAAAGAACTCACTCGCCCACATCCATTCTTTAGCTGATCCCTCTCTAAAGCCAGGCCCACAGACCTTACGTGGTTTCTCCTGGCTGCCTCATATGCATTGTTTCAGACCATTGACATGTCGACCCCTGTATACCACATCGCGCCAAATCAATCCATCCCAGGCATGCCTTTCACCCTCCGTGTACAGACCACCATCATTCAAAAACTTTTTCACTCCCTCCTTCCATCTCCAATTTGATCTTCCCTTTCTCCTTGTCCTTTCTACTTGTGACACATTTATCCTCTTTGTCAACCTTTCTTCACTCATTCGCTCCCTATGTCCAAACCATTTTAGCACACCCTTTACCGCTCTATCAACCACACTTATTATTACCACGCTTGTTTCTTATCCTATAATTACTTACTAGGCCAACCCTCCTCACACCACATATTGTCCTCGGACATTTAATTTCCTACACATCCACCTTCCTGCGCACGTCGTCCTCGTCTAGCCCATGCCTCACATCCATACAACACCGTTTAGATGACTATAACTTCAAACATACCCATCTTCTCCACGATAGTAATCTCTCTTTCCACACGCTTTGACATCACACACCCTTGCCGCAGACCCATCTTCACCTGGAACCATTCACTCTCCTCTCCGCCTACTCGTAAACTCGCTTTACACTCTAAAAAGAAAACACTTCTGATAGCCTTCCTCCCGCACTTATATTCGTAAGACTTCCCCCAAAGCTTCTCCATCAACCCTATCATGAGCCTTCTCCAGATCCATAAAGCAAACATCTGATCCGCACATCCTCTACCACTTCTGAAACCACACTGCTCCTCTCTAATCGTCTAGCCCATGCCTCACATCCATACAACACCGTTTAGATGACTATAACTTCAAACATACCCATCTTCTCCACGATAGTAATCTCTCTTTCCACACGCTTTGACATCACACACCCTTGCTGCAGACCCATCTTCACCTGGAACCATTCACTCTCCTCTCCGCCTACTCGTAAACTCGCTTTACACTCTAAAAAGAAAACACTTCTGATAGCCTTCCTCCCGCACTTATATTCGTAAGACTTCCCCCAAAGCTTCTCCATCAACCCTATCATGAGCCTTCTCCAGATCCATAAAGCAAACATCTGATCCGCACATCCTCTACCACTTCTGAAACCACACTGCTCCTCTCTAATCTGATGCTCTGTACGTGCCTTTAGCCTCTCAATCAATACCCTCCCATACAACCCTTACCATGTGCACTCAACAGTTTATGCTGCTCTAGTTTGAACACTTACCTTTATACAGTGGTTGTATACATGCATTCCGCCACTCCTCAGGCACCTCGCTATGATCCACACACACACACACTGAATATCGTATCTAATCAATCAAAAGCACAGTCACCCTCTGTCTTAAGAACTGTAATACCATCCACTCCAGCCGCCTTGCCACAATTTCTCCTATACAAAGCTTTCACTACCTCTCTCTTAACCAAACTATTCTCCCCGACTCTCACTTCACACACCACCCCGACCAAAACATCCTACATCTGCTACTCTGTCATCAAACACATTCAAGCGTCTTGCAAAATACTTAATCTGCTCCTCACTTCATTGGCTGTTAACACTTCCCCATTTGCGCCCTTCGCGATGTTTCCATTTGTTCTGTTTTTCTCATACAATTAACCTTCTTCCAAAGCATCTTTTTATCCTGCCAAGGGCCTGGCTTCAGTTATAATCCCACTGCAATGCATTTCAATGCATTTACCTCCACAATATGTGGATGGTTCTTAACACGACTTACAGTTTGAGTGCTCGGATACTGCTTGTTTGTCTTGATATTTGCTGGACATAATCTACGTAAATCCTGGACTAATTACAGCGAAATTTTAAAATTTCTTGTTCTGTTACTAGGAAGATCAAGACACGTGTTTTATGATCACATTTTATGTGGTAGTAGTTACTATGAAGGTCAACACATGTTCTGTGTGGTAGTAGTTGCTAGGAAACTCCACCCACATGTTTTATGTTGTAGTGATGTTGTGTTGGTTATTATAATTTCTTGTCTCACTGCATCACTGAGCTGAGCAGTGTCTGTACCCGAGTGTTTGGTTGAGCTGTCCTGATGGATGCAGCTGGAGTTACATCTCTCCACGTTGATGTTTTCTGACCAAGTTTATGTGAAGGAGTTGAGTACATACAACAGCGGCTTCATTCCGGTAAATTAATTATTCTCGACGATGACTCTGGAGGAACGCAAGTCATCTTCGAGTCTCTGATCATTGTTCGAAACGGTTCGAAACCTGAGGTTGTTTGCTTCAATGACACGGACCAGTTCAGTAGCGAGTGGTTCAGAACTGGCGGAAGGCAGGGAGGAGGCAGTACTGCAGTCTGTGACTGCTCACCGAGCACTTCCCTACACTTCATATCCACTTGCAGACTTCCAGGATGATTTAGATGTAAGTGTTTGCCATCTTACCGTCGTGAAGGTGTTCAAGTCAGTCGACACATATAATTCTAGGGTTTTAGTTACTATATTGTATCGAACAGAGATGTGTTGCTTCTCTCAGGTCGAGTGACAGGCTTTAGTTGTGCTGTAGTTAGGTATATTGTTTTGCTTAGCTTGGGGTCATAACATCTGTAACAACACTCGTAGATACTGCTCATTTTCCCTCAGTCTGGTAGATAGATGGCTACCAACTTGAGTTATGGTCGAGCAGCACAGATCTAGCCAGACGATAGCTGGTAATGTGGCTTAATCCAAGACTGGATGTGTCCTTTACGTTACCTGGTGCTTGGCAACATGAAGCAGCCCCGCAATGTTATGATGGAGTAACGTTACTGGTCATGTTGTGATGGAGTAACGTTGTTGGTCATGTTGTGATGGAGTAAGGTTACTGGTCATGTTGTGATGGAGTAACGTTACTGGTCATGTGATGGAGTAACGTTACTGGTCATGTTATGGTACACTTCTCTCTCCTGGGTGTGTCACCACAGGTCAGTCTTCCTGGGATCCACCACAAATCAGCCTTTTTTTCTGTATTTTTGTTTTAATTTGTCGTCTGATCTTGGTTGATTATACAGATGTTATTGTTTATGATGTGATTAACAAATGATGTATAATATTTTGTGGTGAAGGTGTTGTGTGTAAGATGGTCTTAACACGAGTTATGTGCCCGAATGTTTAGTTTCTGTGGAAAGATACTAAACTGAGTCTTGATAAACTACTAGACATGTTCCTCCGTCCGGAGATGTCGCCTTCCTCCACGAATTCAGTTGTTCATCTTTTTTGCTGTTTCTCTTGTGACTTGTGGACAGTCAGGTGTGTTGAGATGATGTGGCAGATGTGTGTTGTTGGTGGAGGGGATGAAGTCAGCCACATGCATAGTGAGGTGTGTGTTATCAGTTTTCATTAACACATAAAGATGGTGTTGCTTGGTGCTTGTTGATGATGGTAGTAATAATGATTACTCTGGCACTCGATAGCCTAACCATCCAACCAACCACTCAACCTACCAACCACCTACTCAGACAACCAACCCTCCAACCAACCCATCCAACCAATCAGCCAACCAATCACCAATCACCCAGCCATATATCACCAACCCACCAATCAACCAACCAACCACCCACCTACCTAATCAACTAGCCAGCCAGACAGCCAACCATCCAATCAACCAACCAGCCAATCATGGCTTCCTCTCCAGAAGTGAGAGACATAACCGGAGATAACCATGGCTTCCTCCCCTGGAGTGAGTGAGGCATATATGTAACCCAGAGTTAACCATGGAACTGTTAGCTAGTTCTGTTATGTAGTCATGATTTACTTCGTGACTAAATGGACTTTGTTGTCAATACAAACATGACCCGTATGCGGTGTGCTGGATGTCCCGTACGTTTTAAAAGCCTGATTAATAAAGATACATACTAACTGAAACATACATGTATTACAGGGGTGTTATGGAGAGGAGCACAGGGAATGGATCTTATCCCTCGAGCCAATGAAGTGTTCACCAGACTGCAGAACATGGGCAAGAATGTCTTCCTTATCACCAACAATTCCACCAAGACACAAGACAGTTACTACGACAAATGTCGCACTTTAGGATTCAGTGTTGAGAGGGTAAGGGACGCGTTGTGCTGTGTTCTCTTCATTCCTTCACCGTAAACATCTTGTGTTTTGTCGTCAGCAAATCTTATCCACCATCAAGCTGGCGAAGAGTTGTGTGTCCTTTGATGTGATGTAAGTTCATAATGTGATTAATTGTTACCTGAATTATTTTCAGTTACTGTAACTCCTGTTACTCAGTGGGAGATGTTACCACTGCTGACACTGTCAGTGTGATAATGAAGGCAGGTACGATGAGACTGAACCTGTGAAGGTGACACATCCCTCAGTACAGTTTCCAGAAGGTGATTCCAGACTGATTACTTTATGATTACTCAGATAATCTCTTGTATTCGCAAGTTATGTAATGTAGGTTCCATTACAATCATAAACAAATAATTATTGTATCTAATATAACAGATGACGTAGTGTCCGTAAATGATGTAGTGGTATCCGTAGATGATGTAGTTGTGTCCGTAAATGATGTAGTGGTGTCCGTAGATGATGTAGTTGTGTCCGTAAATTATGTAGTGGTGTCCGTAAATGATGTAGTGGTGTCCGTAGATGATGTAGTGGTGTCCGTAGATGATGTAGTGGTGTCCGTAAATGATGTAGTGGTGTCCGTAGATGATGTAGTGGTGTCCGTAGATGATGTAGTGGTGTCCGTAGATGATGTAGTGGTGTCCGTAGATGATGTAGTGGTGTCCGTAGATGACGTAGTGGTGTCCATAGATGATGTAGTGGTGTCCATAGATGATGTAGTGGTGTCCGTAGATGATGTAGTGGTGTCCATAGATGATGTAGTGGTGTCCGTAGATGATGTAGTGGTGTCCGTAGATGATGTAGTGGTGTCCGTAGATGACTTAGTGGTGTCCATAGATGATGTAGTGGTGTCCATAGATGATGTAGTGGTGTCCGTAGATGACGTACTGTCCTTTCCTGTGTCCCACCTTCATTACTAAGTATTGAGTCAGGTACAGTGTTCACGTACTGGACCAACACAACCCACGTACACCACACTACGATCTATTATTCTGATAGACACTCTCTATCCTCATAGGTTTAGCGTAGGTCAATGTTGTTCTCAAGTTATTCTTATGATCTTTGATCCTGTGTGGTGCACAGGTTAGCATTGTTGACCATGACGCAATCATGGGCAACCATCATAACCTTACAGTGTTCCACCAATCCTGTACAGTGTTCCACCAATCCTGTACAGTGTTCCACCAATCCTGTACAGTGTTCCACCAATCCTGTATAGTGTTCCACCAACCCTGTATAGTGCTCCACCAGCCCTGTATAGTGCTCCACCAACCCTGTATAGTGCTCCACCAACCCTGTATAGTGCTCCACCAACGTCTCCCTACATAATAACCTCACAGTTTCATATTTCTTACAAGTGACCACAATAATGATGTTGTGTGTGTTGCCCATACTGTGGTCCGTCTGTTGTCATTTTCTTCACAGTTGCTGATGTTCCTTAACTTACATGATGGTCACTCCTGCAACCATCATGTGTGTGTGTGTGTGTGTGTGTGTGTGTGTGTGTGTGTGTGTGGGTGTGTGTGTGTGTGTGTGTGGTGTGTGTGTGTGTGTGTGTGTGTGTGTGTGTGTGTGTGTGTGTGTGTGGGTGTGTGTGTGTGTGTGTGTGTGTGTGTGTGTGTTCCACCTTCATTCCCACGACAACACTGAGCAGGAGTGACCCCGAGCGAGGAGGTCAGCAGTGTTCCCGTACGTGACCTCCCCCCCCCCCCGCCCCCCCACTACACCCATCTTACTTTCACCCTGTTGTTGTTGTTGTTGTTGTTGTTGTTGTTGTTTACGTCACTCACGTTGCAGCAGCCGAGGTTGTAGACCTAGGTAAACCAGATCATATTTTGGAATGATGGTTTACACTTAACACACAGACTATTGACATCATCAGCTTGGAATTTACGCCATCATCAGCTTGGAATTTACGCCTGTGTCTCTTGTTTTGTGAGAGGAATCACTTGTGGACGGCAGGCAGTGCTCCTGGTGACGACAGAAACATGGCTTGCTGTCATGCAAAGTGTACACGTCATTATAGTGATGAACCCTCATATTTGTGCATGACTGGGGAAGGCTGTTTCTTTTAACGACATATGTTGTCTCCACAGGACCACATCCTGAGCGCCCCCTACATCCTGGCTCAGTACCTGAGGGAGATCAACTTCAGGAGGAAAGTATACGTTGTGGGCGCCCCAGGTCTGGCCCAGGAGCTGCAGAAAGTTGGAGTCCCATGTACTGGTGTTGGGGTAAGACATGTGCTGGTGTTGGGGTAAGACATGTACTGGTGTTGGGGTAAGACATGTGCTGGTGTTAGGGTAAGACATGTGTTGGTGATGGGGTAAGACATATGTTGGTATGTATATATATATATATATATATATATATATATATATATATATATATATATATATATGTATATATCTTTCTTTCGTGCTATTCGCCATTTCCCGCATTAGCGAGGTAGCGTTAAGAACAGAGGACTGGGCCTTTGAGGAAATATCCTCACCTGGCCCCCTTCTCTGTTCCTCCCCTTTTAGTCGCCTTCTACGACACGCAGGGAATACGTGGGAAGTATTCTTAATCCCCTATCCCCAGGGATATATATATATATATATATATATATATATATATATATATATATATATATATATATATATATGTTTGCGAGGCGTGGACTATAGATAGAGTTGTGCGCAGGAGGGTGGATGTGTTGGAAACGAGATGTTTGAGGACAATATGTGGTGTGAGGTGGTTTGATCGAGTAAGTAATGAAAAGGTAAGAGAGATGTGTGGAAATAAAAAGTGTGGTTGAGCGAGCAGAAGAGGGTGTATTGATAAATGGTTTGGTCACATGGAGAGAATGAGTGAGGAAAGATTGACAAAGAGGATATATGTGTCGGAGGTGGAGGGAACGAGAAGTGGGAGATCAAATTGCAGGTGGAAAGATGGAGTGAAAAAGATTTTGAGTGATCGGGGCCTGAACATGCAGGGGGGGGGGGGTGAAAGGCGTGCAAGGAATAGAGTGAATTGGAACGATGTGGTATACCGGGGTCGACGTGCTGTCAATGGATTGAACCAGGGCATGTGAAGCGTCTGGGGTGAACCATGGAAAGTTTTGTCAGGCCAGTATATGGAAAGGGAGATGTGGTTTCGGTGCATTATACATGACAGCTAGAGACTGAGTGTGAACGAATGTGGCCTTTGTTGTCTCTTCCTAGCCCTACCTCGCGCACATGCGGGGAGAGGGGGTTGTCATTTCATGTGTGGCGGGGTGGCGACGGGAATGAATAAAGGCAGCAAGTATGAATTATGTTCATGTGTATAAATGTATATGTGTGTGTATGTATATACATGTATACGTTAAAATGTATAGGTATGTATATGTGCTGTGTGTGGACGTGTATGTATATACATGTGTATGTGGGTGGGTTAGGCCATTCTTTCGTCTGTTTCCTTGCGCTACCTCGCTAAAGCGGGAGGCCTCCGTCTTTTATATCTTCATATTAGATGAGTTTGTGAGAGTGTGGTCATGGAGATGTGTAATTAGTGTTTGCAGTGGATGCTTTGGTTGAATGCTTGCCTCCGAGTGCTGGCTGCTTGTGTGCCCCCCACCACTAGCTAGACCACGCAAAACTCAGCAAGCTGCTGCGCCACATGATTACTGTGTGGGCATCGGCAACTCAAGGGCGGGCTGTTTTGATACCTGCTTCTTTTCCTACACGTCGAAGTTTTAGAACTCTGTACCTTCTCATGTCTTTCCTTGATGTGGACTTTTGTACGTGACTGGAACGTTCAACATAAAAGAAAGGTTTGGTAATACATGCATAATACGTGTATGTTTGCGTGAATGTCTTATAGTTTGATAGAAAGGTGAGGAATGTGATGATGATTTACATGAATGTGCACCGATGTGTTTTACAACATATACACAGGTTTGTTAGAACGGGCAGATGTGTCGTGATGTGTATGAATACATGTGTGATCTGGGTTATAGTGTGGATGGTTGTATGAAGATGTTTAGTTGTGTGGATAGTAAGTTGTCTTCTTCATGAATCATGTGTAGTACTGAACATGTGTGGAGAATTTTGGAATGTTGAACGGGAAAAAATGTGTCTGTAAGAAAGTTAATGTGAGTGAATGTGCAGACACGTGTAGTAACAGAGGTGAATACTGATGTAGTGAATGTGTGAAGGTGTTTGATAACTCATGCTTGCTGGCGGGTTAGTGTAGATGAATGTGCAGAAATGTTTCATAAGACTTGGATGAGGCGCTTATGTGTGAGGAAGGTAATGTGGGGCATCATGTGTTGTGGTGCATGAATGAAGGGGGTATTGTCAGAGTGTATGAACATGTAAATATATATAGTAATACTTGTGTGAGATTAGTATAATATTGTATAAATGTGTAGAAATGTTTCAATAAGTTAAAGAAAATCTTACATGTTGGTTTTCTGTAAATAAAGGAATTTCTGACGTGGATGTTGAAAAATGGAGACAAGTTTGTATTATGTACGTCTGACCACACTGTGTTGACCTTCCAGGCTGAGAAGATTGAGGGATCTATATACAGCGCCCTGGCTCAGGGCTCACTAGGGCTGGACCCCCAGGTCGGGGCTGTGGCTGTGGGGTTCGATCGTGAATTTAACTATGACAAGATCGTGCGCGCCACCAGCTACCTGGCAGACCCCGAGTGTCTCTTCCTGGCTACAAACACCGATGAGAAATACATTGTTACCGGCACCAGATACCATCTGCCTGGTAAGTTATTAACCATATATATATATATATATATATATATATATATATATATAGAGAGAGAGAGAGAGAGAGAGAGAGAATGAGAAAGATAGAAGTCTTGTGTGAGTGTGTGTGTTGTAGAGGTATTCCCTCAGTAGCCTCACAGGTGTTGTGGTTGGGTTGTTACCAGTGATGACATGTATAAGAGACCAAGTGTTGTGAGTCTTCACATGACGGTTGTGAACGCTCCGTTAAGTAGGAGGATCTCGTGTTCATAAGTCTTTTAGAGTTGCCAATGCTGGACCTCAGTTACGACAGCATTGCCCAAGTGTTCAGTAGTGTTGTGTTGTTGGCTGACGTCAGTCATTATCACACGAGCTCAGAAACCTGACCTGAGCCTCGCACGACGTGGCTCAGGTAATGCAGGCTTTCCTTCCTTCCTGAGTCAGAACAAAAGGACGTCAGAAATTGGTTATGAGGAGGACCAGCAACGTTTCACAAGCAGCGTCAACCCTTCCTCAACCACTCATCGTCAGACGCAGGGGATATATGAGAAGGTTCATGCACGAACTGAAGTGTATTTTCAAGTGTAGTGAGAGCCAAATGGAAACATGGGTGTTGCTCCCGAGTGCCGGGGTTTTCGGCCGCTTAGCCATCTCGGCTGGATTCCTTGTTGTATCAAGATCAGTAATAAAGCGCCTTGGGTTTGTAGGTGTTTACAGCGGCCATCTTACATATAGTCGTGGGTGGTGACGGACGCGTGTTATGGTGGCGACCTGTGACTCTCTGTGTTGGTCGCTTACTCCATCACCTGCGTGTCACCTGTCCTGACTCTCGTACAGCCATGCAGGTAAACTAACACACGTCCTACACCTCAGACTTGGGCACGGTATTGCGACTCTACATTACAGTGAGGAGACATCACCTGGACCCCCACGTCCCCAGCAGCTGGTGCTCCTCCTCTGCCAGGCAATGTTGTCACACTTGATCTGGGTTTTCAGTTTCATGTTGAAACTCGCGTAGAAGTCAACATGACGACATGTTCAGAACATAGTGAGTTTTTATGACGATGTTTAGTAAGCAGTATATCCAAACTACAGCCCTACTGTAGACATTTGTATGAATAGACTTGATAAATACTTCGCTTCGAGTGCAAGACTTACATTATTGGCGTCTCCACAACTCGCATTGATAATTTGCAGATTATTATAATCAATTATGTGTCTGCCTTGTAACCTTCACCAGCACACTAACCTGTGAGGTTCTCATCATATCCCACCATCACAATCAGCCTCGCTAACACCCAGTAGTAGCCAGTACCAGTTGACCTTGGAAGTAATTTGTAATCTTTTGTGTAAAGTTTATGTAGATATTCTGATTTTGGATATAGATTTGTTAATACTGATATAAGTAGACATTCTTAACTCCTTCAGCAACATTTCTTTGTTCTTCTGATCATCCAAGACCCAGTATTTGTTGTGAACTTACCTGAGTTAAGTTCTTGTCTTTATGTAAACAAGTTATGTACTAATATTGGTAGCTAACTTGGAGGAGTTATTGCAGCGGCGGGTGTCCTGGTGAACACCATACAGAAGGCCAGTGGTCGGACCCCACAGATCATGGGTAAACCTTCCCTGAACATGTTCTACATGTTACAGGCTCGCTACAATGTGCAGCCAGAGAAGACTCTCATTATTGGAGACACGTAAGTTATTATCTTGGTTATTATGGTTAAGATCTGACTGCTTTTACCTCAGGTCCAGTTTTGGTTCAGTTGGATCCCTTCATCTGTGTAGTCCACATTATCATCGTGCATGATGATAATGATGATGATGATAATGATGATGATGATGATGATAATGATGATGATGATGGTACCTTCAACACAAGTGACTCACATGTTCTCCAGATGCATGACTCACGACTTGATGAGAAAGACTCATTCCCTCTTCTGTGGAGGTGGTCAACGTGAGAGAGGAAAATGAAGAAAACTTATTAGGTTTATTTACATAGTCATAATCAATACAAAACTGCAGCCAGAAACTTTTCATTATATAAAGGAATGTTCAATATAACAAGAGATCTTGTTGTGCTCATTGATTCTTCTCTCACAACAGCTGGCTGGTTGGCAGGTCACCTCCCTCCTATACAGTATACACGTGTGTTCTTTACCTTGTGACACATTTCATGTAACAATATCTGTTTCATAGTTGATCTCTCTCTGCTCGTTAGGTATAACACCCATGGAATAATTCCCTCATCTAAGATTTTATGAATTCTTCTATAAGTATATTCTCATCGATGGGCCAAGAATTACATTACCTAAATCATGAAAACTGGTATAGCTTTATATGTGTGCAAAAGAGAGATCTCAGAACATTCACCGGCTGGTCAGTAGCCGCAGTCATTCATCATTTGCAACACAAGGGAAACAAAATGATCTCAGAACTGTCTCATTTAAAGATGTTTAGCTGTCCGTTTTTTTTTTTTCTCTTTGCCAACAACACTACCCCATCCACCCAGACCACTCCATAACCAACTAACAACCTTATAGAATTATTACAAGGTTCCCATTACCTTGCACGTCAACAAATTATACTTACAGATTCCCTCACCCCCAACAAACTCGACATCGACGAAGAATATACACACTCTAATGACTCGACAGACACTAAACAACAGCTCTCCTAACCCGGTCTTAACTCTACTCCAACAGACAAATACTCATCTAAAATTCCATTCCCCAGGCATGTACGAGTTACACTTTTTCGTCTCCATTCTGGACGCCATACAACATTACAAACATCAATTCAGCATATCACAAGATCCTTGATGCCCAGGATGTAATTTCTATAACAAAGACACCAAACACCTTCTCTTCAATTGTCCTGCACTTACCCACCATAAACATACAACATTGCCACAGTCTTATCTTTCCTTTCGGTCAGGAAGGTAAAAAAAAGTTTGTGTGTAGAAAGATTACTGATATGGATGAGTATTGTAACCAATACAGTCATCATAGAAAATGTATCTTGCATGAGTTGTGAAGCCTCAGGAGTAAACAATTATTATGTATATACATAATGTTTATGTTTCCTGTCTTCCTACAGGTTACACACAGATATTCTCTTTGGTAACGAGTGTGGCATGTGGACGGTGCTGGTGCTGAGCGGTGTATCCACCTTACAGGAGGCACGACAACTCACTGTTGGTCAGGATCCACAGAAGCAGAAGCAGGTGCCTCTCTTCTACCTACAGTCAATTGCCGACATACTCACGCTGATGGATGAACCTGACAATCAACAAGTAAACGATCAAGCACACTAACCTCTACGTCAGGGAGGGTGACTGGCAACCTGATCTACTCATGGTTGACTGTAGTTAAGATACCTGGTGGTAGTCATGGGTGACGTTAGTTAAGATACCTGGTGGTAGTCATGGTTGACTGTAGTTAAGAGACCTGGTGGTAGTCATGGGTGACGGTAGTTAACATACCTGAGTGGCAGTTAGTGTGAAACATAGCAAGTTGAAGATGGTTCTGTATGAGAATTATTTTTATTCCATATCTTTATACAATAACACTAACAATACAGAAAGTAGATAAAGATACCATAACAGTACCATAACATTATCTCGGAAAGCAAAAATGGGTATGTTTGAGGGAATAGTGGTTCCAACAATGTTGTATGGTTGCGAGGCGTGGGCTATGGATAGAGATGTGCGCAGGAGGATGGACGTGCTGGAAATGAGATGTTTGAGGACAATGTGTGGTGTGAGGTGGTTTGATCGAGTAAGTAACGTAAGGGTAAGAGAGATGTGTGGAAATAAAAAGAGCGTGGTTGAGAGAGCAGAAGAGGGTGTTTTGAAATGGTTTGGGCACATGGAGAGAATGAGTGAGGAGAGATTGACCAAGAGGATATATGTGTCGGAGGTGGAGGGAACGAGGAGAAGAGGGAGACCAAATTGGAGGTGGAAAGATGGAGTGAAAAAGATTTTGTGTGATCGGGGCCTGAACATGCAGGAGGGTGAAAGGAGGGCAAGAAATAGAGTGAATTGGTGTCATGTGGTATACAGGGGTTGACGTGCTGTCAGTGGATTGAAGCAAGGCATGTGAAGCGTCTGGGGTAAACCATGGAAAGCTGTGTAGGTATGTATATTTGCGTGTGTGGACGTGTGTATGTACATGTGTATGGGGGGGGGGGGGTTGGGCCATTTTCTTTCGTCTGTTTCCTTGCGCTACCTCGCAAACGCGGGAGACAGCGACAAAGTATAAAAAAAAAAAAAAAAAAAAAAAAAAAAAAAAACAGTAGCTAAGATACCTACAAAGTAGATAAAGATACCATAACAGTAGCTAAGATACCTACAGAGTAGATAAAGATACCATAACAGTAGCTAAGATACCTACAGAGTAGATAAAGATACCATAACAGTAGCTAAGATACCTACAGAGTAGATAAAGATACCATAACAGGAGCTAAGATACCTACAGAGTAGATAAAGATACCATAACAGGAGCTAAGATACCTACAAAGTAGATAAAGATACCATAACAGGAGCTAAGATACCTACAAAGTAGATAAAGATACCATAACAGTAGCTAAGATACCTACAAAGTAGATAAAGATACCATAACAGTAGCTAAGATACCTACAGAGTAGATAAAGATACCATAACAGTAGCTAAGATACCTACAGAGTAGATAAAGATACCATAACAGTAGCTAAGATACCTACAGAGTAGATAAAGATACCATAACAGGAGCTAAGATACCTACAAAGTAGATAAAGATACCATAACAGTAGCTAAGATACCTACAAAGTAGATAAAGATACCATACAGTAGCTAAGATACCTACAAAGTAGATAAAGATACCATAACAGGAGCTAGAATACCTACAGAGTGTGTTCAGTGTAATAGTCTATGTTTTTAAAGCCTTTTAAATGGCCTTGTAAGAAGTGTTGTGAAGGAGTCACAGGGACACTTGGCCACACATTTACAGTCAAAGAGATCAAGTTTAATGTGAACGTAAGATCTGAGGTTGTCATACTTATCCACTTATTGTAGACGAATTTCCTACGTGCTTCTCACTTATACTTTTCACTAATTTTGCCAGTGTAAGGGTGCTCACTTATTGAGCCAACTTACAAAAGTATCTTCTGAATCATTATTTATGATTCTTCAACATGATAACCAAGAGATGTATATGATAACTGATTCTTCAACATGATAACTGATTCTTCATGTTATGATAACCAAGAGTTCATTAACAAGTGACTCGTTTGATTGTTGATCCTTGAGAGTTACATGTTTTGTGTGGATCAGTAACCTTACCTACCCTGGCCCTGTGTGGGCTCATGATCTGTCATGTACGATGCTCACGTTAATGTGATCATGACAGTAATAGGAAGCCACGTGAACACCTTACTGATATGAGCTCTACACTGACATGAGCACCATAGTAACATGAATCATCATAGTGACATGAGCATCATAGTAACATGAGCACCATAATATCATGAGCACCATAATAACATGAGCATCATAGTAACATGAGCACCATAGTGACATGAGCATCATAGTAACATGAGCACCATAGTAACATGAGCATCAGAGTAACATGAATCACCATAGTGACATGAGCATCATAGTAACATGAGCACCATAGTAACATGAGCACCATAGTAACATGAGTACCATAGTAACATGAGCACCATAGTAACATGAGCATCTGAGTAATATGAGAATCATAGTAACATGAATCACCATAGTAACATGAGCACCATAGTAACATGAGCACCATAGTAACATGAATCACCATAGTAACATGAGCACCATAGTGACATGAGCACCATAGTAACATGAGCACCATAATAACATGATCACTATGGTAACATTAACACCATAATGAAATCAGCACCGCTTTGCACATGTATTATCATTGGTATTAAGTGGGTATTATGAAGGGTATTATGTGGGTATTATGAAGGGTATTATGTGGGTATTATCAAGGGTATTATGAAGGGTATTATGTGGGTATTATCAAGGGTATTATGTGGGTATTATGAAGGGTATTATGTGGGTATTATCAAGGGTATTATGTGGGTAGTATCATGGGTATTGTGTGTGTATTATCAAGGGTATTAGGTGGGTATTATCATGGGTATTATGTGGGTATTATCAAGGGTATTATGTGGGTATTATCAAGGGTATTGTGTAGGTATTATCAAGGGTATTATCATGGGTATTATGTGGGTATTATCAAGAGTATTAAGTGGGTATTATCATGGGTATTGTGCAGGTATTATGAAGGGTATTATGTGGGTATTATCAAGGGTATTATGTGGGTATTATGAAGGGTATTATGTGGGTATTATCAAGGGTATTATGTGGGTATTATGAAGGGTATTATGTGGGTATTATCAAGGGTATTATGTGGGTAGTATCATGGGTATTGTGTGGGTATTATCAAGGGTATTATGAAGGGTGTTATGTGGGTATTATCAAGGGTATTATGTGGGTATTATCATGGGTATTATGAAGGGTATTATGTGGGTATCATCAAGGGTATCATGGGTATTGTGTGGGTATTATCAAGGGTATTATGAAGGGTATTATGTGGGTATTATCAAGGGTATCATGTGGGTAGTATCATGGGTATTATGTGGGTATTATCAAGGGTATTATGTGGGTATTATCATGGGTATTATGTGGGTATTATCAAGGGTATTATGTGGGTATTATCAAGGGTATTATGTGGGTATTATCAAGGGTATTGTGTAGGTATTATCAAGGGAATTATCATGGGTATTATGTGGGTATTAACAAGAGTATTAAGTGGGTATTATCATGGGTATTATGTGGGTATTATCAAGGGTATTATGTGGGTATTATCAAGGGTATTGTGTAGGTATTATCAAGGGTATTATCATGAGTATTATGTGGGTATTATCAAGAGTATTAAGTGGGTATTATTATGGGTATTGTGTAGGTATTATGAAGGGTATTATGTGGGTATTATCAAGGGTATTATGTGGGTATTATCAAGAGTATTAAGTGGGTATTATCAAGGGTATTGTGTAGGTATTATCAAGGGTATTATCATGGGTATTATGTGGGTATTATCAAGAGTATTAAGTGGGTATTATCATGGGTATTGTGTGGGTATTATCATGGGTATTATGAAGGGTATTATGTGGGTATTATCAAGAGTATTAAGTGGGTATTATCATGGGTATTATGTGGGTATTATCAAGGGTATTATGTGGGTATTATCAAGGGTATTGTGTAGGTATTATCATGAGTATTATGTGGGTATTATCAAGAGTATTAAGTGGGTAATATTATGGGTATTGTGTAGGTATTATGAAGGGTAGTATGTGGGTATTATCAAGGGTATTATGTGGGTATTATCAAGAGTATTAAGTGGGTATTATCAAGGGTGTTGTGTAGGTATTATCAAGGGTATTATCATGGGTATTATGTGGGTATTATCAAGAGTATTAAGTGGGTATTATCATGGGTATTGTGTGGGTATTATCATGGGTATTATGAAGGGTATTATGTGAGTATTATCAAGGGTATTATCATGGGTATTATGTGGTATTATCAAGGGTATTATGAAGGGTATTATGTGGGTATTATCAAGGGTATTATGTGGGTATTATAATGGGCATTATGTGGGTATTATCAAGGGTATTATGAAGGGTATTATGTGGGTATTATCAAGGGTATTATGTGGGTATTATGAAGGGTATTATGAAGGGTATTATGTGGGTATTATCAAGAGTATTATGTGGGTATTATCATGGGTATTGTGTAGGTATTATCAAGGGTATTATGAAGGGTATTATGTGGGTATTATCATGGGTATTGTGTGGGTATTATCAAGGGTATTATGAAGGGTATTATGTGGGTATTATCAAGAGTATTATGTGGGTATTATCATGGGTATTGTGTAGGTATTATCATGGGTATTATCAAGGGTATTATGTGGGTATTATCATGGGTATTATGTGGGTATTATCAAGAGTATTAAGTGGGTATTATCAAGGGTATTATGTGGGTATCATGGGTATTGTGTGGGTATTATCAAGGGTATAATGAAGGGTATTATGTGGGTATTATCAAGGGTATTATCATGGGTATTATCATGGGTATTATCAAGGGTATTATGAAGAGTATTATGTGGGTATTATCAGGGGTATTATGTGGGTAGTATCATGGGTATTATGTGGGTATTATCAAGGGTATTATGAAGGGTAATATGTGGGTATTATCAAGGGTATTATGTGGGTAGTATCATGGGTATTGTGTGGGTATTATCAAGGGTATTATGAAGGGTATTATGTGGGTATTATCAATGGTATTATGTGGGTATTATCATGGGTATTATGTGGGTATTATGAAGGGTACTATGTGGGTATTATGAAGGGTATTATGTGGGTATTATCAAGGGTATTATGTGGGTATTATCAAGGGTATTATGTGGGTATTATCAAGGGTATTATGTAGGTATTATCAAGGGTATTATGTGGGTATTATCAAGGGTATCATGAAGGATATTATGTGGGTATTATCAAGGGTATTATGTGGGTATTATCATGGGTATTGTGTGGGTATTATCATGGGTATTATGAAGGGTATTATGTGGGTATTATCAAGGGTATTATGTGGGTATTATCAAGGGTATTATGTGGGTATTATTAAGGGTATTATGTGGGTATTATCAAGGGTATTATCATGGGTATTGTGTGGGTATTATCAAGGGTATTATGAGGGTATTATCAAGGGTATTATGTGGGTATTATAAAGGGTGTTATCAAGGGTATTATGTGAGTATTATCAAGGGTATTATGTGGGTATTATCAAGTGTATTATCAAGGGTATTATGTGGGTATTATCATGGGATTTGTGTGGGTATTATCAAGGGTATTATGTGGGTATTATCAAGGGTATTATGTGGGTATTATCAAGGGTATTATGCGAGTATTATCAAGGGTATTATGTGGGTATTATCAAGGGTATTATGTGAATATTGTCGTGGGTATTATCAAGGGTAGTATGTGGGTATTATCAAGGGTATTATGTGGGTATTATCAAGGGTATTATGTGGGTATTATCATGGGTATTGTGTGGGTATTATCAAGGGTATTATGTGGGTATTATCATGGGTATTGTGTGGGTATTATCAAGTGTTTTATGGGGGTATTATCAAGGGTATTATGTGGGTATTATCAAGGGTATTATGTAGGTATTATGTGGGTATTATCAAGGGTATTATGTGGGTATTATCATGGGTATTATTAATTCTATGAAGACTTTTAACGTTACGTAGGTCCGAACACACACACCAAATCTTTGGTTACAATAAGAGGTAATTTATAAAGATCATGTCAGGCGAAGAATATATTACTTTGATACAAAAGGAAAACAGTCAATATAAACAACAAACACTGATGTAAGCATATAAAAATGTCATAAATATAAATACAGATACTTAACAATGAGTATTTACTATATATATATATATATATATATATATATATATATATATATATATATACGCGAACAACCAGCCTAGGAGATGAGTTAGTCCCTACAGTGGACATATTGATAATTACTAAGATAATTATGATCTTCCTCAGTACAGCAACACAATTTTGGTGAAATCATTATTTATTGATTCAAGTAAATCAATAATGTATGATAAAGTCTTCAATGTACTTATGAGTAAATGACAAAATTAAATGTTGCTTTTGGGGTTTCAGAAAATTCTTGATAGCCACACAGAGCAACAGCAGTACGTGTTGTTATGTTCAAATATACTTCTACACATGGTCAGGACAACATCTAAATTCCTATAATCTTTCTATATAACTGGATCTATGGAAGGCTGTCAACAATTAGTTATTATCCTATACAACAAGACAATACTGGGTTTAGAACCACAACCTCATGAATCATCACACAACACGAGACTATATAGTGGGAGCGGTTATAACAACACATGTATGATGATACATAGAAACATGACACAACTGCTATCAGTCATGTGTGTGAGGGACAGTGCTGACGACAGTCATGTGTGTGAGGGCAATGTTGACAACACATAAGTTTACCAAGAAACGATCATGAGATTGTGTTTGTTTATACAGTCATGGAGGTATATATATATATATATATATATATATATATATATATATATATATATATATATATATATATATATATATATATATATATATTGGAAAGGATCACAATTCGGCGCGTGATCAAATATATTCCTGAGTCCACTGGGGAAATGAAACACGGTAAGTGCCCAAGTGCACTTTCGTGTAATAATCACATCATCAGGGGAGATACAAGAGAGAAATATATCAGCCTGTTAATATACCACGAAGAGACGTAGCTAGGACGCCATTTGGTAAATATGTGATTGTCCAAGACAGACAACAAGCATCTCTTCGTTGTATATCAACTGACTTATATTTCTGTCGTCTCCTCTGATGATGAGATTATTACACGAAAGTGCACTTGGGAACTTATCGTGTTTCATTTTCCCCATGGACTCATAGGAATATTTTGATCACGCGCAAAATTGTGATCCTGTCCAATATATATGAATCAGTAAACAAGGTAATATAGTAATTTGTCGTGGTTCATGCTATCCTGTGGTGGATGAGTACGTTGGGTGGGGTTGTGATGTGATGGGGGTAGTACTGGCTACTACTGGAGGTAAACATCCACTGATCACCTCACAGCTCTGAGTCATGTCGAGTTTGCTGGTCGTATCTGCTGGTGTCCTTACGTTGCGCCCTGAAGAATATGATGAACGTTAATAATGGTTTATATGATATATATGTATCTGATACACACATAAAATATATGTATCCGATACATGAAATGGCACCCCTCGTCCCAGCGCATGCGCGCGAGGAAGCGCTAGGAGAAGACAGCAAAGGCCACATTCGTTCACACTCAGTCTCTAGCTGTCATGTATAATGCACCGAAACCACAGCTCCCTTTCCACATCCAGGCCCCACAAAACTTTCCATGGTTTACCCCAAATGCTTCACATGCCCTGGTTCAATCCACTGACAGCACATCAACCCCGGTATACCACATTGTTCCAATTTACTCTGTTCCTTGCACACCTTTCACTCTCCTGTATGTTCAGGCCCCAATTGCTCAAACTCTATTTCAATCCATCCTTCCACCTCCAATTTGGTCTCCCACTTCTCACCTCTGACACATATATCCTCTTTGCCAATCTTTCCTCACTCATTCTCTCCATGTGACCAAACCATTTCAATACACCCTCTTCTGCTCTCCCAACCACACTCTTTTTATTACCACACATCTCTCTTACCCTTTCATTACTTACTCGATCAAACCACCTCACCCCACATATTGTCCTCAAACATCTCATTTCCAACACATCCACCCTCCTCCGCACAACCCAATCTGTAGGCCATGCCTCACAACCCTATAACATTGTTGGAACCACTATTCCTTCAAACATACCCATTTTTGCTCTCCGAGACAACGTTCTCACCTTCCACACATTCTTCAACGCTCCCAGAACCTTCGTCCCCTCCCTTACCCTGTGACTCACTTCCGCTTCCATGGTGCCATCCGCTGCTAAATCCACTCCCAGATGTCTAAAACACTTCTTCCTCCAGTTTTTCTCCATTCAAACTTACCTCCCAACTAACTTGTCCCTCAACCCTACTGAACCTAATAACCTTGCTCTTATTCACATTTACTCTCAGTTTTCTTCTTTTACACACTTTATCAAACTCAATCAGCTTCTGCAGTTTCTCACCCGAATCAGCCACCAGCGCTGTATCATCAGCGAACAACAACTGACTCGCTTCCCAAGCCCTCTCATCGGCAACAGACTGCATACTTGCCCCTCTCTCCAAAACTCTTGCATTCACCTCCCTAATAACCCCATCCATAAACAAATTAAACAATCATGAAGACATCACACACCCCTGCCGCAAACCGACATTCAATGGAAACCAATCACTTTCTTCTCTTCCTACTCGTACACATGCCTTACATCCTCGATAAAAACTTTTCACTGCTTCTAGCAACTTACTTCCCACACCACATACTTTTAATACCTTCCACAGATCCATAAATGCCACATATAAATCCATTTGCTTTTCTAAGTATTTCTCACATACATTCTTCAAAGCAAACACCTGATCCACACATCCTCTACCACTTCTGAAACCACACTGCTCTTCCCCAATCTGATGCTCTGTACATGCCTTCACCAATTCATTAGATCTCATGAGAGTTTCTTGCCCTACCCAACAGTGAGGGTGCAGTAGGTACGACTCTGACCCTCCTCCACCACAACCTACCCTCCGTGTCGTCGTCTGACTCGCTCGCCACACACACACACACACATCCTCTGGGTAGTCGTTCTTAACTCATCCTCTCCATATGTCCAAACCACCTTAACATATCTTGCACGTCTCGCTCAATCACAATACAACCACAGTCTCTCCCACTATCAGCCAGACTACAAGCACAACCACACATCTCTTCCACTGTCATCCAGCAGAAGACCGGCTGCCTCACATCCTCCTCTATACCCAACCTGATCATCATCATTTTCCTTTAGTTTGCATACAAACCCCAAGACTCACATCCATTATGTGGTACAACACCGCAAAACATAACATAACAACGAGAAATATCAAAGTAACAAACTATTTTTCTAGAACAACTGTAGGTTCTGTGGTTCTTCCTGTACAACTGTAGGTTCTGTGGTTCTTCCTGTACAACTGTAGGTTCTGTGGTTCTTCCTATAGAACTGTAGGTTCTGTAGGATTTCAATATAAAGTGTTTCCATCAGAAACATGTGAGAACATAAGCTTGAGCAATGTTCAGTAAAGATGCATCTTGTGATGGGCGGAAGTTGACTGATAAATGAGATTTTACAATAATAACTAAATAATTATACATAAATACGTTAATGACACATAAGCTGGCTGGTGATGTTATAAATACGAAACTAGTAAACTTATTAGTGTGGCTGTGTCCCACACCTGATGGTTGACTGTGGTAGTGTGGTGGTGGAGGGCGAGTGTGGCTGTGTTCCACACCTGATGGTTGACTGTGGTAGTGTGGTGGTGGAGGGCGAGTGTGGCTGTGTCCCACACCTGATGGTTGACTGTGGTAGTGTGGTGGTGGAGGGCGAGTGTGGTTGTGTCCCACACCTGATGGTTGACTGTGGTAGTGTGGTGGTGGAGGGCGAGTGTGGTTGTGTCCCACACCTGATGGTTGACTGTGGTAGTGTGGTGGTGAAGGGCGAGTGTGGCTGTGTCCCACACCTGATGGTTGACTGTGGTAGTGTGGTGGTGGAGGGCGAGTGTGGTTGTGTCCCACACCTGATGGTTGACTGTGGTAGTGTGGTGGTGGAGGGCGAGTGTGGTTGTGTCCCACACCTGATGGTTGACTGTGGTAGTGTGGTGGTGGAGGGCGAGTGTGGTTGTGTCCCACACCTGATGGTTGACTGTGGTAGTGTGGTGGTGAAGGGCGAGTGTGGCTGTGTCCCACACCTGATGGTTGACTGTGGTAGTGTGGTGGAGGGCGAGTGTGGCTGTGTCCCACACCTGATGGTTGACTGTGGTAGTGTGGTGGAGGGCGAGTGTGGTTTTGTCCCACACCTGATGGTTGACTGTGGTAGTGTGGTGGTGGAGGGCGAGTGTGGTTGTGTCCCACACCTGATGGTTGACTGTGGTAGTGTGGTGGTGGAGGGCGAGTGTGGCTGTGTCCCACACCTGATGGTTGACTGTGGTAGTGTGGTGGTGGAGGGCGAGTGTGGTTGTGTCCCACACCTGATGGTTGACTGTGGTAGTGTGGTGGTGAAGGGCGAGTGTGGCTGTGTCCCACACCTGATGGTTGACTGTGGTAGTGTGGTGGTGGAGGGCGAGTGTGGTTGTGTCCCACACCTGATGGTTGACTGTGGTAGTGTGGTGGTGGAGGGCGAGTGTGGTTGTGTCCCACACCTGATGGTTGACTGTGGTTGTGTGGTGGTGGAGGGCGAGTGTGGTTGTGTCCCACACCTGATGGTTGACTGTGGTAGTGTGGTGGTGGAGGGCGAGTGTGGTTGTGTCCCACACCTGATGGTTGACTGTGGTAGTGTGGTGGTGAAGGGCGAGTGTGGCTGTGTCCCACACCTGATGGTTGACTGTGGTAGTGTGGTGGAGGGCGAGTGTGGCTGTGTCCCACACCTGATGGTTGACTGTGGTAGTGTGGTGGTGGAGGGCGAGTGTGGCTGTGTCCCACACCTGATGGTTGACTGTGGTAGTGTGGTGGTGGAGGGCGAGTGTGGTTGTGTCCCACACCTGATGGTTGACTGTGGTAGTGTGGTGGTGGAGGGCGAGTGTGGTTGTGTCCCACACCTGATGGTTGACTGTGGTAGTGTGGTGGAGGGCGAGTGTGGCTGTGTCCCACACCTGATGGTTGACTGTGGTAGTGTGGTGGTGGAGGGCGAGTGTGGCTGTGTCCCACACCTGATGGTTGACTGTGGTAGTGTGGTGGTGGAGGGCGAGTGTGGTTGTGTCCCACACCTGATGGTTGACTGTGGTAGTGTGGTGGTGGAGGGCGAGTGTGGTTGTGTCCCACACCTGATGGTTGACTGTGGTAGTGTGGTGGAGGGCGAGTGTGGCTGTGTCCCACACCTGATGGTTGACTGTGGTAGTGTGGTGGTTGAGGGCGAGTGTGGTTGTGTCCCACACCTGATGGTTGACTGTGGTAGTGTGGTGGTGGAGGGCGAGTGTGGTTGTGTCCCACACCTGATGGTTGACTGTGGTAGTGTGGTGGAGGGCGAGTGTGGTTGTGTCCCACACCTGATGGTTGACTGTGGTAGTGTGGTGGAACTAAAATGTGAACAACTCACAACACGATCTCCACGTTGTCTATGGCCCAGTGGTCCGTGTTGGACCCGTCGTGGTCCGGCTGCCACCAGCGTAGCCTCACACCGTAGCTACGAGCATCGTAGGGGAGACTGTACGCCACACGACGCGCCTGGGGATCACAACCACACGGTAAACAAGTCAACAACAACAACAACAAGACATGTTAGGTTGTGAGAAAGTAATGGGCGACGCGTTCGCTGACAGTGGTGGGAGTCAGCACAACACCTCACCATCATACTGTAGACCATCATTACCCGGGTTGTTAACACCAGCGGGAGGCACTGGTTCCCTCACCCACAACACCATGGGATACAACGCCATACTGAGGACTGACCTCACCCACAACACCATACTGACGACTGACCTCACCCACAACACCATACTGACGACTGACCTCACCCACAACACCATACTGAGGACTGACCTCACCCACAACACCATACTGAGGACTGACCTCACCCACAACACCATACTGAGCACTGACCTCACCCACAACACCATACTGACGACTGACCTCACCCACAACACCATACTGAGCACTGACCTCACCCACAACACCATACTGAGCACTGACCTCACCCACAACACCATACTGAGGACTGACCTCACCCACAACACCATACTGAGGACTGACCTCACCCACAACACCATACTGACGACTGACCTCACCCACAACACCATACTGAGCACTGACCTCACCCACAACACCATACTGACGACTGACCTCACCCACAACACCATACTGAGCACTGACCTCACCCACAACACCATACTGACGACTGACCTCACCCACAACACCATACTGAGCACTGACCTCACCCACAACACCATACTGAGGACTGACCTCACCCACAACACCATACTGAGGACTGACCTCACCCACAACACCATACTGAGCACTGACCTCACCCACAACACCATACTGAGGACTGACCTCACCCACAACACCATACTGAGCACTGACCTCACCCACAACACCATACTGACGACTGACCTCACCCACAACACCATACTGAGCACTGACCTCACCCACAACACCATACTGACGACTGACCTCACCCACAACACCATACTGAGCACTGACCTCACCCACAACACCATACTGAGGACTGACCTCACCCACAACACCATACTGACGACTGACCTCACCCACAACACCATGGGATACAACGCCATACTGAGGACTGACCTCACCCACAACACCATACTGAGGACTGACCTCACCCACAACACCATACTGACGACTGACCTCACCCACAACACCATACTGAGCACTGACCTCACCCACAACACCATACTGAGGACTGACCTCACCCACAACACCATACTGAGCACTGACCTCACCCACAACACCATACTGACGACTGACCTGGGAAGTCATTGTTAAGAGAGAGTCGCGGGGACAACTTGGGTCACAGGAAACAACAGGAGAACAAAATATAATTATAATGTTCATGTGTGAGGGAGATACAACAGATCGACCAGTGAGGGAGATACAACAGATCGACCAGTGAGGGAGATACAACAGATCGACCAGTGAGGGAGATACAACAGATCGACCAGTGAGGGAGATACAACAGATCGACCAGTGAGGGAGATACAACAGATCGACCAGTGAGGGAGATACAACAGATCGACCAGTGAGGGAGATACAACAGATCGACCAGTGAGGGAGATACAACAGGTCGACCAGTGAGGGAGATACAACAGGTCGACCAGTGAGGGAGATACAACAGATCGACCAGTGAGGGAGATACAACAGATCGACCTATGAGGAAAGTGGACTGTATGAGACGGTGAGGGAGGGAAGCCAGAGAAGGTAAGTTTGTAGAGTAGATCTTGATGCCAGACCTTGATATGAAGGAGACAAGCCACAGTGCCTCACACCGGGGATCATCAGACCGTGATACATGTCCCACTGGTGGGTGGGTCAACCTGACCTGACCTGACCTGGTGATAACAACCACACACGATAATGATCACACAGAAGGTCAGGTGGTGATTCAAGATTCTCATGGGTTGTGGAAGTGGGTTCTGCAGGACTAAGTCTGGAGGGAATATAATGATTGACAACATACAATTATGGACACAACGAGAGAAATCTGATGTTGTTATTACTACACATACAACTGGGTATGATGGTGACTGATCACCAGGTTACATATAACAGAACATAGTTACATATGTGTAGAACTACAGTGATCATGATGATGATGAACATGATGGTGATGATCATTATGATGATGATGATGGTGAACATGATGATGGTGAACATGATGGTGATAATGATGATGAACATGATGGTGAACATGATGATGGTGAACATGATGGTGAACATGATGATGATGAACATGATGGTGATGATGATGATTAACATGATAATGATCATTATGATGATGAACATGACGGTGGTGAACATGATCATGATGATGATGATGAACATGATGGTGATGATGATGATGGTGATGATGATGAACATGATGGTGATGATAATGATGGTGATGATGATGATGAACATGATGATGATGAACATGATGGTGATGATGATGATTAACATGATGGTGATGATGATGATGGTGAACATGATGGTTATGATGATGATGAACATGATGGTGATGATGATGATTAACATGATGATAATGATCATTATGATGATGAACATGATGATGATGATCATTATGATGACGACAGTGAGCCAACCTTTCTGAAGTCGAGAGGGTCATGAACGTTGAGGGTGTGCCATGAGACACCATTATCCGAGGTGTACTGCAGGATGACCCCCTTATCCAGGGTCCTCTGGGGGTCACTGAGGTCAACATGGCAGGATGGAGTGTGGTCATGGCTGCCGATCCTCAACACAAACATCAACTTGCTGTATAATGATCAATATTACTCAGCATCAACACATCAACTTGCTGTATAATGATCAATATTACTCACTCAGCATCAACACATCAACTTGCTGTATAATGATCAATATTACTCACTCAGCATCAACACATCAACTTGCTGTATAATGATCAATATTACTCACTCAGCATCAACTCATCAACTTGCTGTATAATGATCAATATTACTCACTCAGCATCAACACATCAACTTGCTGTATAATGATCAATATTACTCACTCAGCATCAACACATCAACTTGCTGTATAATGATCAATATTACTCACTCAGCATCAACACATCAACTTGCTGTATAATGATCAATATTACTCACTCAGCATCAACACATCAACTTGCTGTATAATGATCAATATTACTCACTCAGGATCAACACATCAACTTGCTGTATAATGATCAATATTACTCACTCAACATCAACACATCAACTTGCTGTATAATGATCAATATTACTCACTCAACACAAACATCAACTTGCTGTATAATGATCAATATTACTCACTCAGCATCAACACATCAACTTGCTGTATAATGATCAATATTACTCACTCAGCATCAACACATCAACTTGCTGTATAATGATCAATATTACTCACTCAGCATCAACACATCAACTTGCTGTATAATGATCAATATTACTCACTCAGCATCAACACATCAACTTGCTGTACAATGATCAATATTACTCACTCAGCATCAACACATCAACTTGCTGTATAATGATCAATATTACTCACTCAGCATCAACACATCAACTTGCTGTATAATGATCAATATTACTCACTCAGCATCAACACATCAACTTGCTGTATAATGATCAATATTACTCACTCAGCATCAACACATCAACTTGCTGTATAATGATCAATATTACTCACTCAGCATCAACACATCAACTTGCTGTATAATGATCAATATTACTCACTCAGCATCAACACATCAACTTGCTGTATAATGATCAATATTACTCACTCAGCATCAACACATCAACTTGCTGTATAATGATCAATATTACTCACTCAGCATCAACTCATCAACTTGCTGTATAATGATCAATATTACTCACTCAGCATCAACACATCAACTTGCTGTATAATGATCAATATTACTCACTCAGCATCAACACATCAACTTGCTGTATAATGATCAATATTACTCACTCAGCATCAACACATCAACTTGCTGTATAATGATCAATATTACTCACTCAGCATCAACACATCAACTTGCTGTATAATGATCAATATTACTCACTCAGCATCAACACATCAACTTGCTGTATAATGATCAATATTACTCACTCAGCATCAACACATCAACTTGCTGTATAATGATCAATATTACTCACTCAGCATCAACACATCAACTTGCTGTATAATGATCAATATTACTCACTCAGCATCAACACATCAACTTGCTGTATAATGATCAATATTACTCACTCAGCATCAACACATCAACTTGCTGTATAATGATCAATATTACTCACTCAGGATCAACACATCAACTTGCTGTATAATGATCAATATTACTCACTCAGGATCAACACATCAACTTGCTGTATAATGATCAATATTACTCACTCAGCATCAACACATCAACTTGCTGTATAATGATCAATATTACTCACTCAGCATCAACACATCAACTTGCTGTATAATGATCAATATTACTCACTCAGCATCAACACATCAACTTGCTGTATAATGATCAATATTACTCACTCAGCATCAACACATCAACTTGCTGTATAATGATCAATATTACTCACTCAGCATCAACACATCAACTTGCTGTATAATGATCAATATTACTCACTCAGCATCAACACATCAACTTGCTGTATAATGATCAATATTACTCACTCAGCATCAACACATCAACTTGCTGTATAATGATCAATATTACTCACTCAGCATCAACACATCAACTTGTTGTATAATGATCAATATTACTCACTCAGCATCAACACATCAACTTGCTGTATAATGATCAATATTACTCAGGATCAACACAAACATCAACCATACCAGCAACAATATCCTCCATATACCATAATTATGTACATATATCATGAAAATATGATTATGTTACATATACCATGAATATTTGATTATGTAACATACCATGAATATATGATTATCATATAGGTAAGTGTACCTGGCCCGGGTCATGAGGGTGTCATGTGGACCTGGCCCGGGTCATGAGGGTGTCATGTGGACCTGGCCCGGGTCATGAGGGTGTCATGTGGACCTGGCCCGGGTCATGAGGGTGTCATGTGGACCTGGCCCGGGTCATGAGGGTGTCATGTGTACCTGGCCCGGGTCATGAGGGTGTCATGTGGACCTGGCCCGGGTCATGAGGGTGTCATGTGGACCTGGCCCGGGTCATGAGGGTGTCATGTGTACCTGGCCCGGGTCATGAGGGTGTCATGTGGACCTGGCCCGGGTCATGAGGGTGTCATGTGTACCTGGCCCGGGTCATGTGGACCTGGCCCAGGTCATGAGGACTCACCTGGCCGTTCGTGTGTCAAGGTCTGTGGTCAGCGCCTGGCGGATGCCACAACCAGAGAAATACAGATGTTTACCATGACCATACGGGGCCAGGGAGCCGCACCCCAGCCCCACCCCGCCTCCAGCTACCTCCGCCCAGTTGGCGCTCACTCCACCCTCAAACCCGTCGACCAGGCTGGTCGGCAGCGGTGTCGACCGGGAGGGCACCGGCTGGCATGACTCTCCTGGTGGAGCAGAACTGAATCAGGCACATGTGGAAGGAACCATCTCCACTTGTGTCACTTGTTGGTGGAGCGTGTGGAGTGTAGTTGGGCTGGAGTGTACGTGGGGTGGAAGTGGGCTTCCACGCTACAGATATACTGTGGTTACTGATATACTGTGGTTACAGATGATATACTGTGGCTACAGATATACTGTGGTTACAGATGATATACTGTGGTTACAGATGATATACTGTGGTTACAGATGATATACTGTGGTTACAGATATACTGTAGAGCCACACGTTCTACTAAATTGGGTCATCTATTCTCTACTTGCATTCCTTCTGGATCTCTTCAAATGAAATTTGATTATGTCCCTTTGATCATATTTTGCAGCTCTTCCACCTATGTGTGTGTGGGGCCGAACGCATCTGACAACCCGTTTCTTTGATCGTCCATGGCGCTACCTCGCTGACGTAGGAAGCAGTGAACAAGCATAAAGATGAACTTTATATGAGACACACACACACACACACACACATCACATTCCCTCGACAGTTCAAGATGGCTAGCTCACATACCAAGGCTTAGACACAAAGACCAGCGCGTAACTTTACAGCCAAGAGAAACACAAAAGAATATGATACAAATTATATATATTCCTCTCCCAGGATTGACATACGAGTCTCCTATATGTCTTAGAATCTCAATAAAGACAATTGTGAGAGAGGGAATTGTTGTGCTTACCTGTGTATCCATGATCACAGTGACACACGGCCTCCACACAGTCACCCCGGCCGTGGCAGTGGTCTGGGCACGGGTTGCCAACATACACGTCGTCCAGGGACCAGGGCGTCACCCGACTCCCTGGGCCGGTCACCTCCTGCACCCACCTCAACTGCGTCGTACTGCAACAGTCACATGTCAACTGACGCAATAATATTCATAATTATCTTTTTAAAATCATTCCTAAAAAAAAAATGAACATCAGAAAATGTATTACAATATTGTAATTATTTTTGAGCCATTTTCATCCTGGCGTCCAACAGGGACACGTGTACCTCCTCCTCTTTCAGCCCTCCTGACGCAGCCATACACTCCCATGTCTGCTCCACCTCTCCGTCCGTTCTTCTTACTCCTCCTCATCATCCACGCTTTCTCTCTCCTCATACCAGCTTAGAATCATATCCATATTCTTCTTTAATAACTCATTTTCTCATCTCTACCTTCGTCATCTCTTAAGTTCTGACAGAATGTTCCATTTCCAAAGCTTGTACAGTCACAATCCATAACGCCCGAACTCTAGTGGCTGGATGAAGGCATATGATAAGGCTGACAGAGATGCCTCGAGAGAGGTCTTAAGAATATATGGTGTGGGGAAAAAGCTACTAGAAGCAGTGTTTTACCAAACATGTAAGGCATGTGTACGAGTAAGAAGAGAGGAGTGATTGGTTCTCAGTGAAGGTCGGTCTGCGACAGGGGTGTGTGATGTCCCTATGGTTGTTTATGGATGGGGAGGTGAGGGAGGTAAATGCGAAAGTTTTGAGAGAGGAGCGAGTGTACAGTCTGTGGGGGATAAGTGGGCCTGGGAAGTGAGTCAGTTGCTGTCTGCTTATGATACATCACTAGTGGCTGATTCATGTGAGAAACTACAAAAGTTGGTGACTGAGTTTGGAAGAGTGTGTGAAAGGATAAAGTTGAGAGTAAATGTGAATAAGGCTTAGCAGGGTTTAGGGTCAGGTCAGTTGGAATGCGAGTTTGAATGGAGAATACTTGGAGGAAGTGAATTATCTTAGGTGCCTGGGAATGGACATGACAGCAAATGGAACCACGGAAGCGAAAGTGAGTCATATGGTGGGCGAGGAGGCAAAGCTTCAGGGAGCGCTGAAGTCTGTGGGGAGAGAACGTTATCTTAGGGAGCTAAAATAGATATGTTTGAAGGTATAGTCGGCCCAACAATATAATATGGTTGCCAGACATGGGCTATAGATAAGGCTGTGGGAAAGATGCATTGGAAAGATGCTTGAGGACAATGTGATGTTAGGTGGTTCGATCAAGCAATGAAAGAGATATATGTGGTAATGAAAAAGGTGTGGTTGAGAGAGCAGAAGAGGGCATGTTGAAATGGTTTGGGCATATGGAGAGAATGAGAGGGGAAAAGTTGGCAAAAAGGATATATGTGTCAGAGATGGAGGAAACAAAGAGAAGCGGGAGACCAAATTGGATTTGGAAGGATGGCGTGAAAAAAATTGAGTGATCGCGGCCTGAACATGAAGGAGGGTGAAAGACGTGAACGTCATAGAATGGACTGGAACGATATGGTATACTGGGGTGGACGTGCTGTCAATGGACTGAACCAGGACAGCGTCCAGGATAAACCACGTAAAGGTCTGTGGGGCGTGGTTGTAGATAAGGAGCTGAGGTTTCGGTGCATTACACATGACAGCTAGAGAATGGATGTGAGCGAATGTGGCCTTCCTTCGTTTGTTTCTGGCCTTACCTCGCTATCGTGGGAAACGGCGAACAATTATGAGAAAAAGGAAAGAAGGCAAGTGAGGCAGGAGATGATGTTTCCCGCGCTACAGAGAAGTGACCTGGTTACCTGGCCCAGGTCTTCTCCGGCAGTGGTATGGTGACCCTCCTCCAGTGGGAGTGTGTGTCAGGGTAGAAGATGGACTGCGTGTGGAAGGTGTAGGGTAGACAGTCTGGGTCAGGTGAGGAACCTGGCAGACATGAGTCTCGCACCAGGTCCCATCCAGACACCCCACCATCACGGCTGTACTCCAGACGCACCCCAGGAGACTGCCCGCACTCTAGCCCCACCTCACCGCACCCTACAGACACCTGCAACGTAAGAACGTGTCATACCAACGCAACCCTGTAGGGGTGATCTTACATAGCAAAGTTACGGAATATAACGTTATTAACTTGCGAGCTGAAGAAGCAATTAAGATACATAGATCTGAGAAGCAATATACAGTTCCACCCTTACTGACCAATCATGGAACTAAGAACAGAGATGAAATAGTCTGTTTACAAACTGCTAATTAGTGATTTCTTAATGAGGGGAAGTTGGTGTTGTTGTACTGTGGTCAATGTTTGTGAATCATTTGTCACAAAGAACACGTGTGACGGGGCACCGTCAGGGGTGGATGAGGGTTCGTCACTGGGTTATATGTTTAACCTGACAAGAAAAGTAGTGAACAAGCAACAGGAAATCTGCAACTCCTTCAGTATGTGAGGGTGTTGGTGAGGGAGGCTGCTGGCCTACCTTGAACTGGAGGACGTGTCCCTCGTGAATGATGAGTTCCTGTGTGGTGATGGCCCTGTGGCCGGGAGACTCAGAACCCCACACCAGAGACCCGTTCGTGCCGCTCGAGCAGTAGTCACGCCGACTCTCACTGTGAGGCGCGAACAACCATTCTGACACCTATGGGCAGGAGCAAGCAGTTATGCACAACCCAGTGTCTCCCACCACCTGTGGTTATTATAACCATGTATACCGACCACCTGTCATGCAGGTCATCATGACCACCAAATCATGGATAGGGTCAGGTTACTCACCGTGGGTTCATCCTCGAACTTGTCAATGAGGTAAGCAGCGCTGATCTCTGACCCGCCGATGTACAGGTCATCCAGCGACCAGGCTGGAGGCGGGGAGGCCATGCGAGGCTGCCAGAACCTGAGGAGGGAACCCTACATTACTCTCGCACGTCCACACGTCTCACTTTGTCCGACTGTAATGATCATCTCATCTCAATTTGCCCATCCCAACATGAGATAACAGACCAGTCCAGCAGGGCTGGGTGTGTGAGGCTGACCCACGGGTGACCTACCTGAAGGTGGTAGCCGGGCCCCTGGCTTTCCCTGGCAGGAGGATGTACTCCCTGTTGGGTGTGGTGTACAACTGATGGTCCAGCTCCCGTAGAAGGTGCCACCGAATACCTGGAAGCAGACATCGTTATCATCAACCATTACCCTCACTTGCCAGCAGCTTTACCTTATAGTCACTACTTCACAAACATTATCCTCCAGGCTCACGTAACATCTGCTGAATATTGAGTTCATTATGTGCATCTTGCTTGTACAATATCATACCAGACAGACGGTAACACACACACACAGAACAGACTGGTAACACATCCACACATGAAGACATGTAACGCTGTGGTGCAGGATGACAGACCCGTCATGATATACCCACACTGGATGACAGACCCGCCATGATATACCCACACTGGATGACAGACCCGTCATGATATACCCACACTGGATGACAGACCCGCCATGATATACCCACACTGGATGACAGACCTGTCATGATATACCTACACTGGATGACAGACCCGTCATGATATACCCACACTGGATGACAAACCCGTCATGATATACCCACACTGGATGACAAACCCGTCATGATATACCCACACTGGATGACAAACCCGTCATGATATACCCACACTGGATGACAGACCCGTCATGATATACCCACACTGGATGACAAACCCGTCATGATATACCCACACTGGATGACAAACCCGTCATGATATACCCACACTGGATGACAGACCCGTCATGATATACCCACACTGGATGACAAACCCGTCATGATATACCTATACTGGATGACACAGGTCTGTACCCCTGCATGATAAGGTCTGTCCCCCTGTATGCATGATAAGGTCTGTCCCCCTGTATGCATGATAAGGTCTGTACCTCCATCTAGGGAGTACTGAAGGAAGACATTGTGGTGTCTGTGTGAAGGTCTCCTGCAGACGCCGCTGCCGTGGAGACTGCCGACCTGGGCGATGAAGTGGACGAACTTGGCGCTCCGGGTGTCTACTGGTCGGGTGAGGAGGTTGCGGGTGGCGGGGCCCTGGAAGGTGGCCGTGGGGGGCTCCTCCAGCCCACCGCACCCCTCAGACAGCAGCCCACCCTGAACCTGCAGGAAGTGGGGCTCGAACACCCTGCTGGAGAACTGGTCCCGGATGTATGGCTGAAACACGAAGAGTGCGTTATACTGACGATGGTTGTATGGTTGGCTGGTAGAGTGCGTTATACTGAAGATGGTTGTGTGGTTGGCTGGTAGAGTGCGTTATACTGATGATGGTTGTGTGGTTGGCTGGTAGAGTGCGTTATACTGATGATGGTTGTGTGGTTGGCTGGTAGAGTGCGTGATACTGGAGATGGTTGTGTGGTTGGCTGGTAGAGTGCGTGATGCTGACGATGGTTGTGTGGTTGGCTGGTAGAGTGCGTTATACTGACGATGGTTGTGTGGTTGGCTGGTAGAGTGCGTTATACTGATAATGGTTGTGTGGTTGGCTGGTAGAGTGCGTGATGCCGACGATGGTTGTATGGTTGGCTGGTAGAGTGCGTTATACTGACGATGGTTGTGTGGTTGGCTGGTAGAGTGCGTTATACTGACGATGGTTGTGTGGTTGGCTGGTAGAGTGCGTGATACTCATAATGGTTGTGTGGTTGGCTGGTAGAGTGCGTGATACTGATAATGGTTGTGTGGTTGGCTGGTAGAGTGCGTTATACTGAAGATGGTTGTGTGGTTGGCTGGTAGAGTGCGTGATACTGATAATGGTTGTGTGGTTGGCTGGTAGAGTGCGTGATACTGATAATGGTTGTGTGGTTGGCTGGTAGAGTGCGTGATACTGACGATGGTTGTGTGGTTGGCTGGTAGAGTGCGTGATACTGATAATGGTTGTGTGGTTGGCTGGTAGAGTGCGTGATGCCGACGATGGTTGTATGGTTGGCTGGTAGAGTGCGTTATACTGACGATGGTTGTGTGGTTGGCTGGTAGAGTGCGTTATACTGACGATGGTTGTGTGGTTGGCTGGTAGAGTGCGTGATACTCATAATGATTGTGTGGTTGGCTGGTAGAATGCGTGATACTGATAATGGTTGTGTGGTTGGCTGGTAGAGTGCGTTATACTGAAGATGGTTGTGTGGTTGGCTGGTAGAGTGCGTGATACTGATAATGGTTGTGTGGTTGGCTGGTAGAGTGCGTGATACTGATAATGGTTGTGTGGTTGGCTGGTAGAGTGCGTTATACTGACGATGGTTGTGTGGTTGGCTGGTAGAGTGCGTTATACTGATAATGGTTGTGTGGTTGGCTGGTAGAGTGCGTGATGCCGACGATGGTTGTATGGTTGGCTGGTAGAGTGCGTTATACTGACGATGGTTGTGTGGTTGGCTGGTAGAGTGCGTTATACTGACGATGGTTGTGTGGTTGGCTGGTAGAGTGCGTGATACTCATAATGGTTGTGTGGTTGGCTGGTAGAGTGCGTGATACTGATAATGGTTGTGTGGTTGGCTGGTAGAGTGCGTTATACTGAAGATGGTTGTGTGGTTGGCTGGTAGAGTGCGTGATACTGATAATGGTTGTGTGGTTGGCTGGTAGAGTGCGTGATACTGATAATGGTTGTGTGGTTGGCTGGTAGAGTGCGTGATACTGACGATGGTTGTGTGGTTGGCTGGTAGAGTGCGTGATACTGATAATGGTTGTGTGGTTGGCTGGTAGAGTGCGTTATACTGACGATGGTTGTGTGGTTGGCTGGTAGAGTGCGTGATACTGACGATGGTTGTTCTGTCCTACCGTCATGTGCTGTCTATGGTCATCACTGCGGACAGTTTACTTACCACGTTCTGGACAGTGACGTGCTGGCAGTGACGCCCTTCGTAGCCAGCGTCACAGTGGCAGACGCCCTCGAGGCACGAGCCGCGACCCAGGCAGTGGTGAGGGCAGGTCGGGCCGATGTACACGTCCCTTAGTGACCACTGGTGACGACCAGACACGTCAGACGATGGCTCCTGTATCCACCTGAACCTCACGTACCTGATCACCACAACAACACGTCATAATGTAAACCTACTGTGTCATACAGCAGCAGTTTACCATGTAAACCTACTGTGTCATATACAGCAGCAGTTTACCTTGTAAACCTAGTGACTCATTTGTGTGTAACTATGTCATCTGCTGTACTTTATCTGTACAGGATAATTGTATATAATAATTAATGAAGAACATAAGTACACAGTACTGACTTGGATGGACCGATGTGGTCCAGTTGGTACACGTATCTGTTCCATCGTAATGGAGCGTAGAAGACGGAGGCGTCGGAGATCTCCAGGCAGGAGCTGTTACCTGGGAGACAGAGGGCGCGCACCAGCTGCCAACTGTTGCCAAAGTCCACAGAATACTCCAGCCTGACCCCCGGGGGAGAGGCGCGCCAGACATCATCTCACAAACCTTCACAACTTAGTATAACTCACAACACACTCACAACTGTAGCTATACGTATGGCAATATGTATCATGACATGACTCAAGCATTTACTTCTGTACATATTAAAATATAACAACATTTTCTCATCATTATAATTCATCAAACATAAAGGTGAACTCGAGAAGGCTTACCAAACCTGAAGATAGGACCAGAGAGAGAGAGAGAGAGAGAGAGAGAGAGAGAGAGAGAGAGAGATAATGAGGGATATTCACCTGACGGGTTCAGCAGTGGAGTCCCAGGAGGCACCACATCCCAGGGCCAGCAGGAAGTGTACACCATGGCTCTTCCCGACCTGTGTGGCACCACACTGTTAACATGTGACTGTCCACTGCCTCTCACACCTGACACACTGCCTCTCACACCTGACACACTGCCTCTCACACCTGACACACTGCCTCTCACATCTGACACACTGCCTCTCATACATGACACACTGCCTCTCATACCTGACACACTGCCTCTCACACCTGACATACTGCCTCTCGCACACCTGCCGACCTGTGTGGGACTAGACTGTTAACATGTGACACACTGCCTCTCACACCTGACACACTGCCCCTCACACACCTGACACATGACACGTGTGAGGGCGACGCACCTGGAGGTCTGTGGTCTGGAGGAGGGCGGGTTCAGAGGGCGTGGACATCATGACGTGCATGGTTGAGGGGCTGCCACAGTACTGCTCTGCATGACACATAATAATGATAATTATGAGGCTTGGTTAATGATAATTATGAGGCTTGGTTAATGATAATTATGAGGATTGGTTAATGATAATTATGAGGCTTGGTTAATGATAATTATGAGGATTGGTTAATGATAATTATGAGGCTTAGTTAATGATAATTATGAGGATTGGTTAATGATAATTATGAGGCTTGGTTAATGATAATTATGAGGCTTGGTTAATGATAATTATGAGGCTTGGTTAATGATAATTATGAGGCTTGGTTAATGATAATTATGAGGCTTGGTTAATGATAATGATAATTATGAGGCTTGGTTAATGATAATTATGAGGCTTGGTTAATGATAATTATGAGACTTGGTTAATGATAATTATGAGGCTTGGTTAATGATAATGATAATTATGAGGCTTGGTTAATGATAATGATAATTATGAGGCTTGGTTAATGATAATTATGAGGCTTGGTTAATGATAATAATTATGAGGCTTGGTTAATGATAATTATGAGGCTTGGTTAATGATAATTATGAGGCTTGGTTAATGATAATGATAATTATGAGGCTTGGTTAATGATAATGATAATTATGAGGCTTGGTTAATGATAATTATGAGGCTTGGTTAATGATAATGATAATTATGAGGCTTGGTTAATGATAATGATAATTATGAGGCTTGGTTAATGATAATTATGAGGCTTGGTTAATGATAATTATGAGACTTGGTTAATGATAATTATGAGGCTTGGTTAATGATAGTGATAATTATGAGGCTTGGTTAATGATAATTATGAGGCTTGGTTAATGATAATTATGAGGCTTGGTTAATGATAATTATGAGACTTGGTTAATGATAATTATGAGGCTTGGTTAATGATAATTATGAGGTTTGGTTAATGATAATTATGAGGCTTGGTTTGTGATAATGAGGTTTGGTTACTCCCTCGTTAACTGGGTAGTGTTCGTCCCTAACTAGATGTGATCAAGATAAATTGTTTATTGATAATTCGATGTATAACAACAACCCATCATCCCTGAGATCAACATGACAACATCAGTAGTTGAGATAAGTCTCACCAGAGCGCGTGTTGTAGCGCCTGAGCCACAGTGGGGGCGCCAGGTGGGCTGGCTGGGTGTAGGTGAGGGTGTGGGGCGGCGTCACACTCCCGCCCACCACCACGGCGTCCACCGCCCAGTCGTAGTGGCTACGTTCACCTGCGTCAGGCTGCCACCACCGCACCCTCCCACCCAGGCACCGCAGCTCCTGCGGCAGCTCCACCCACACGTACCTGCGGCGGGGAGGATACTGGCTTACCTGGGGAGGGGAGGATCCTGGCTTACCTGCGGCGGGGAGGATCCTGGCTTACCTGGGGAGGGGAGGATCCTGGCTTACCTGGGGAGGGGAAGATCCTGGCTTACCTGCGGCGGGGAGGATCCTGGCTTACCTGGGGAGGGGAGGATCCTGGCTTACCAGCGGCGGGGAGGATCCTGGCTTACCTGGGGAGGGTAGGATCCTGGCTTACCTGGGGCGGGGAGGATCCTGGCTTACCTGGGGAGGGGAGGATCCTGGCTTACCTGGGGCGGGGAGGATCCTGGCTTACCTGGGGAGGGGAGGATCCTGGCTTACCTGCGGCGGGGAGGATCCTGGCTTACCTGGGGAGGGGAGGATCCTGGCTTACCTGGGGAGGGGAGGATCCTGGCTTACCTGGGGCGGGGAGGATCCTGGCTTACCTGGGGAGGGGAGGATCCTGGCTTACCTGCGGCGGGGAGGATCCTGGCTTACCTGGGGAGGGGAGGATCCTGGCTTACCTGGGGAGGGGAGGATCCTGGCTTACCTGGGAAGGGGAGGATCCTGGCTTACCAGCGGCGGGGAGGATCCTGGCTTACCTGGGGAGGGGAGGATCCTGGCTTACCTGGGGAGGGGAAGATCCTGGCTTACCTGCGGCGGGGAGGATCCTGGCTTACCTGGGGAGGGGAGGATCCTGGCTTACCTGGGGAGGGGAGGATCATGGCTTACCTGGGGAGGGGAGGATCCTGGCTTACCTGGGGCGGGGAGGATCCTGGCTTACCAGCGGCGGGGAGGATCCTGGCTTACCTGGGGAGGGGAGGATCCTGGCTTACCTGGGGAGGGGAGGATCCTGGCTTACCAGCGGCGGGGAGGATCCTGGCTTACCTGGGGAGGGGAGGATCCTGGCTTACCTGGGGAGGGGAGGATCCTGGCTTACCTGCGGCGGGGAGGATCCTGGCTTACCTGGGGAGGTGAGGATCCTGGCTTACCTGGGGAGGGGAGGATCCTGGCTTACCAGCGGCGGGGAGGATCCTGGCTTACCTGGGGAGGGGAGGATCCTGGCTTACCTGGGAAGGGGAGGATCCTGGCTTACCAGCGGCGGGGAGGATCCTGGCTTACCTGGGGAGGGGAGGATCCTGGCTTACCTGGGGAGGGGAGGATCCTGGCTTACCTGCGGCGGGGAGGATCCTGGCTTACCTGGGGAGGTGAGGATCCTGGCTTACCTGGGGAGGGGAGGATCCTGGCTTACCTGGGGAGGGGAGGATCCTGGCTTACCTGGGGCGGGGAGGATCCTGGCTTACCAGCGGCGGGGAGGATCCTGGCTTACCTGGGGAGGGGAGGATCCTGGCTTACCTGGGAAGGGGAGGATCCTGGCTTACCAGCGGCGGGGAGGATCCTGGCTTACCTGGGGAGGGGAGGATCCTGGCTTACCTGGGGAGGGGAGGATCCTGGCTTACCTGCGGCGGGGAGGATCCTGGCTTACCTGGGGATCCTGGCTTACCTGGGGAGGGGAGGATCCTGGCTTACCTGGGGAGGGGAGGATCCTGGCTTACCTGGGGAGGTGAGGATCCTGGCTTACCTGGGAGGGGAGGATCCTGGCTTACCTGGGGAGGGGAGGATCCTGGCTTACCTGGGGCGGGGAGGATCCTGGCTTACCTGCGGCGGGGAGGATCCTGGCTTACCTGGGGCGGGGAGGATCCTGGCTTACCTGGGAGGGGAGGATCCTGGCTTACCTGCGGCGGGGAGGATCCTGGCTTACCTGGGGAGGGGAGGATCCTGGCTTACCTGGGGAGGGGAGGATCCTGGCTTACCTGGGGAGGGGAGGATCCTGGCTTACCTGGGGAGGGGAGGATCCTGGCTTACCTGGGGCGGGGAGGATCCTGGCTTACCTGGGGCGGGGAGGATCCTGGCTTACCTGGGGAGGGGAGGATCCTGGCTTACCTGGGGAGGGGAGGATCCTGGCTTACCTGGGGAGGGGAGGATCCTGGCTTACCTGGGGAGGGGAGGATCCTGGCTTACCTGGGGAGGGGAGGATCCTGGCTTACCTGCGGCGGGGAGGATCCTGGCTTACCTGGGGAGGGGAGGATCCTGGCTTACCTGGGGAGGGGAGGATCCTGGCTTACCTGGGGAGGGGAGGATCCTGGCTTACCTGGGGAGGGGAGGATCCTGGCTTACCTGGGGAGGGGAGGATCCTGGCTTACCTGGGGAGGGGAGGATCCTGGCTTACCTGGGGAGGGGAGGATCTTGGCTTACCTGGGGCGGGGAGGATACTTTCTTACCTGGGGAGGGGAAGATCCTGGCTTACCTGGGGAGGGGAGGATCCTGGCTGGTCACCCACGTGTGGGGAGGGGAGAGAGACGACCAGCTGGAGGTGGGTAGGTTACTGGGGAGAACACGGGCTGTGGGTTGACCACAGGTCACTACACAACATTACCAAATATAATTGGAATTATGAAAAGCATCAGACGCTACAATCAGGAGCAGGGGCAGGCATCCACTCTGGGTGTGGAACAGAATTATGACAACACGTGTCTCACATATAAGGTCATGTATCCCATGACAACACAGGGAGTAACAAGGGTGTCAAGTAACACAGGGAGTAACAAGGGCGTAACGTAACACAGAGAGTAACCAGGGCGTAACGTAACACAGGGAGTAACCAGGGCGTAACGTAACACAGGGAGTAACCAGGGCGTAACGTAACACAGGGAGTAACCAGGGCGTAACGTAACACAGGGAGTAACCAGGGCGTAACGTAACACAGGGAGTAACCAGGGCGTAACGTAACACAGGGAGTAACCAGGGCGTAACGTAACACAGGGAGTAACCAGGGCGTAACGTAACACAGGGAGTAATCAGGGCGTAATGTAACACAGGGAGTAATCAGGGCGTAACGTAACACAGGGAGTAACCAGGGCGTAACGTAACACAGGGAGTAACCAGGGCGTAACGTAACACAGGGAGTAACCAGGGCGTAATGTAACACAGGGAGTAACCAGGGCGTAACGTAACACAGGGAGTAACCAGGGCGTAACGTAACACAGGGAGTAACCAGGGCGTAACGTAACACAGGGAGTAACCAGGGCGTAACGTAACAGAGGGAGTAACCAGGGCGTAACGTAACACAGGGAGTAACCAGGGCGTAACGTAACACAGGGAGTAACCAGGGCGTAACGTAACACAGGGAGTAACCAGGGCGTAACGTACGTTGGTTGGTGGTATATGAGTAAGACCTTCCTAATGGTGGTCCAGGAGATCCCAGCGTGGCAGGAGACCTGCAGGAGGAGGGTGTGGTCACCTCCTGCCTCACGCCCACTCACAGGGTCAAGACAGCCAGTGCGGAGGTCAAACTGGACGAAGAGGGCCTCCCGCAGGTCCATGTCTACTGTCTCCAGGTAGCGGCTGCAACCCTGTCAGTGGGCAACACATTGTTAACTCTGGCCACAAGATACGCGTCATGTTGACTCCTCCCCTGCGGCACAGAGGAGGGTACAGAGGGCACAGAGGAGGATACAGAGGGCACAGAGGAGGATACAGAGGGCACAGAGGAGGATACAGAGGGCACAGAGGAGGATACAGAGGGCACAGAGGAGGATACAGAGGGCACAGAGGAGGATACAGAGGGTACAGAGGAGGATACAGAGGGCACAGAGGAGGATACAGAGGGCACAGAGGAGGGTACAGAGGGCACAGAGGAGGATACAGAGGGCACAGAGGAGGATACAGAGGGCACAGAGGAGGATACAGAGGGCACAGAGGAGGATACAGAGGGCACAGAGGAGGATACAGAGGGCACAGAGGAGGATACAGAGGGCACAGAGGAGGATACAGAGGGCACAGAGGGGTCAGGCAGGGACTGAGGCACAGAACTGGTTACTTACTGACAGTAATGTTAACATGAGCTGAGCATGAGGCACAGAATTGGTTACTTACTGACAGTAATGTTAACATGAGCTGAGCATGAGGCACAGAATTGGTTACTTACTGACAGTAATGTTAACATGAGCTGAGCATGAGGCACAGAATTGGTTACTTACTGACAGTAATGTTAACATGAGCTGAGCATGAGGCACAGAATTGGTTACTTACTGACAGTAATGTTAACATGAGCTGAGCATGAGGCACAGAATTGGTTACTTACTGACAGTAATGTTAACATGAGCTGAGCATGAGGCACAGAATTGGTTACTTACTGACAGTAATGTTAACATGAGCTGAGCATGAGGCACAGAATTGGTTACTTACTGACAGTAATGTTAACATGAGCTGAGCATGAGGCACAGAATTGGTTACTTACTGACAGTAATGTTAACATGAGCTGAGCATGAGGCACAGAATTTGTTACTTACTGACAGTAATGTTAACATGAGCTGAGCATGAGGCACAGAATTGGTTACTTACTGACAGTAATGTTAACATGAGCTGAGCATGAGGCACAGAATTGGTTACTTACTGACAGTAATGTTAACATGAGCTGAGCATGAGGCACAGAATTGGTTACTTACTGACAGTAATGTTAACATGAGCTGAGCATGAGGCACAGAATTGGTTACTTACTGACAGTAATGTTAACATGAGCTGAGCATGAGGCACAGAATTGGTTACTTACTGACAGTAATGTTAACATGAGCTGAGCATGAGGCACAGAATTGGTTACTTACTGACAGTAATGTTAACATGAGCTGAGCATGAGGCACAGAACTGGTTACTTACTGACAGTAATGTTAACATGAGCTGAGCATTAATCATTCATCTGTGCCACATAGCATGCGAGCATAACAACACCAGAATAGATTCCAAGTGAAGGATTTACAACAAAGTTATGATCATTTACTGTTGTTATTGGAGGAAGAACAATGTTATAGATGCAATGTGGAAGAACATTGTTATAGATGCAATGTGGAAGAACATTGTTATACATGTAATGTTTACACAAACATCTTTGCTAAAAGTAAATCCTGAACTTACTTATTTTACCAGAATCAAAGTACAGAATGTTGCAGGATGTGGGAACACCTGTGTTCACAACCTGGTGTATCATGAACAACGCGCGCGCGCGCGCGTATGTGTGTGTATGTGTGTGTGTGTGTGTGTGTGTGTGTGTGTGTGTGTGTGTGCAGGAGGGGGTCACAGGTAGGTACAGCAACCCAGGTGTATGTAAATGACTGTCTTGTGAGGAAAGTGTGTGGATGATGGTGAGGAAGATGTGTGGATGAAGGTCTTGTGGAAGAGTGAAGCCATGTGTGGCGGATGATGGGCTGGTCAGGTGGATGAATAGTACAACACACGGTACAAGCAGAGGTGGATGACATGGATGGTACAAGGAGGAGGAGCAGAGGAGGATGACATGGATGGTGTGGTGAGAGAACTGACTCTGGATGAAGACGGATGATAATGGATGAGAGATGACTGGCGTCCGGATGCCAAGGAAAGATAAAGTGAACAGAAATGACGAGATTAGGATCACTAATCCCACTAATCATCAATCACCAATCATCAATAACCAATCGTCAATAACCGATCACCAATCATCAATAACCGATCACCAATCATCAATAACCGATCACCAATCATCAATAACCGATCACCAATCATCAATAACCGATCACCAATCATCAATAACCAATCGTCAATAACCAATCATCAATTACCGATCACCAATCATCAATAACCAATCATCACAATGCGTCAAAATTAGGTGGGAGAGGTTGTATGTACCTGACCCATCCCACTGGGGATGAGAGGTTGTATGTACCTGACCCATCCCACTGGGGATGAGAGGTTGTATGTACCTGACCCATCCCACTGGGGATGAGAGGTTGTATGTACCTGACCCATCCCACTGGGGATGAGAGGTTGTATGTACCTGACCCATCCCACTGGGGATGAGAGGTTGTATGTACCTGACCCATCCCACTGGGGATGAGAGGTTGTATGTACCTGACCCATCCCACTGGGGATGAGAGGTTGTATGTACCTGACCCATCCCACTGGGGATGAGAGGTTGTATGTACCTGACCCATCCCACTGGGGATGAGAGGTTGTATGTACCTGACCCATCCCACTGGGGATGAGAGGTTGTATGTACCTGACCCATCCCACTGGGGATGAGAGGTTGTATGTACCTGACCCGTCCCACTGGGGATGAGAGGTTGTATGTACCTGACCCATCCCACTGGGGATGAGAGGTTGTATGTACCTGACCCGTCCCACTGGGGATGAGAGGTTGTATGTACCTGACCCGTCCCACTGGGGATGAGAGGTTGTATGTACCTGACCCATCCCACTGGGGATGAGAGGTTGTATGTACCTGACCCGTCCCACTGGGGATGAGAGGTTGTATGTACCTGACCCGTCCCACTGGGGATGAGAGGTTGTATGTACCTGACCCATCCCACTGGGGATGAGAGGTTGTATGTACCTGACCCATCCCACTGGGGATGAGAGGTTGTATGTACCTGACCCGTCCCACTGGGGATGAGAGGTTGTATGTACCTGACCCGATCCCACTGGGGATGAGAGGTTGTATGTACCTGACCCATCCCACTGGGGATGAGAGGTTGTATGTACCTGACCCGTCCCACTGGGGATGAGAGGTTGTATGTACCTGACCCATCCCACTGGGGATGAGAGGCTGTATGTACCTGACCCGTCCCACTGGGGATGAGAGGTTGTATGTACCTGACCCGTCCCACTGGGGATGAGAGGTTGTATGTACCTGACCCATCCCACTGGGGATGAGAGGTTGTATGTACCTGACCCATCCCACTGGGGATGAGAGGTTGTATGTACCTGACCCATCCCACTGGGGATGAAAGGCTGTATGTACCTGACCCATCCCACTGGGGATGAGAGGTTGTATGTACCTGACCCATCCCACTGGGGATGAGAGGTTGTATGTACCTGACCCGTCCCACTGGGGATGAGAGGCTGTATGTACCTGACCCGTCCCACTGGGAATGAGAGGTTGTATGTACCTGACCCATCCCACTGGGGATGAGAGGTTGTATGTACCTGACCCATCCCACTGGGGATGAGAGGTTGTATGTACCTGACCCGTCCCACTGGGGATGAGAGGTTGTATGTACCTGACCCGTCCCACTGGGGATGAGATGTTGTATGTACCTGACCCGTCCCACTGGGGATGAGAGGTTGTATGTACCTGACCCGTCCCACTGGGGATGAGAGGTTGTATGTACCTGACCCGTCCCACTGGGGATGAGAGGTTGTATGTACCTGACCCATCCCACTGGGGATGAGAGGTTGTATGTACCTGACCCATCTCACTGGGGATGAGAGGTTGTATGTACCTGATCCGTCCCACTGGGGATGAGAGGTTGTATGTACCTGACCCATCCCACTGGGGATGAGAGGTTGTATGTACCTGACCCATCCCACTGGGGATGAGAGGTTGTATGTACCTGACCCATCCCACTGGGAATGAGAGGTTGTATGTACCTGACCCATCCCACTGGGGATCAGAGGTTGTATGTACCTGACTCATCCCACTGGGGATCAGAGGTTGTATGTACCTGACTCATCCCACTGGGGAGGGAGTAGGGTGAGGGAGTTGACTGACCCCAAGGAAGTGGAGAGCTTGGCCAGTGGCGATGGGTCCACAGTGGTCGGTGGTCTGGCCTCCTACCACAGCGCGCCACACAGCCTGCCACTCCGTCTCACTGCTGAACTCCGCCACAATGTAGGTGGGCAGAGAACTGCTGGGCACCTGGCACTGGTCACCTGGAACCAGAGGGGGACACTTGTACTACAACATATAATACAACCAGAGGAGGACACTTGTACTACAACATATAATACAACCAGAGGAGGACACTTGTACTACAACATATAATACAACCAGAGGAGGACACTTGTACTACAACATATAATACAACCACAGGAGGACACTTGTACTACAACATATAATACAACCACAAGAGGACACTTGTACTACAACATATAATACAACCAGAGGAGGACACTTGTACTACAACATATAATACAACCAGAGGAGGACACTTGTACTACAACATATAATACAACCAGAGGAGGACACTTGTACTACAACATATAATACAACCAGAGGAGGACACTTGTACTACAACATATAATACAACCAGAGGAGGACACTTGTACTACAACATATAATACAACCAGAGGAGGACACTTGTACTACAACATATAATACAACCACAGGAGGACACTTGTACTACAACATATAATACAACCACAAGAGGACACTTGTACTACAACATATAATACAACCAGAGGAGGACACTTGTACTACAACATATAATACAACCACAGGAGGACACTTGTACTACAACATATAATACAACCACATGAGGACACTTGTACTACAACATATAATACAACCAGAGGAGGACACTTGTACTACAACATATAATACAACCAGAGGAGGACACTTGTACTACAACATATAATACAACCAGAGGAGGACACTTGTACTACAACATATAATACAACCAGAGGAGGACACTTGTACTACAACATATAATAAAGCCAGAGGAGGACACTTGTACTACAACATATAATACAACCAGAGGAGGACACTTGAACTACAACATATAATACAACCAGAGGACACTTGTACTACAACATATAATACAACCAGAGGAGGACACTTGTACTACAACATATAATACAACCACAGGAGGACACTTGTACTACAACATATAATACAACCACAAGAGGACACTTGTACTACAACATATAATACAACCAGAGGAGGACACTTGTACTACAACATATAATACAACCACAGGAGGACACTTGTACTACAACATATAATACAACCACAAGAGGACACTTGTACTACAACATATAATACAACCAGAGGAGGACACTTGTACTACAACATATAATACAACCAGAGGAGGACACTTGTACTACAACATATAATACAACCAGAGGAGGACACTTGTACTACAACATATAATACAACCAGAGGAGGACACTTGTACTACAACATATAATACAACCAGAGGAGGACACTTGTACTACAATATATAATACAACCACAAGAGGACACTTGTACTACAACATATAATACAACCAGAGGAGGACACTTGTACTACAACATATAATACAACCAGAGGAGGACACTTGTACTACAACATATAATACAACCACAAGAGGACACTTGTACTACAACATATAATACAACCAGAGGAGGACACTTGTACTACAACATATAATACAACCAGAGGAGGACACTTGTACTACAACATATAATACAACCAGAGGAGGACACTTGTACTGCAACATATAATACAACCAGAGGAGGACACTTGTACTACAACATATAATACAACCAGAGGAGGACATCTGTACCGCAACATATGATACAACCAAATCATTCATGATACAACCGTAGAATTGGTTGTTTCAGAGGCGTCAGTCTGTCTGTGTTGTGTGAAGCTTACAGAACCCAAGGAAAGATAAAGGTAGGGAGGTGGTGAGCACGGTGGGTGGGTCAACAGAACCCACCGTCAGTAGGGAGGTGGGTGGTGGTGTGCACGGTGGGTGGGTCAACAAAGTTAATGTCTGCTTTGCATTGTTCAGTAAAATGTCTGGTGTGTTGCCTCCTTCCATCATAACTACGTCCAGCACCACAGGTCGGGACCTGCTGTACGTTATTACATTAATAAGTCGTACGTGATTACATTATGTTGTTGACCTATTCCTTAATAAGTCGTACGTGATTACATTATGCTGTTGACCTATTCCTTAATAAGTCGTACGTGATTACATTATGTTGTTGACCTATTCCTTAATAAGTCGTACGTGATTACATTATGTTGTTGACCTATTCCTTAATAAGTCGTACGTGATTACATTATGTTGTTGACCTCTTCCTACAGTCTGGAGGAGGGAGGTTTATGAAGCAACACCTGGATTATATTTAAGATGATCCTTCCTGATGATGGGCACACGTGACCTCCTCTCTCCTCCTCTACTGATTATTATTTTTAAATATTACACGAGTGTCATCCACTTGTTAAATATTACACGGGAGTCATCCACTTTGTTAAATATTACACGGGAGTCACCCACTTTGTTAAATATTACACGAGTGTCATCCACATGTTAAATATTACACGGGAGTCACCCACTTTGTTAAATATTACACGAGTGTCATCCACTTTGTTAAATATTACACGAGTGTCATCCACTTTGTTAAATATTACACGAGTGTCATCCACTTTGTTAAATATTACACGAGTGTCACCACTTTGTTAAATATTACACGAGTGTCATCCACTTTGTTAAGTATTACACGAGTGTCATCCACTTTGCTAAATATTACACGAGTGTCATCCACTTTGTTAAATATTACACGAGTGTCATCCACTTTGTTAAATATTACACGAGTGTCATCCACTTTGTTAAATATTACACGAGTGTCATCCACTTTGTTAAATATTACACGGGAGTCATCCACTTTGTTAAATATTACACGAGTGTCATCCACTTTGTTAAATATTACACGAGTGTCATCCACTTTGTTAAATATTACACGAGTGTCATCCACTTTGTTAAATATTACACGAGTGTCATCCACTTTGTTAAATATTACACGAGTGTCATCCACTTTGTTAAATATTACACGAGTGTCATCCACTTTGTTAAATATTACACGAGTGTCATCCACTTTGTTAAATATTACACGGGAGTCATCCACTTTGTTAAATATTACACGAGTGTCATCCACTTTGTTAAATATTACACGAGTGTCATCCACTTTGTTAAATATTACACGAGTGTCATCTACTTTTGTTAAATATTACACGAGTGTCATCCACTTTGTTAAATATTACACGGGAGTCATCCACTTTGTTAAATATTACACGAGTGTCATCCACTTTGTTAAATATTACACGAGTGTCATCCACTTTGTTAAATATTACACGTGTCATCCACTTTGTTAAATATTACACGAGTGTCATCCACTTTTGTTAAATATTACACGAGTGTCATCCACTTTGTTAAATATTACACGGGAGTCATCCACTTTGTTAAATATTACACGAGTGTCATCCACTTTGTTAAATATTACACGAGTGTCATCCACTTTGTTAAATATTACACGGGAGTCATCCACTTTGTTAAATATTACACGGGAGTCATCCACTTTGTTAAATATTACACGAGTGTCATCCACTTTGTTAAATATTACACGAGTGTCATCCACTTTGTTAAATATTACACGAGTGTCATCCACTTTTGTTAAATATTACACGAGTGTCATCCACTTTGTTAAATATTACACGGGAGTCATCCACTTTGTTAAATATTACACGAGTGTCATCCACTTTGTTAAATATTAGTGTCATCCACTTTGTTAAATATTACACGAGTGTCATCCACTTTGTTAAATATTACACGAGTGTCATCCACTTTGTTAAATATTACACGAGTGTCATCCACTTTGTTAAATATTACACGAGTGTCATCCACTTTTGTTAAATATCACACGAGTGTCATCCACTTTGTTAAATATTACACGGGAGTCATCCACTTTGTTAAATATTACACGAGTGTCATCCACTTTGTTAAATATTACACGGGAGTCATCCACTTTGTTAAATATTACACGAGTGTCATCCACTTTGTTAAATATTACACGGGAGTCATCCACTTTGTTAAATATTACACGGGAGTCATCCACTTTGTTAAATATTACACGGGAGTCATCCACTTTGTTAAATATTACACGGGAGTCATCCACTTTGTTAAATATTACACGAGTGTCATCCACTTTGTTAAATATTACACGAGTGTCATTCAGTATGTTAAGGTTTCTCCCAGGTTCTCTCAGCTTCCTGCCGAGCCGTCGTCCACCACTTGTGTCTACCACTATCATGCCCCCACACACACCACACGGTTGTGTTCTGGTTGTAAACATCTACAACTCCTACCTCCATCAGATCGAGTTCCCGTTTCTCCTCCACTCAGACTCCAAGACCAGAGTTTCCTCACGCGTTACTCCCGGTAATTCTGGTAACTTGTTTCTCTGTCGTTTTCCCTCCTTACATTTAATGTCTCTCTTTCTCACCCTGGTCAAGTAGCGTCTGTGTCTTTCCACCTCACATGGTAAGGGGCAAGTCCTGGCTCTCTCGTGGGCTCCAACATGACCAGGTTGACCATGTCATAACCTTCATCTGTTTACAACCAGCAACACACATGTCAGCCATGGTGCCATGATATCATCACACGTGTCTAACAGCCTCTTTCTTGAGTCCAATTACTGGATTGCACAAATCGTTTTATATTCTATTGTTAGTTTAGCTCTAT